>NC_134482.1:23983575-24037788 GCF_964194025.1 Convolutriloba macropyga
CAGAAATCACAGGTGGTATTTGAGATAAGTTGTAATTGATGTGAATCCATCTATGTTGGGCAGGCAAGCCGGGATGTTACCACCAATATATCAAAACATCAACAGAATGATTCACAATTGCGTCAACATCTTGTTGAATGTAGTGGCTCCGCGAACGAAAGTGAACGTAAAATTCTGTATACCTGTCGCACAGTACAGAAACTCATGGCTATCGAAGCTATATACATGGGCATGTTTGGGCAGGGACTAATCACACACGATGAATACAGGGGAAGTTCAAACTATAACTTTGACCTGGGAAAAATACAGGTGAAATTCAAAATATAACTTTGACGCGGGAAAAGAATAGGGCAAAAAGCATTTTTTATGACGAACTGAAATTTGCTTAAGCTCCACAAGAGGGATACTTAAAGATAGGTCAAAATTGGAAATACCATAGAAATACAAAATTGTGGCCTTTATAAAAAACAACCGCAATAAGAATTTATTTGAAAAAAATTGATTTCAGTTTTAAATATGAATTGTCAACAAGCTGAAAATGGTAAAAATGAAAAAAAATGAATTAATTTTTTTAGATGGCTATTGGAATTGTTTAATTTATGATCTCAGACAAATGTAAACACAAGTTCATTTTATCTTTCTAACAATTTTTGAAACAATTTTAACAATGAACGTACAGTTCGAAAACGTTTTTTTTTATGTCGGAAGTATTTTTAATTTGACAAGTGGTTTCTTCAACATAGATTACTGAAATAATCATGAAATTTGTTTCGACCCGGTCAATATTTTTCTACATAATGCAGCTTTTACCTACTACAAAAAACAGCGTTTTATTGAAAACACACACTAAACCTGCGGGAAAAAAGAAGTGTCCATTATAAGTTAATTTGATCGGAGAATACGAGAGTTGCAAAAATTTCAACATTGCGTTCATCGTCAGATTTATTTAGATATGATTCACCTAAATAAATTTTTTTACAATGTATGTATACTTGTCATTGACTATATCTATCGAATTCAAAAAACTCATTTAAAATAAGGACAAATTTTAGAATTAATTAATGTTAGAGTTAACTGTACAACATTTTATTTAACCTTGTTACACCAAAAGAAAAAACAAAAACCTTTATTCGGGAGTTTTTGAATGGTCCGGGGGTAATTTGTTTTCATATCCTGAAAAGGCAATTTTAACCTCATTCTTATCTGTTGTTATCCTTCAGTTTTTGCTGTTGACAAAATTTTGAATAATTATAGCAGAAAATCATTTCAATTTCATCTCTAATATCTGCAATTGAAGAAATAGTTCTATGTCAATTCCTGCCTCCGGTACTTTTCGCGCTATATCAGTTGCTGTTTTAACTTCTTGATGCAGATCAACTCAATTCACATTTTTTTGTACCCTGAGACATGCATTGACAATGCCACATTCAGTAATATAAGCTGTAATACAACATTCAAAGCGGTGTTGTCCCACATGGCTGTCATTATTTTCATGTTTCATTATATTAGTAGTATTACGTTGGACTGTTTGGCCTACCTAGACATTAATATACACTAAAATATACATTATAAAACATAATTATAAAACATGCACTACAATTTGACTGATACAGAAATCAACGTCAGCCCCGTGAGTGTCTCTGGTTTACATAAACCGCCTCAGAGGGATTACGCTGATCCTCCTATGGAGTTAGATTTGTTCTTTCACATCTTTTTCTCAACTCAGATGTCAATTCGCAATCAACTAATCGTCAAAAGACTATCTTAGGCTTGCTGTAGAAAACTTTTCCAAGGCTTTACACTTTTTTCATGATTTCATGATTTGATGCGCCGCAGAGTCAAATATAGCCAAACAAATTTGATACCTCTAAATTTTTTCCCCAATTGCGAGATCTTTTCATTCGACACTCCTAAAATTACACTAATAACCGATTTTGAAGATTTGCATAATGTTCATAGATTTAACTTACAGCAATTTGAAATTACGAAACTTAGCGCAGCCCTTTATGGAGCCGCTTCAAGTTAAGAAAGTCTACTTAGATATTGGGCTTCAGATGTATAATTTTTTAGGTAAACAAAGTTCTCCGAAAATCAGTTACGTCAGATTCAACTAGCAACGTGACGAAGGAGTACTGTCCTGAAACAAATAAATACCACAAAAAGTCGTAAGAAACTGAAGAGCGACAAAAGTCAGATACTTATATTTCTATTATAAAGCTTTTTAGAAAAATCACAATTCAAATTTCTAATCTGTGTTTGGGTGTTTCTAATCTGTGCAACTGGTTGAAAATTTAAGCCTATGCTCCTTGAATATTTTGGAAACTCATTTTAACGTTTTTCTAATTTTTTCTAACTAAACAACAGAAGTATTAATGTGGCTCACTATAGTTGAGCAGGAACATTCAATTTTGATGCCTTACTGTGGTAAAATTATCTTTACAATTTTATTTAGTTTGACGGAATACAGCCCTTTTTTTAAATATATCTCATTATTGGATTTTTTGGTCAGTTGACATAGGTTAGTTGACGTTTGGCAGCTGCCTTTAATTGTTATTAGATGTGTCTAAATTGAAAAAAATCAGGTACAAAATGTTCACTAAAAGAAAAGTTTTTGCTATGAGTTAAAAAAAGTGTCTCTTAACAATATTGAGCCGAGAAGTCTACAAGCATAACTTTTCGACAAAAAATCACCTTGTTCTGTTGAGACAAATAAAAACTGACAAAAACACTTCGTGAAACACTTTTATGGAGCTGCCGCATTTTTCGTACCTAAATTCTTGAAAAACCGAAATGATTCGGAATTTCTTTTATGTCACGTGATTATGGGTCGATTTGGGTGGATTGTTGGAAAACTCTTGACAAAAAATGCAAGGAAAAATTTTGAATAACTGTTGTTTGTTCGCCTCAGAAAACTAAATGCGTTCCTCAACTTTACAAAAAACAACAAAACTGCTATCGTGAACTGTCAGTCATTAAATTGAATGGGTGATTATACCATAGATTACTAAATTCCAAAAGATAACAAATCAGGAATGTAGTAGTAGTAGTAGATAGGCTTTAGGACGGGACCAGGGGTGAAATTCACCCTACAGCCTTTAGCTGAAACAATTTTCGTGGCAGGATTAAAGAAGCCACTGAGACAGAAAATTCGCCAACATGCAAGATGTTGTTCGGATTTGTACGTTCGTGCAGCAATCAACAGACAGAGGGATGGTAGACATTATCTGCACGGTTCGTGGTGACCTGCAGAAGCATATAGAGGTGCTTTCTTCTCCACTTGTTATATATATATATATATATATATATATATATATATATATATAATATATATATATATATATATAAATATATATAGGTGCTTTCCTCTCCACTTGTTATTTATTTTTGTGACTGGGCCGTCTTTACACTGTCTGAAGGGGAACAGTTTGTAGTGGAGCATCCGGCTAAGTGCTACTCATCAACCCCTATTTTCCAACCTACATCCATCGTTGACGGATGATGTACACGGCCATTTTTTTAATTCCGGTGAAAATTAAATCCTTAAATCCTGAGGAATGGCCTTCAAATAGACTTTAGGAAAGAAAATAATTGGCAGTAAACATCAATTGAAAACAACATCAAACTAGCTGGTAAAAATCAACACAAGATCTCATGATAAACCGACTTTCTTTTACAATACAGAGACAACTTTCATCAAAACTTTGTAAGCGAATTGAGGAATCTATGCAACATTTAAGTAGTATTCATAAAGCAAAAATTAGCATCAGGCCTCCCTACCATGAAACCATCTTTCGATAGAGACCAGAAATCACAGGTGGTATTTGAGATAAGTTGTAATTGATGTGAATCCATCTATGTTGGGCAGGCAAGCCGGGATGTTACCACAAATATATCAAAACATCAACAGAATGATTCACAATTGCGTCAACATCTTGTTGAATGTAGTGGCTCCGCGAACGAAAGTGAACGTAAAATTCTGTATACCTGTCGCACAGTACAGAAACTCATGGCTATCGAAGCTATATACATGGGCAAGTTTGGGCAGGGACTAATCACACACGATGAATACAAGGGAAGTTCAAACTATAACTTTGACCTGGGAAAAATACAGGGGAAATTCAAAATATAACTTTGATGGGGGAAAAGAATAGGGCAAAAAGCATTTTTTATGGCGAACTGAAATTTGCTTAAGCTCCACAAGAGGACTACTTAAAGCTAGGTCAAAATTGGAATTACCATAGAAATACAAAAATGTGGCCTTTATAAAAAACAACCGCAATAGGAATTTATTTGAAAAAAATTGTTTTCAGATTTAAATATGAGTTGTCAACAAGCTTAAAATGGTAAAAATGAAAAAAAATTTGAATTAATTTTTTTTAGATGGCTATTGGAATTGTTTAATTTATGGTCTCAGACGAATGTAAACACAAGTTCATTTTATCTTTCTAACATTTTCTGAAACAATATTAATTTGACAATGAACGTACAGTTCGAAAACGTTTTTTTTTAATGTCGGAAGTATTTTTAATTTGACAAGTGCTTTCTTCAACATAGATTACTGAAATAATCATGAAATTTGTTTCGACCCGGTCAATATTTTTCTACACAATGCAGCTTTTACCTACTACAAAAAACAGCGTTTTATTGAAAACACACACAAAACCTGCGGGAAAAAAGAAGTGTCAATTATAAATTAATTTGATCAGAGAATACGAGAGTTGCAAAAATTTCAACATTGCGTTCATCGTCAGATTTATTTAGATATGATTCACCTAAATACATTTTTTTACAATGTATGTATACTTGTCATTGACTATATCTATCGAATTCAAAAAACTCATTTAAAATAAGGACAAATTTTAGAATTAATTAATGTTAGAGTTAACTGTACAACATTTTATTTAACCTTGTTACACCAAAAGAAAAAACAAAAATCTTTATTCGGGAGTTTTTGAATGGTCCGGGGGTAATTTGTTTTCGTATCCTGAAAAGGCAATTTTAACCTCATTCTTATCTGTTGTTATCCTTCAGTTTTTGCTGTTGACAAAATTTTGAATAATTATAGCAGAAAATCATTTCAATTTCATCTCTAATATCTGCAATTGAAGAAATAGTTCTATGTCAATTCCTGCCTCCGGTACTTTTCGCGCTATATCAGTTGCTGTTTTAACTTCTTGATGCAGATCAACTCAATTCACATTTTTTTGTACCCTGAGACATGCATTGACAATGCCACATTCAGTAATATAAGCTGTAATACAACATTCAAAGCGGTGTTGTCCCACATGGCTGTCATTATTTTCATGTTTCATTATATTAGTAGTATTACGTGGGACTGTTTGGCCTACATAGACAATAATATACACTATGATATACATTATAGAACATAATTATAAAACATGCACTACAATTTGACTGATACGGAAATTAACGTCAGCCCCGTGAGTGGCTCTGGTTTACATAAACCGCCTGAGAGGGATTACGCTGATCCTCCTGTGGAATTAGATTTGTTCTTTCACATCTTTTTCTCAACTCAGATGTCAACCCGCAATCAACTAATCGTCAAAAGACTATCTTAGGCTTGGTGTATAAAACTTTTCCAGGCTTTACACTGTTTTCATGATTTCATGATTTGATGCGCCGCAGAGTCAAATATTGCCAAACAAATTTGATACCTCTAAATTTTTTCCCCAATTGCGAGATCTTTTCATTCGACACTCCTAAAATGACACAAATAACCGATTTTGAAGATTTGCATAATGTTCATAAAATTTAACTTTCAACAATTTGAAATTACGAAACGTAGCCCAGCCCTTTCTAGAGCCGCGTCAAGTTAAGGAAGTCTACTTAGATATCGTGCTTTAGATGTATAATTTTTTAGGTAAACAAAGTTCTCCGAAAATCAGTTACGTCAGATTCAACTAGCAACATGACGAAGGAGTACTGTCCTGAAACAAATAAATACCACAAAAAGTCGTAAGAAACTGAAGAGCGACAAAAGTCAGATACTTATATGTCTATTATAAAGCTTTTTAGAAAAATCACAATTCAAATTTCTAATCTGTGTTTGGGTGTTTCTAATCTGTGCAACTGGTTGAAAATTTAAGCCTATGCTCCTTGAATTTTTTGGAAACTCATTCTAACGTTTTTCTAATTTTTTCTAACTAAACAACAGAAGTATTAATGTGGCTCACTATAGTTGAGCAGGAACATTCAATTTTGATGCCTTACTGTGGTAAAATTGTCTTTACAATTTTATTTAGTTTGACGGAATACAGCCCTTTTTTTAAATATATCTCATTATTGGATTTTTTGGTCAGTTGACATAGGTTAGTTGACGTTTGGCAGCTGTCATTTATTGTTATTAGATGTGTCTAAATTGAAAAAATCAGGTACAAAATGTTCACTAAAAGAAAAGTTTTTGCTATGAGTTAAAAAAAGTGTCTCTTAACAATATTGAGCCGAGAAGTCTACAAGCATAACTTTTCGACAAAAAATCACCATGTTCCATTGAGACAAATAAAATCTGACAAAAACACTTCGTGAAACACTTTTATGGAGCTGCCGCAATTTTCGTACCTAAATTCTTGAAAAACCGAAATGATTCGGAATTCCTTTCATGTCACGTGACTATGAGTCGATTTGGGTGGATTGTAGGAAAACTCTTGACAAACAATGCAAGAAAAAATTTTGAAAAACCGTTGTTTGTTCGCCTCAAAAAACTTAAATGCGTTCCTCAACTTGACAAAAAACAACAAAACTGCTATCGTGAACTGTCAGTCATTAAATTGAATGGGTAATTATACCATAGATTACTAAATTCCAAAAGATAACAAATCAGGAATGTAGTAGTAGTAATAGTAGATAGGCTTTAGGACGGGACCAGGGGTGAAATTCACCCTACAGTCTTTAGCTGAAACAATTTTCGTGGCAAGCTTAAAGAAGCCACTGAGACAGAAAATTTGCCAACATGCAAGATGTTGTTCGGATTTGTACGTTCGTGCAGCTATAAACAGACAGAGGGGTGGTAGACATTATCTGCCTCGTTCGTGGTGACCGGCACAAGCACTCAAAATTTGCAAATTCATTACACAAAAACCTGCAATTTGCCTTTGAAAAAGTGAACATGAAAGGTGATTTGGCTATTCTTGAAATCAACGTAAATTTGATTAGCAAACATAATATCAACTGCCGTTGGTATCAAAAACAAACTAAAACAGGAACAATACTGAATGTTTCCATCTCTGCTCCGCTTCCGCATTAAAAAAAATGTGAATCAAGAGACGGTTCACAGGGCTTATAATGTCACATCTAAGTGTTTGCCCTTCGATCAAGCTCTTGAAGAGAACGAAACTTGCTGGTACAAAAATAAGAATCCAAAAGATCCATGATAAGTTTTTATACAAGATCTCATGATAAACTTCATGATAAATATCTATACAAAACATGATAAGATCTCATGATAAATTTTTATACAAATAAGAGGCAATCTTAATCAAAACTTTGTAAACAAATTGAAGTAACTATGCGACTTTTAAGTGGTATTCATAACGCGAAAATTAAGATCATGCCTCCTTACCCTGAAATCATCTTTCGATAGAGACTAGAAATCCCAGGTGGTATATAGGATAAATTGTAATGAATGTGAATCCAACTATGATAGAAACAGAAGCCGGGATGTTATCACAAAGATATCATAACATCAACAGAAAGATTCACAATTGCGTCAACATCTTCTTGAATGTAGTGGCTCTGCAAACGACATTGAATGTAAAGTTCTGGGTACCTGTCGCACAGTAGAGAAACTCATGACTATCGAAGCCAAAAACATTGGCAAGTTGAAGCCGGGACTAAACACACACGATGAATAAGGGGGGCAAGATCTCCCGTCAAAATATAAATTCATATAATAATTTTGACGTGGGAAAGCATAGGGAAAGAAGCAGTTTTTATGACGAACCGAAATTTGCTCGAACTCCACAAGAGGGATAGGTCAAAATTGAAATTACCATAGAAATACAAAATTATCCGAAAGAGGAATTTATTTGAAAAAAATTGATTTCAGATGTAAATATGAGTTGTAAACAAGCTTAAAATGGTGAAAATGGTAAAGAAAAATTGATATAAATTTTTTTAGATGGTTACTGGAATTGTTTAATTTATGGTCTCAAACAAATGTAAACAAAAGTTCATTTTATCGTGTAACAATTTTTGAAACAATTTTTACCTGACATTGAACGTACAGTTCGGAAACGTTTGTTTTATATGTCGGAAGTAATTTTAATTTGACAAATTGGTGTCTTTAACATAGATTACTAAAATAATCATGAAAAGTGTTTCGACACATGCAATATTCCTGTAATCAATGCAGCTTCTACCTACTACAAAAATTCCTAATACAAAAATTTTATCGAAAACACATACTAAAACTGCAGAAAAAAATCGTCAATTAAAAATTAATTTGATTTAAGAAAACGATAGTTGCGAAAGTTTGAACATTGTGTTAATCCTCGGGTTTATTTAAAACTGATTCACCACCAAATAAATTTATTTACAATATATGTATACTTGTCATTGACTATATCTATCGAATTCAAAACCTGATGCGAAAAAAAGAACAAATTTTTGAATTATTTAATGTTAGAACTAACTGAACAACGTTTTATTTAAATTTATTACACCAAAAGAAAAAACAAAAATCTTTATTCCGGAGTTTTTGAATGGTCCGGGGTAATATGTTTTCATATCCTGAAAAGGAAATTTTAACCTCATTTTTATCTGTTGTTACCCTTCAGTTTTTAATGTAGACAAAATTTCGAATAACTGTAGCAGAAAAGTTATTCAATTTCATGTCTAATATCTGGAATTGAACAAATAGTTCTATGTCGATTCCTGCCTCCGGTTCTTATCGCCTTTAATCAGTTGTAGTTTTGATGCATATCGCCTCAATTCTCATCAATTTTTTACACTGCGACATGCATTGAAAATGCCACATTCAATTTTATAAGCTCTAATACAACATTGAATGCGGTGTTGTCCCACATGGGTGTCGTTATTTTGATGTTTCAATATTTTAGTAGTATTACGTGGGACTGTTTGGCCTACATAGACAATAATATACACTATGATATACATTATAAAACATAATTATAAGACATGCACTACAATTTGACTGATACGGAAATTAACGTCAGCCCCGTGAGTGTCTCTGGTTTACATAAACCGCCTCAGAGGGATTACCCTGATCCTCCTGTGGAGTTGGATTTGTTCTTTCACATCTATTTCTCAACTCAGATGTCAACTCGCAGTACGCCTCACATGGTAAATGCGTTGAAAATGCTAAGTTAAATACTACGCAAAATCAACGCAAAATATGTAAGATCTACGCTAAATTCAATGCAAAATATGTAAGATCTACGCTTTATAAGAATTGCGGCTCTTAAGTAAACCAAGGTACTGTGTCACAATGGTAGAAGAGGCGACAAGCAAACAGGAGGTAAGCAGTTCGAATCCCATACGCAACTGGAGGTTAATAGTTCAAGTGGACGCTTTGATTTTTTGTAAGATCAACGCTAAATTCAACGCAAAAATATGTAAGGTCTACGCTAAATTCAACGCTAATTATGTAAGATCTACGCTAAATTCAACGCTAAATATGTAAGATCTACGCTAAATTCAACGCTAAATATGTAAGATCAGCGGCAACTAGCGTTGACAAGTCGGAAAATTCACCGCAATTTTCTTACATAATTTTTCGTTGATTGCGTTGAATTTTTGTCTTTAAATTAAACGCATTCAACGCAAAATTATGTAAGAAAATTGCGGTGAATTTTCCGACTTGTCAACGCTAGTTGCCGCTGATCTTACATAATTTTGGCCAAATTCCTCGGCCCGGGCACTTTGGATTGTTTGGCCTACCTAGACAATAATTTACACTTTAATATCCATAATAAAACATAATTATAAAACATGCATGACAATTTGACTGATACGGAATGTAACGTCAGCCCCGTGAGTGTCTCTGGTTTACATAAACCGCCTGAGAGGGATTACGCTGATCGTCCTGTGGAGTTAGATTTGTTCTTTCACATCTATTTCTCAACTCAGATGTCAACTCGCAATCAACTGATCGTCAAAAGACTGTATCTTAGGCTTGCTGTAGAAAACTTTTCCAAGGTTTTACACTGTTTTCATGATTTCATGATTTGATGCACCGCAGGGTCAAATATTGCCAAACAAATTTGATACCTCTAAATTTTTTCCCCAATTGCGAGATCTTTTCATTGGACACTCCTCAAATTAGACTAATGACAAATTTTGAAAATTTGCATAATGTTCATAAAATTTACCTTACAGCAATTTCAAATTACGAAACTTAGCGCAGCCCTTTATGGAGCCGCGTCAAGTTAAGGAAGTCTACTTAGATATTGGGCTTTAGATGTATAATTTTTTAGGTAAACAAAGTTCTCCGAAAATCAGTTACGTCAGATTCAACTAGCAACATGACGAAGGAGTACTGTCCTGAAACAAATAAATACCACAAAAAGTAAGAAAAACTGAAGAGCGACAAAAGTCAGATACTTATATGTCTATTATAAAGCTTTTTAGAAAGATCACCATGCAAGTTCTTCCCAGTTTTCCTTCAACCAATAATGACTGGATTTTTATGACCTGCATTTCTAACTGATTGGATTCCTGTCCTATTGGGTGTCTAATCTGTGCAACTGGTTGAAAATTTAAGCCTATGCTCCTTGAATTTTTTGCACACTCCTTGACTTTTTCTATCTAAACAACAGAAGTGTTAATGTGGCTCACTCTAGTTGAGCAGGAACATTCAATTCTGATGCCTTACTGTGGCAAAACTGTCTGGACAATTTTTAGCTTGACGGAATACAGCCCTTTTTTAAATATATCTCCCTATTGGATTTTTTGGTCAGCTGACATAGGTTATTTGACGTTTGGCAGCTGTCATTTATTGTTATTAGATGTGTCTAAATTGAAAAAAATCAGGTACAAAAGATTCACTAAAGGAAAAGTTTTTGCTATGAGTTAAAAAAAAGTGTCTCAAAAATTTTTTTTCTCGAGATTGAGATGAAACGAAAGATTATCATTTGTTACACGTTATCCAGGTTTCTAGATTTTACCAATTCAAATATGAATAACATCCTGCGGAATTGAAGAAGTCAGTCCCCAACTTGACTTGAGATAATTGTCCAACTATTTTTTTTGCTATATTATGTTTTCTTCTTTTTTTACTTATTTTTATTTAGTTTTGTTTGGAGAGAGTGCAAAAGAGCGCGTTCTTAATGTCTGCCCCAGCTCAATTTTTTCATAGCTATTTCAGCAACTCCAGCACTGACGATGACCAGACCGCAATAAGAGAGGAGGTGAAAAAAAAAACAAAAAAAGCTGGAAGTATGTGAAAAAGTTTACTAAACCTGACTAGAGAGTTTTCCGACAACTTTCAAGCAACTCCGTTATGTCATGCAATATAATAGTCTTGGTATTGCCTGAACGCAACCTTATTAGTCTTGGCATGGCCTTAGTTTGGCAGCTTTTTTTTTTGTAAGAACGAAATTGGAACCTTACTAATCTTGGTAAGGCTATAGTACGGAAATAATTTGAAAAAACCTAAAAAAGATTGTGTGTAGCGCGGTAGTTAACTTCAAAAAGCTCAATACAATTTTCTTCTAATTCTTATAAGCCGCCGTACTATGGCTGTACAACGCTTTCCAAAGCCGGCCAAGCTAAGTAATTGTGTTAAAGCAAAACATTTAAATAACTTGGTAGTAGTGGATAAAACAGGGGTTCCAGCCACCAGACTAATTTATCTCAATCCCCTCAGGCTAGCCGCATTCGGGGAAATGAGCCAAATTGTACTGGTAACTGAAACCCCTGTTTTATTCACTACTCTATATCCCCTCAAAATCTATCATTTCCTGTCTCACTTAGTGCAATCCGCAGCCACCGGCCTGATTTGGCACATTCCCCCACTCGAATTTGTGGAAATGAGCCAAATTGTACTGTTAACTGGAACCCCCGTTTTATACACTACTATACCCACAATCCAAATTGGCCCATTACCTCTCACGAATTCGGGAAAATGAGCCAAATTGATTTGGAAACAGTAACCCGGTACTATCCACTATTATACTCGCAATCAAAAACTTATTTCTATATTAAATTTTTCGACATATTCCTTGAATCTATCTCTAGTATGTTTATATCTATATTTATGCGGATAATTACATAATCTACACTTAAAATTTTTAAATCTAAACCCGCTGATATGTTGATTTACATTACACATAATACATGTTATATATAGATTAGGATCATTATAATGTATATTCATATGATTAATATAATGTCTCTTCTGAATGTAGCCCTTACAGATATAACACTCAAAGAAACTATCTAAACATTTGTCACCACGCCCTTTCCAAGATTTATCTTTACATCTAACACATTTTACTGATTTAGACATTTTTAATTTGTGAATTTTTGTCCTTAAAAAATAAAGATGTCTAAAATAGAACGCGTAAAGTTTTGTTCAATTAGTGATTTGGCCTTCGAATCAAGGAAACAATTTGTCAAACACAATTTAAGTGATGCACACCTAAACAGTGCGAGAAAGTAAATGGAAGATGAAACCATGGAGAAAGTGTATGACTCAGAAGAACGATATTACTTCCTCAGACCTAAAACTAAGGGGGCTGCGCCCTTGGTCCCCCATCCTGAAGATAACACTAAAGATATTATTAAAACTAAACCCATCACTAAATATAAATCTAAAACCGAAGATTGGCCTGAGGCCATGCTGCGCCATAGCATCTACTCTGGAATTAAGTATGAATGTAAACAATTTCATGCAGAACTTAGAAATAAAATAGCCATAATTACTCACTCATATAGTCATAAACGCAGGTATCTAGAAAACACAAAAAACTTTGATATAAACTCTAGCCAGAACATGAAAAAATTTTATATTACTGATAAAGCTGGAAATTACATTGAAGATAAAGAGGATGCTATTAATCACTCTTTAGAAGAAATTAAAAAACTGTTACCAGTTGCGTAAAGTTAAGAGATTTAAATATAAGATCACAGCCGACTTTGCGTACAAGAAGAAAACCAAAGAAGAAGATAAAACTACTAAAATATTTTTCAACACTGATTATATTATTTAAAACGCAAAATACGAAAATGTAGACTTCACACAATGGCTAAACTTAAAAAAAGAAAAATACCAGGGTTATGGCTATGTTTCATGGATTAACAAGTATTCAGATAAATATTGAACGTACCAAAGCATCTATTGGTAGTTATATAGACTTATCCCCCGATATCAAAAACTCTAAATCAATATTAAATATACGCAATTCCAAATACAACTGCTTACAACTAATTATTACTGCTTAGCTACTTCCCGCTATGTACCACGTAACACGCGAAAGCAAATATCCCAATAATCTAATCGAACCAAGATAACAACATGAAGATGACTTTGCTTATATATTAAGAATACAGAAATTGTAAAATATTAATATTTGGGTATACACACCTTGTGTTGAGGGCAAAATAGAATTCTCTAAACCAGTGGATGACTTTGATAAAGATAGAAAAAAGGTCAGAATATTGGTTTGGGGAAATCATTGCGCTCTAATTAAAAACATAGAAAACTTGTTAAATCGACCAAATAAAATGAATCATAAATTCTATTACTGTGATAAAATAAATATGACAAAACATGAAAGTGGCCCCTCTTTCAAACCAGAGATTGTTTGTCCTCAGAAAAAACATTTTACTTTATAAATGAACTTAAACGTCAGAAAATAAAAAATGTTATACCTGCTGAAATAGAATTTTGCATTGTTAACGTCTCATCTAATGACTGCAAATATGTAATAGCTGAACACAAACCAATAAGTATGGGTTACATCTGGCTAGGTAATTTCAAACACTACTTTGGTTTGGACTGTATCAAAAGATTTTCTAGTGACCAATTCGAAATAGAAACAGAGAATAACTTCAAGAGTAACGAAAAGATTATATTTAATGAAGAAGATAAACTAAATCATGAAACCAATGACACTTGCTATATATGCAGCAAAACAAGTATTAATAAAGTAAGAGATCACTGTCATAAAACTGGTAAATATAGAGTTCTCGCATGTAAAATATGAAATCTGAGGTACAAACAACAATACTTCATTCCTGTAATATTCCATAATGGCTCCGGTTATGATTTCATACTACTATATAGTGAACTCTTTAAACAGAATAATGATAAAAGAAAAGTAGATAACATACCACTAGCTTATGGTAAGTCTAAGATGTTTAGTATCGGTTGTCTTGAATTGTTAGATAGTTATAAGGTAGTTCTTAGCTATGCCTCTAGATCAAATGGCAAAGATATATCATTGTAAAACTAAATTATTATATCCATATGAACAATTTGGATAAGACTCCTACCTAAAAGTTAAAGGTAATCTATATATAGAAGACTTCAAATCCTCACTATCTAGTATATTACCAACACAAGAAGAAGTCGATATCTTTAATACAGACAACAGTCATAAAACTGCTAAAGATCTAACTATAGAGTATTTACAGAATGATGTGGAAATATTCGACTACTGCATGAATGAATACATTAAATTAAGTATGAAAGAATTGATCCTCAACCCTCTACACTATGTACGTCTCTCGGGTAATAGTTTTGATTGTTGGTTAACATCAAGTGGTGCTACATTAGATAGATTACAAGATAAACAAATGCTAGATGATATCGTTGAAACAAAGAGAGGCGGTATATGTGGTATAATGGGTGATAGATGTATTAATAACAGAAATATATGGTACATAAACGCAAACAACCCATACGGCTATGCAATGATGCAAAAGTTACCTTATAAGGGCTTTGAGTACTATAACACATCTCAAGATGAGATAGAACAGCGAAACTAGTATTAATGCCTAATAAAAAAAGATAAATGATAATGAATTAGGTTACAGAGAAGGAGAAACAGTTAAGGCGAGAAGAGACAAATTAATCTTAGATCAAAACAACAAAACAGAATATATGGTTCATTATAAGATGCAAGAGTTCTATGTTAAGATGGGTGTAAAAGTAACATAAATTCATAGTGTAAATAAATTTAAATAAGATTACATATGTAGAGACTATATTCAAAACAATTCTAAAAAAAGAGCAACAGCTAAAACTGAAGCGGATAAGGATGTAAGGAAATTCATGAACAACTCACTATATGGAAGAATGTGCATGAATCCTCTACACTTCCCTCAAATTAAATTCTTACACAATGAAGAAAAGATAATGAAAAATATAGGTAAATCGACATTTAGGAATATAACTAGATATAGGGATTGTAGCCAAATTGAATATATAAAGAAAAAAATTAAAATATTATTCTCTAGTATATGTTGGTGTTACTATATTAGAATTAATTAAATTACCCATGTATGATGTGTTCTATAATATTCTTCAACCATCTCTCAAAGATCTACAGAGCTCACTATATGGATACTGATAGTTTCGTATTAAGTTTTAGTGAGGGTTATGTACCCGACGAACATATGGATCTGTCCAAACTAGAAGCACCAATCAAAACTAATAATAAAGTCCCGGCAAATTCAAATATGAATTGGGAAGTAGAATAATAGAAGAGTTTGTAGCCCTGTCACCAAAGACATATGGCCTCAAAGATTACCATCCTAAGAATATTAAAGAGAAAGGAATAAAGAATTGTAACAATGCTAAACTTGCAGAGTATTATAATGCATTAATGTATAACACACAGAGAACTGTAGATGAATGTAGAATACAGAAAGTTGGTGAAACCATGACAACAACAAGAACAAGTAAGATTAGTCTAAATACATTTGATGATAAAAATTTTTATGTAAATCATATTAAAAGCTATCCTCATGATGAGAATCTATATCTTTTCAAAAGACATCTAGTAAATAACATCTACCGAGCGCCATTAGATTTAGACAAAGACCAACTGGCTAATAATATTCTAGAGCTATCAGATGATAGAGAGTTAATTAGGGTGGCAATAAAACTATATACTGAGCTATAAAAGATGAATAAGCTAAATAAACTTATAGAATTAAACAGTCTAGAAAAACAAAACAGAAGGAATAGATTAGAAGATAAATTAAGACAACAAGAATATTATGGTGACATAGAAGAGTTATTTGATCCAGTAACTAAAACTTTGAATACAAACGAGACGCATTACTAGCCAATAGTGAAGCAATGCATGCTCTTCAAAAGAAAATGATACTGGCACTCGAGGATAACACTATTGTTTTTGAAGCTTTAGACTCCCAACAACAAAGCAGCTTTCTTGATGATCGAGCTGTAGCATTATAAGATGATAATGGTAAGATGATAATGGTAAAATAAACAAGGATATGATTGATATTTTGCTACTAATCGGTAAACAAACAAATAAACAATTCGAATTAATATCAGTAGATCCAAATTCGATCAAATTTAAAATAAATGGTATAGATGTATCTCTAGTACCTGATGGTATAAAAACGAAAGATAAAGTCTATGATCTTTCTAAGGGCTTCCTCACGTTTATTACTAATAAAGATTTAAACGAAAGAAATATAAAAAGTGATGAAAACAAAGTAAAACAATTTCTAAAGGATATTGGTTATATACAAAGAGGCGATACTAAAAGTAATAGATCAAAATCTATAAAAAGAATGTTGGCTTGTATTGGAGAACCGACTTCGCAGGTTATATCAATGCCAACCTCTAGTGAACCTCTAGTGAAGATGAAAAATATCGACGTGATACTAGTGATTATCAACAATGGGTGATAGAAGGAGAAGAAGAAGAGGAAGAAACTGATTACGAGACTGATAAACAAATAGAAGCTAGTGGTCTTAGTAAAACCAACCATTGAAGTTGCCACCACTACGTGGACCCCAACAACTTCATAGAAAGATTAGAATTACTTATAATAGAAACAAAAGCTGGGCATGATGGATTATATGATGAAATGTTAAATATATCTAAACAACTATTATCTATTAATATTATTAATCAAGAACAACTAGACAATTTTGTTTTCAATTATGGTATATAAAAGATGGTGGAAAAACAACAACTAATAGCTATAGAAGTATTCAGTCCTCAAATAACAAATATTAGAAGAAAAAGAATAATACCACTATATAAAGATGAAACATGGTCAGCTGATTTAATTGATAAGTCATCTCTAAGTAAAAACAGTAATAATTTATATTAACAGTTATAGATATATTCACAAAATATGCATGGGCCATTGCATTGAAGAATAAATCTGGTTTACCTATAACTAAAGGTTTTAAAACAATCCTATCAGAAGGACAAAAACCAGAAAAGTTATGGGTAGATAGAGGTATTGAGTTTCAAAGAATGAGGTTTTCGGGAACTACAAATCCAAATAAAATGAAAAAGTTTTTCACTTTTACCCTTTCCATTTATTTCCGCCGTGCTATCACGCTTCTGTGATCATCAAAGACAACTATACTTTTTAATAAAAAATGATTCTACAACAAAAAGAGCTGCGAAAAAATGCAGAAGGAATGAGAAAAACTAATGAAAGCAGAACTCAATGGACGTTTTTGCTTCTTTATTAGTACTTGTCAAAATACATTCGGATTATGGAGTATGGTCTTAAACACATCCTACGCACAAAGAAACAAGCCGTGAATGAGCAGAGCAAATGCGAAAAAAAAACAAATATGGTAGAGAATCAGGTGAACCGAGGGGACTTGCGGGCTGTAAAAAGGCGGGAGTAAGTAAACTACTGCATGTACAGAGCCGCACAAAATGTCATGGTATCAAATAAAGTTGTTAGAATGAGAATGCTACTTATCTGAACAAACCAACCGCAAATAATCACTACCACCTACCCACTAAAAAGTAATCCGCAGAAACCTATGTGAGGGAAACAAAGTGAAAATACCAATTCATTGTGACTTGGAGTTCAGGGCTCCTACAATTTTTTTAACAAGATTGATTATTTTAACAATTCACAAAAAAATTATTCAAAAAGTCTCTAGATCAATAATGAAAGGAGGTCATGACAAAAAAGTCAAGTAAGTATACCCTGAGGACTGGATCAAAGTAAAATAATGTCTGGTAACCTCATGATAAATAATGAAATTTTTCGGGATTTTGCTAATTAAAATTAGGGCAAGATCTTGATGAACAAAAATACTTATCAAAGCCAAAAATTTGTACTAGATTTGAACGTGGCAAAACTGAAAGTCTCTAAATCAATAATGAAAGGAGGTCATGACAAAAACGTCAAGTAAGTATACCCTGAGGACTGGATCAAAGTAAAACGTTGTAAGGTAACCTCATGATAAATGCTCAATTTTAAATGCTAATTAGAACTAGGGCAAGATCTTAATGAACAGACACTCTTTATCAAAGTAATAAATTTGAACTAGAATTAGAACAAAATTTGTTTGATGTAGACCAGAAAAAGTTTTTGTTTACGATATTTTAATCTCAGACTTGAAAAACTGTCAGACGCATCTTTCTATACTTAATCTCATCTGATATATTAAATTTCAGATAAGTCTGATAATTGAAATCTCAGGCTCATCTGATATTTTAACCCTCAGTCTCAACTCAAAACACTTGAAGAGCAAACTAGACGGGAAAGAATAGTTATTCAACTAGAAAACAACACGAAATAAATAGACGATATCAAACTGTTCGATACAAAATACAAAACTTGTTTTACACAAACGACCGAGAAGAAAAGATTCTAACTTTTTTCCGGCCGAGAAATGGCTGAGACTTATCTCACAGACACAAAGCTGTATCAGCTCGTTCTGTGGGATTTTCAAATGTTATTTGAAAATTGGAATCATATAAATTTAATAAACTGCCTTATGATGAACCTGCAAAGAGCTATGATTCTAACTAAACAACTCAAAGGAAAAACAGCCCACGTATTACTCAACATAGTGCATTGGAATTGCACGCCGAAACTGAGGGAACTATTTTTTATGTTTGCTTAAGTGTGCTTAAGTTATTGCCCGTATTGTAGACAACCTCTCCTGATCCGAGGAGCTAGTAATTAGGGTATCTTCTGACATAAGTTCGGATCAGACACACGGAAAAGGATGAACTGAGTTATTTCCAACATTTCGAACACTGTTAAAGCAATTACAATTTGACAAAAAACGGAATGTGGAATTCGGTAATATTAATTCTGCTAGAGTTTTTGGAAAATCAAAATTGTAGAGGTATAAAAACTAAGGCTGTGCCCAAACGTGGCGAAACTGAAATTTTATTTTATAAGAGCTTCTTTTTTACTTCAGTAAAGGCAACCATTTATACCCTGAGGACTGGATCAAAGTAAAATAATTTCTGGTAACCTCATGATAAACAATGAAATTGTTCGGGATTTTGCTAATTAAATTTAGGGCAAGATCTTGATGAACAGAAATACTTATCAAAGCAAAAAATTTGTACTAGATTTGAACGTGGCAAAACTGAAATTTTGTTATATTTTTTTTACTTGAATCATAGGAACGGGAGAACCAAAGTCGGAACTAAATGTGTTAACTGCCTGAATTGAAGAGAGAAAAAATTTGAATTATAAATGTCGTATGGCTAATAAACTTCAAAATAACAAAACTGAAACAGAATGGGCAAACTGAATGGCAGTGAATGCAAGACGCGGTTGAGGCGAAGAGCGAAAAAAAAGAATGTGAAAAAAAGTGAAAAGAATTTTAATGTGCGCGCAGCAGCACCATCCATGAAATGAATGAGTTATCTATGATATGGTTTTGGAACATGCAGATTGGCTTCAGTCTTTGGAGGTCAACATGAGGTCATTTCGAGGTCGCTTTGGCATTGAATGCGAAGACTGTGTCTGTCATTACAGGTCATATGGTTGCAATGATTTAAAAATTTGAAATAATTAGGATCTGACCTCTACGTTGAATGTTTTTATGCTGATGTCATCCGGCGTTTTGGACTTTTGACCTCTACATCCACGAATTCATAAAATAGTGCTCTTTAGAAGACTGAAGCTGACACGGGTGCGGATAAAGTGAATGATTTATGGGTATCGTTCGTTTGATTTTTGGGCTATGAGGGAAGCAATGCGAATGCTTGAATTGAACCAGATAAAATCATTGATTCGACACTCGCCATTTTGAAGTGTTGGTATGACATCAAGCAAGCGGAATGTTGAAGGTTGATGCAAGGAGTAAACAGCTTTGGAGATGGAAAATCCTGAGGAAAAAATACGAAAACAATGAAGCAAGGTAGAGATTGAGCTTATTTAAAAGAAAGTCATGTAGAAGAAGTTTACGGGCTTACGAGAACTATCTATATTACATCCCTAAATTGAACCAGACAAAATCATTGATTCGACAAACGCCTTTTTGAAGTGTATATACGACTTCAAACAAGCAGAATGTTGACGGTTGATGCAACTCCAGTCCCCATACATTGTGAACAGATATCCAATCAGCATAATTGAAATGCATTAGAAGCGGAACAAAATACCGGAGTTGCAACATAAAACAAAATACCGGGACAAAACAAAGTCATGTAAAAGAAATTGGAGGCAAAATACTCACATAGTCAATAAAAATTGACTCAAAATTTTTGAGAATTTCTTTTATTTTACTTCAGTATGCATCGACGAGCTTAATAGCCTAGAATAATAGGATACTTCAAATGCTCTGCAGATAGAAGGCCCTTGAGACTAATTCGAAATAATACTACAAGCAAATAATGTCTTGGAGGATGAAGGAGCTCGAACCCTTCGTAGTGAAAACAGAATTAAGAGGTTGCAAGATTATCTGATCTCTGAAACGGAAGTTATCAAAACAGTTTCTGCAAGAGTTGATGGAACACTCCGTTTTCTTAAAAATTGAATCAGTGCCGTAATGATCAAGACAAAAGTGACTTTAAAACCAATAAAGGAATTAAAGTCTTTTGTTAAAAGAATTCAAATCGGATTTTAACACGTGAAAAAGCGCATCACAAACCAGGATGGGGTTCATCACAGAGAGGTGCTCTTTACGGGATATTTAAAGAAATGTCTATTATTGATGGAATTCTGAAGTGGGTAAACCAGCTATCTGTTAGTTTAGCTACCAAGGACGTTTCAATTACAAAATGACAAGAGAAAAACCAAAACTGATTACAAAACATCGTAAAAAATAAACTTTGATACAATAACCCTTAGAACCACATTCAATATACAAAACCCTGTCACAAAATTTCACCTGCTTCTCTAATTGAGCAAGAAAACTCGATTCTTGTTTCGTTTCTTTTAATAACTTTTTGTGTTGTACTGACCGACATTTAAACTTGAAAAACAGTTTAGTATTCCCCTTTTCATATCAAAATAAAGTCATTGACTGTAGTTTTGCTCTGTAAAAACTCGAAGTTCAACTTGCTTTAGAAACTATCAAATCAAATGAAAAAAATACGGTTCACAAACTTAAAATTTATAAACTTGAAAAACGAATAACAACCCACAGTTTTTATCTGATAGGTACCAAAATATTTTGGGTCTTTCCCATTATAGCTGCTATGAAATTTTTGCGACCCACCCCCCTTATGGCATAATTATCATGTTTGGGGGGCTATAGATTATTTGAATACTGAGCTGGAAGGGGGGCTATAGTGGAAAAGACCCATTTTTTTTTGCTAAATCATCGCTAAAAAATGATTTTCGACAACTAGCGCAGACTATTATCCCACAGTGGAGGATATTTGAACCGCATATCAAAACTCGTTGTCCAGTTTCGCGTAAGAGGCCAAAAAATGTCTTTTTTGGGAGATTGTTGCAACTGAGTGACTGAAAAAAATAAAATTGAGGCGGCCTGTTGAGTTCTGTCTGACACAGCTCAAGTTGTCAATTTAATCGAGAAGAAATTTTTTAAATCCTGCAACAGGCAGCACACATCAGCACCATTAAAAAATAGAAGTCAACCATTTAGGTTTGTTGATCCTGTGAAAGGTACCGAAGATCAACAGACCTTCGACAACAAAACAAAAAAGACAATTTTTATCACCGTTTCTTTATCATATAAATTATTGTTTAATGAAGATTTCAACCCAAAAACTTTTCTATGATATATTAAAACCTTCCCCTAAAAAAATTGTCCCGGGTCACATCAGCCGCAGACCAGATTCATCAACTAGACTTCGAACAGTTAGCGTTTATTATCGACAACTGTATAACTGAACAACGGTAACTTACTGATAGACTTCAAAATTTTTATTTAACCAAAACGCTCCCTCAGAAACTGACTCATGAAAAAGATTTGCTCCACAAACAATAATGCATAAATTAGCTTCGAGGAAACCAAAACTCCCTCAGATCTCACTATCAGCTTTGGCAGTAACTTCAAACGGACTGAACGTTTGCTATTTTAATTGAATGAAGCTGAAAAATGTTTTTATTCTTTGAACAAAAAATTCAACGATAAACATCTGATGAGTCCAAGACAAACAATTTACTATTAAATAGTTCCAGATATAATTGAATGTCAGTGTAGCCGTCGTTGTTTTTTTGAAACGTCGATGTTGGAGCTAGTTTATTACATCACTCTCTGGAGAAGTGGGATAACATACGAAGATGACTCAAAGGGAACGTCGTCTCAAAACCAGGATACAATCTACATCCAAACGCTAAAGATAAGAGCGAGATAATCGAAACAGATTGCGATACGTTGAAAATAATACCAAAATTGTGTTGTGGCGAAATATTATCAACAACTCGGTAATCGGCCAGAAAAGCAATAGGACAACACCCCTCAACGTTGATCAATTAAAAATTGAAATTGAACGGAGTTCAGGCCTCCTAGATTTTTGTTAACAAGATTGATTATGGTACCACTTACTTATAAATATTACAAACAATTTTAAAAACCATAATAAAAGGAGATCACGACGAAAAAGCAACTATGTATACTCTGAGGACTGGATCAAAGTGAAATAATGTCTTGAACATCATGATAATTAATGAAATTTTTTGGGATTTTGCTATTTAAAATTAGGGCAAGATCTTAATGAACAGAAATCTTTATTGAATCAAAAAACTAGATTTGAACGTGGCAAAACTGAAATTTTGTTTTATTTTGTTTATTTGATGCATAGGAACGGGAGAACCAAGGAACTATCTATATTACCTCCCTAAATTGAACCAGATAATATCACTGATTCGACAAACGCCTTTTTGAAGTATATTTACGACTTCAAACAAGCACTAGAGCCTCCAAACATCAACTTTTTAACTGAATCAAATATAACAAAACAAAATTGATATTTGTTTACTTGTCTTTACATGCAATGGAAGAGATGTCCCATCAGACCAACGTAGAGAAAAAAAAACTTTTTCGACGACAAAATAGTATGTTTAACATACGTTTTTTTAATCAGAAAGCGTTTCGCCCAAGTCCATACAAAATAATAGGTAAAGATCAATTCGTCATCTGAAATAACATAAACAAGAAGTTTTTCAGCGTTCAAGATTTTGAAAAAGATTGTCAATTTAAAAATTTCTTACGAACGTTTTCAAACCCGGGGTTCATCGTCAGATTATAAACCATACAAAATGCAAAAATGAAAAGCAAAAAAAATGCAAATCACTAAAATCAATCAGTCAGGGAAATTTAAAACGAAAGTTTTACATATCTACAGTCATATCTACAAAACTTTACATCTGAGTAAATATATTATCGATTTGATGTAGCAGATTACTTTAAACTTAGTTTGCATTTATTCAAATGTAAGGTTGAAATTTTTGCTTCATAACGTGTCTTTCTTTCAAGCTGGAATTTCATCTCCAAACTATGCATTCAGTGTCAATTCTCGTCTTTGGTATTCGTCGGGCGTGCTGGCGGCTGGTTTCAGTGTTCTTATATTGAGCATATCTAGTGTCATTAACTTAGATTGTTTGCCGCACTGGTCTAATATCTTCCACTTGCATGTATTCCCATCGGTGAACCCGCCTTGGCAAGCTCTGCAACCCTTGTGGTAATATGTCTACATATCTGCCCTGCATAGATGGATTTGCATCCATTACATGTGAGTTCGTAAACCACGAGGGGTTTGAGATCTTTATCAAAGCTAGACTTAAGGCTTAGTAAACAGCTCTTAGGTTTCCGATTAGTGAAGATTGTCTGTAAAGGATGAGTTTTGTTCAGCTTCTATACGAATTCATTAGAGATGTTGCCTCTGTAATGTAATACAAATTGTTGTTTCTCAGTATTTTTGGTTGTGTTACGGCTACATCCGCGTTATATCCCAAATTTCTCTCTATATTTCTACCCACGCTCTTCATTTTTTGTCAGTGCTTCATGGAACGCTTCCCAATTGCTGGTGGTTCGAAACAAGAGGTGTGTTGTTCCCTGTATTATGCTTTTTCTATGTTGAAGGGATGCACAGCTACGATAGTTCTGAATTGTTCCAGTATCTGATGGTTTTTGATACCCCGTGCAAAAAATTGTCTCCTCCGGTTTTACGTTAATTGACATTTTCAGAAATGGCAATCTGTTTTTGCTATCTGTTGTTTCTAATGTAAATTGAACATTTGGTTGGAGCTAAGTAACCGCATCTAACAGCTCTTTTGTGTCACCTCTAACTGTTCTCACAATATCAACAGCATATCTTAGAGAAACTTTGTTTTCGGACGAATGTTCATTGTCAGTCTTATCAATTTCAGGGCAGATTGAGCACATCAATAACTGGTTTTCCATGCTATCATATTCTGTAATACTGATTTGGCATGGAACCATCTATCGCAAATTTCACACTCATTACACCTCGAATGTGCTGTCACACGGTGTTTGCAATTGCGATAAGTGCTAAGTTGTATGTTGGTTTTACATTTAGGTGTCTGTAATTTCAATTGTGGCTTCCACAATTTCATCCAAAGTCACTGTCAAGGACGCATTCATTGCCAACCCGTCTTTCTGACAGTACCAACTTTTATTGCATTTGAAATGGACGTTTGCGACGTCTATTTCAAGCAGACGTTTTATTGTTGTTCTAGGTATGTCTGGTTTATCGTCCCTAAAACAATTTCTACCGCAGGGCTATGTTAATGGCTTCTTTTAGGGGAACTTTGGTGTTACCTCTATTTTTTTAAAATCAACATCAAATCTATTGATAGGATTTGTTTGTCTTTTTCGAGTTTTATTTGCTCCAGAGTCTTTCGTTTGTCATTGGTGTTAGTTTCAATATTTGCTTCTTAAATCTCTTGGAAAAAAGGTGCTAGAAGCTTGTTAAGTTTATGGTAACAACTTACCGGGATAGAGAAAACAAGTGTCAGAGGGTTTTTTTGTGAACTTTAGCCAATCCATTTAACCTTGCCGGTTGTGCTCCAGTGGATCTTAAAGCTTCATAAACATTAACCGGTATCTTCCCTTTTTTCCTCATATCCAAAAGATTTTTGCTTAGTTCTTCTCTATTTTTGATTACGATTAACACTAACCTCAGTGATTTAAGCTCAAGTTCGCGGTCTTGATGTAATTGGAAGTATCTGCTGATGATGTTGTCATTCTTTTGCTTCCTTCTTGACACCAAGTGCTTCGTTGACTGGATCACTAAACTTCCCGATTTTAAGAGCTGTTTTAAAGTCCTATTTGCGCAATACCTTTCACAGCATTCATGTCACTTTTTTGGAAGCCCGTCTTAATCAGATACCAAAAGAAATTATTGTGTGCATAATTGTGATCCACCTGAACGATTTTTCTGTTGCTGAATTAGGAGACAATTTTCGATTTGTTGGAGGTGCAGACCCAGTTCTCACTACTATTTATTATTAACGCGACAAAATTGTTGTACTTGAGTTGCTGTTTGTTGCTCAAGAGGTGTGGTATTCAATAATATGGCATAATCATAAAATGGAAAGAGTTGTGAGTAGTATTTGGTCTGGTGTTTTTCTTCAAAACATCCCGTTGAAGGCCTGTTTTCAAAAACTGCCCGATGATTTCATTCCTGTTATGTCTGAGAACCAGAATATGACTCCGAAAAAAGACAAAACTATGGACGAAGAGAGATAACATTTTACTGGGGATGATGTTTTTGTTGTTGGGTTGGGGACTTGCGGGCCATATAGTCCCAGTCATCAAGATAAAAATTTGTCCCAGAGTTTCTACAGTTTTGACAATCGCAGAACAATTACCAAATGCAAAAATTTTGCTCAGAAAATTTCTTCTCGAAAAAACTCAGTGTAGGTAATATTCTGTTTTTGAGACCAACTAATTCTCTTAAGTTTATTAAAATTTCCAGGCGGCTTGCAATTCGACAGAATTTAAAGGTGAATTCGCTGCTCGCTTTCTCAGTTCGAGTTTCCGTCAGTATGAAAATTTCGTTGATTCTTGTTTCTTTTGTATGTATTTTTGATAGTTCGATGCCGCTATTCTCTTCATTCAGATCTTTTGTAATTAGCACTAGACCATTAAGCTGGATAAAAATTGGTAGTGTCAATATGTTTAGTGGTCAAAGCAGGCTTTTGTATTCTTTCTCCTTATTTATCCATTTGACTACCTTTTTTGAAAATTTTCCAGAATTTGAATTTCAGTTGTTCCTGCAGTCAAGCACGTGAAACCATACAGCTGTACCGACAAGAATCAGGTTTTTTATAAACCCAATTTTACAAACGTGTGTACATTAATTTAAACTTTTCGCTTAAGCATGTACAGAAGTTCATTTGCTTTCATCGTTCTTTTTTCAAGGAGCTGTTTCAGCCGCCACGAGAATACCAAGGTCCCCGAGAGTTGTGGATTTTGCAAAAAATCCTTTCCCATCAATTTGTACTGTTAGTCTCTACCTCTGAATGTCTGGTATGCACACTTGTATACTGCAGGCTCCATTTTATTTTGGATTACCCAGTTTTCAACCCCATGTAGATCGTCTTGAACTTCCCAGTTGCTTCTTTGCACAACGAAAATTTTAAAATCCTCAGCGAAGATACAAGGCTAAGAAAATATCAGGACATCTTGAAGATCGTTTATAAATATACAGAACAGTAATGGTCCTAGTAGTGACCTTTGTGGTACACCGCATGTTAGATCAAGTATCTTCGAACTTGTATAGTCCACAATCACATATTGTCGCACAAACACCCACCAACTCCGATACCAATTGAATTTAGAATTAATTTTTAATGTGCTACTTTGTCAAAAACATTTGAGAAGTCAGTGTAGAAAGCAATAATCTCTGAGTAAGGTTCGTGATCGAGAGCTTATATTTTTTTGAGAAACGGCAGCATATTTGTTTGCACAGATCTTCTCCTGACAAAACCATGTGGACTCTTAGTTAGGAAACTTCAAAAGTGACTGTACAAGGCAGTGTATACACATTTTTCCAGAATCTTGCTATCCATATTCTTTCATGAGACAGGCCGGTAGTTTTCAATTTTTATTTGGTCTCGTTTTTTTGAAAATTGGCGTTATGGCAGCAAATTTTCCGTTTTCGGTTATTTTTTGCAGCCTCTTTATATTCCGAAGGACTGAATGCATGATGTCGCAGAGATTCTTGCTAGTCTTTACATAAAAACCCGGAGGTATACCGTTCAGTCCTCTGGATGTTGTGACATCAATAACATCTTTTATATTTCTGATTGTATTCTTCGAGATATCAAAATTTGTAAGAGAGGTTTTCTGTACTTTGAAATCTTTCAAACTGAAATTAGTTTTAGGGGAGAACACGGAGTTAAAAAATTCACTCAACATATTTACTTGTTCGCATTGAAGTGAACTTTGCTTCGTACCATTCATCCAGACTTTGTGCAGGCAGGCAGATTTGTATAGGTTTTTCAAATATTTTAAAATTCTGTCTGTATTTCTTGATCCTAGTAATTTTTCTTGGTGCACAACTCTGTTTTCTTCAGCTGAATCACTAAATTGGTTTTAAGTTTTAAAACCAACTGTTTTCTGTAGGATGTTGGTTTATTCTCCAATCAAAAATGTAAACCTGAATTTTACATAATGGATGTTCTCACTTTAATTGATAAAAAAGAACAAATGAACAGTGCTTGATGTCTTACCTGAGAAACATCCAGAAAAAAGCAAAAACGAATATCTGAAAATTAAATTTGAGTTAACTGGATGCCGATGAAATGCTAAAATTATCCCCGTACCATCAGTAATTATATGAAACAGCAACGTAACAATAACTACAAAATTTAACAAAAATAGGAAAGGAACACTGGAACTTTCGACCATGATGCCAACTGACGGCGAATAATTCTGACCGTCTTCATTTTTTGCTCGTCCTAAGAATGCAAACCCATAACTAAACTAGCCATATGCATTTTAAAAATACTCATTTGATGTTTGTTAATCCGTACAGTTCAGATCGGTGGACATCTTTTGTGAAGTGCCCCCATGTCAGATCAATAGGTCTTCGGAAGTTGTAAAGAGGATTTTTGCAAAAACTACTGTAAAGTGTCTTAATTCAGACCTTAAAAATTTATGGTGGCTATCAACAACTAAGTATGGGTCAAAACGGATGAAATGAACATCCGTTGAGCGTCAAAAATTCGCTTTTTAACATAAAAGGCATAGTGTCTCAGAAGGTTGCAACCCAAGGTAACCACACTGCAATGAATGAAAGTTTGATAACCACCTAAATGACGTTTTTTGGGGGTGCTTTACAGTTCAGAATTATAATCCAGAAGACTTTCCCAGTGTCTCTTTTCTTGACAAAATGAAAATTTTGTGGCTCGTTGCAAAAACATTGTCCTGTTATCGGTCTCCCGCTAACCAAGTTCTTTTTTATTACCATAGAACATCTGAATGAAAAAAAACGAATATTCTCCTGATTGGAGAAAAGGAAAAATTGGCAGAAAAGGAAAAATTGGTAGAGTAATGAGTTCTCATAAAGCACAAATATGGAAGCGATATCGTTTTGACGAGCACGCAATTAATATTTCATTGTTCCACATCCCAGAAAATGTCCTTTACTAGAGCCTCCAAACATAAATAACCTTTTAACTGAAACAATTTTAACAAAAAAAATTTTTTTCAGCAAAAAATTTTTTTCAGCAAGGAGTTTTTCAGCAGTCATGCCACTTTTTTGGCAGCCCGTTTTAATCAGATACCAAAAAAATCCTTGTGTTCATAATTGTGATCCACTTAAAAGATTTTTCAGTTGCTTATATAGGAGACAATTTTAGGTTTTTTGGAGTCGCAGACACAATGCTCACTACTATTTATGTTTAATGCAACAAAATTGTTGTACTTGGGTTGCTACTTGTTGCTCAAGAGGTGTGGTAATCCATATGGCATTTTGGGAATAAAGAATGATTTTTGAGTAGTATTTGATATGGTGTTTTTCTTCAAAACATCCTGTTTTCGAAAAGTGCCCGTTGATTTCATTCGTGTTATGTCTGGGAACCAGAATATCACTCCCAAAAGACAGACAAAACTAAGGACGAAGAGAGATACCATTTTACCGGGATTATCTTTTTGTTGTTGTTGTTGTTGTTGGAAATTTGCAGGCTCTTAAGTTCCAGTCATCAAATTGAAATAATGTCCCATAATTTCTAATGTTTTTACAATCGCAGAATAATTACCAAGTGCAAAAATTTTGATCAGAAAATTTCTTCTCGAATAAATTCAACATTAAACGAAATATTCTGTTTTCCAGTCCAACTGATTCTCTTCAGTTTATTAAAACTTCTAGGCGGTTTGCAATTCGACAGAATTTAAAGGTGGATTCGCCGCTCGCTTTCTCTGTTAAAGTTTTTGTCATTTTGAAAGTTTTTTTGTTCCTTGTTTATATCGTATGTACTATTGGTATTTCGATGGCGGTATTCTCTTCATTCAGACCTTTTGAAACTAGCAATAGATCGTTAAACTGAATAAAAATTGGTAGTGTCAATATGTTTAATAGTCGAAGCTGGCTTTTTTATTCTGTATCATTATTTCCCGTTATCCGTTTGACTTGCACCCATGTCTATTTCCAGCTCCCTTTTGTTTTGGATTATCCAGTTCTCAATCCCATGTAGGTTGTTGTGAACTTCCCAGTAGCTTATTTGCACAACCATATTGTCGTTGATCTTTCAAGTAGTCGATTAAAATTTCAAACAAACACCCACCAACTCCAATGTCAATTAACTTCTGAATTAATTCATATTGTGGTACTTTGTCAAAAGCTTTTGAGAAGTCAGTGTAGAAAGCAATTATCTCTGAGTGAGGTTCGTGATCAAAAGTTTCATATTTCTTTTGAGAACCAGCAGCATATTTGTTTGCACAGATATTCTCCTGAAAAAACCATGTTGACTCTTAATAAAGAACTTTCAAAAATGATTGTACAAGGCGATGTATATACATTTTTCAAGAATCTTGCGATGAATATTCAACAATGAGACAAGCCGGTGGTTTTCAGTTTTTTAAAAATTGGCGTTATGGCAAGAACTTTCTAGCTTTCGGTTATTTTTCGCAGCCTCTTTATATTCCGAAGGACTGAATGCATGATGTTACATAGATTCTTGCTGGTGTTTAAATAAAAACCCGCAGGTAAAGCGTTCGGTTCTCTGAATGTTTAGAGATCAATATCATCTATTATTTTTCTGATTCCTCGAGATGTCAAAACCTTTAGGAGATGGTTTAGTTACCTTGAAATCTTTCAAAGTAAATTAGTTTTTGGGGAGAACACGGAGTTAAAAAATTCTTTCAACATATTTACTTGTTCGCATTGAAGTGAAATTTGCTTCGTACCATTCATCAAGACTTTGTGCAGGCAGGCAGATTTGTATAGTTTTTTCAGTTATTTTAAAATTCTGTCTGTATTTCTCGATCCTAGTATTTTTTCTTGGTGCACAACTCTGTTTTCTTCAGCTGAATCACTAAATTGGTTTTAAGTTTTAAAAGCAAATGTTTTCTGTAGGATGTTGGTTTATTCTCCAATCAAAAAAGTAGACCTGAATATTACATAATGGGTGTTCTAACTTTAATTGATAAAAATGACAAAAGAACAGTGCTTGATGTCTTAGCTGAGAAATATACAGAAAAAAGCAAAAACGAATATCTGAACATTAAATTTGAGTTAACTGGATGCCAATGAAATGCTAAAATTATCCCCGTACCATCAGTAATTATATGAAACAGCAACGTAACAATAACTACAAAATTTAACAAAAATAGGAAAGGAAGCCATGGAACTTTCGACCATGATGCCAACTGACGGCGAATAATTCTGACCGTCTTCATATTTTGCTCGTCCTAAGAATGCAAACCCATAACTAAACTAGCCATATGCATTTTAAAAAAACTCATTTAATGTTTGTTAATCCGTACAGTTCAGATCGTTGGACATCTTTTGTGAAGTGCCCCCATGTCAGATCAATAGGTCTTCGGAAGTTGTAAAGCGGATTTTTGCAAAAACTACTGTAAAGTGTCTTAATTCAGACCTTAAAATTTTATGGTGGCTATCAACAACTAAGTATGGGTCAAAACGGATGAAATGAACATGTTTTCACTCTTTCAGAACTCTTTCCAAATCTTTCAAGATTAGGAAGCGGTCCTGCCTATCGACGCAAAAAAGAGTTCCATTCCATTTCTCTGTCTTTTCTTTTGTCACTCAGATCATGAGCGTCAAAAATTTGCTTTTTAACATAAAAGGCATAGTGTCTCAGATAGGTTGCAACCCAAGGTAACCAAATTGCAATGAATGAAAGTTTGATAACACCCTAAATGACGTTTTTTGGGGGTGCTTTACAGTTCAGAATTATAATCCAGAAGACTTTCCCAGTGTCTCTTTTCTTGACAAAATGAAAAATTTGTGGCTCGTTGCAAAAACATTGTCCTGTTATCGGTCTCCCGCTAACCAAGTTCTTTTTTATTACCATAGAACATCTGAATGAAAAAAAAAGAATATTCTCCTGAATGGAGAAAAGGAAAAATTGGCAGAAAAGGAAAAATTGGTGGAGTAATAGGTTCTCATAAAGCACAAATATGGAAGCGATATCGTTTTGACGAGCACGCAATTAATATTTCATTGTTGCACATCCCTGAAAATGTCCTTTACTAGAGCCTCCAAACATAAATAACCTTTTAACTGAAACAGTTTTAACAAAAAAAAAATTTTTTCAGCACAAAATTTTTTTGAGCAAGGAGTTTTTCAGCAGTCATGCCACTTTTTTGGCAGCCCGTCTTAATCAGATACCAAAAAAATCCTTGTGTTCATAATTGTGATCCACCTAAAAGATTTTTAAGTTGCTTATATAGGAGACAATTTTAGATTTTTTGGAGTCGCAGACACAATGCTCACTACTATTTATGTTTAATGCGACAAAATTGTTGTACTTGGGTTGCTACTTGTTGTTCAAGAGGTGTGGTAATCAATATGGCATTTTGGTAATATAGATTGATTTTTGAGTAGTATTTGATATGGTTTTTTTCTTCAAAACATCCTGTTTTCGAAAAGTGCCCGTTGATTTCATTCGTGTTATGTCTGGGAACCAGAATGTCACTCCCAAAAAACAGACAAAACTAAGGACGAAGAGAGATACCATTTTACCGGGATTATCTTTTTGTTGTTGTTGTTGTTGTTGGAAATTTGCAGGCTCTTAAGTTCCAGTCATCAAATTGAAATAATGTCCCATAATTTCTAATGTTTTCACAATCGCAGAATAATTACCAAGTGCAAAAATTTTGCTCAGAAAATTTCTTCTCGAATAAATTCAACATTAAACGAAATATTCTGCTTTCCAGTCCAACTGATTCTCTTCAGTTTATTAAAACTTCTAGGCGGTTTGCAATTTGACAGAATTTAAAGGTGGATTCGCTGCTCGCTTTCTCTGTTAAAGTTTTCGTCGTTTTGAAAGTTTTTTGTTCCTTGTTTATTTCGTATGTACTATTGGTAGTTCGATGCCGCTATTCTCTTCATTCAGACCTTTTGAAACTAGCAATAGATCGTTAAACCGAAAAAAAATTGGTAGTGTCAATATGTTTAATAATCGAAGCTGGCTTTTTTTATTCTGTATCATTATTTCCCGTTATCCATTTGACTTGCACCCTTGTCTATTGCCAGCTCCCTTTTGTTTTGGATTATCCAGTCCTCAATCCCATGTAGGTTGTTGTGAACTTCCCAGTAGCTTATTTGCACAGCCAGAATTTCAAGACGATCAGCGAAGATAAAGGACTCAGAAAACATCAGGACATCTGGAAGATCATTCCCAGATATAACGAACAGTAATGGGCCCAGTAGTGAGCCAGTAATGAGCCTAGTAGTGGTACCGTACCCCGCATGTTATATCGAGTGTCTTCGAACTTGTATTGTCCATAGGCACATATTGTCGTCGATCTTTCAAGTAGTGGATTAAAATTTCAAACAAACACCCACCAACTCCAATGTCAATTAACTTCTGAATTATGTTATATTGTGGTACTTTGTCAAAAGCTTTTGAGAAGTCAGTGTAGAAAGCAATTATCTCTGAGTGAGGTTCGTGATCAAAAGTTTCATATTTCTTTTGAGAACCAGCAGCATATTTGTTTGCACAGATATTCTCCTGAAAAAACCATGTTGACTCTTAATAAAGAACTTTCAAAAATGATTGTACAAGGCGATGTATATACATTTTTCAAGAATCTTGCGATGAATATTCAACAATGAGACAAGCCGGTAGTTTTCATTTTTTTTTTAAAAAAAAATGGCGTTATGGCAAGAACTTTCTAGCTTTCGGTTATTTTTCGCAGCCTCTTAAATTTCGAAGGACTGAATGCATGATGTTACATAGATTCTTGCTGGTGTTTAAGTAAAAACCCAGAGGTAAAGCGTTCGGTTCTCTGAATGTTGTGACATCAATATCATCTATTATGTTTCTGATTCCTCGAGATGTCAAAACTTTTAGGAGATGGTTTAGTTACCTTGAAATCTTTCAAAGTAAGTTAATTTTTGGGAAAAACACGGGGTGAAAAGATTCATTCAACATATTTACTTGTCCGCATCGAAGTGAACTCTGCTTCGTATCATTCATCAAGGATTTACGCAGGCAGGCAGATTTGTTTAGGTTTTTGAGTTGTTTATAAAATATGTCTGTTTTTCTCGATCATAGTAATTTTTCATGGTACACAACTCTGTCTTCTTCTGTTGAATCAGTTTATAGTCCCAAACGGAATGAAGATAAAGTCGTCGAAATGTTTGAAGAAAAATTGTTTCGCCAAACTATAGACTTCCCAACAAGTGGAAACAACATCTTTGATATTGTCTTCTATCAAAACTGTCATCTGTTTGCTGAATTAGACATTATAATCTAACTGACCATGAAGCCATTTGTCTATCCTTAAAAAGCCCATTTACATAATCAAAACCATTAATACAGAACATTAAAGGTTTGTAAAATGCTGACTATGACGCTATAAACAAGCATCGTGTTGAAAAACTGTTCCAGGGAATTTGTTACACCAACATTAACAAATTGGGCAAAAAACTCACACGGTATCTGGACAAAATATTTGATCTATTTGTCCCAAAAAAAGCGAGGCATAGACAATCTCTAACACCTTGTATTTCCTGTGGAACTTCAAATATGATTAATAAGAAAAAATACATAGAAACGTTTATTGGAGAATAAACCGACATCCTACAAAGAACAGTTGGTTTTAAACAGGAAGTCCAAGTCACTAATTCAACAGAAGAAGACAGAGTTGTGTACCATGAAAAATTACTATGATCGAGAAAAACATCGATTGATGAATGATGAATGATACGAAGCAGAGTTCACTTCGATGCGGACAAGTAAATATGTTGAATGAATCTTTTCACCCTGTGTTCTCTCCAAAAACTAATTTACTTTGAAAGGTTTCAAGGTAACTAAACCATCTCCTAAAAATTTTGACATCTCGAGGATTCAGAAATATAATAGATGATATTGATGTCACAACATCCAGAGAACCGAACGCTTTACCTCCGGGTTTTTACTTAAACACCAGCAAGAATCTATGTAACATCATGCATTCAGTCCTTCGAAATATAAAGAGGCTGCGACAAATAACCGAAAGCTGTAAAGTTCTTGTCATAACGACAATTCTAAAAAAATGAAAACTACCGGCATGTCTCATTGTTGAATATTCATCGCAAGATTCTTGAAAAAATATATACATCGCCTTGTACAATCATTTTTGAAAGTTCTTTATTAAGAGTCAACATGGTTTTGTCAGGAGAAGATCTCTGCAAACAAATATGCTGCTGTTTTTCAAAAAAAATATGAAACTCTTGATCACGAACCTCACTGAGAGATAATTGCTTTTTACACTGACTTCTCAAAAGCTTTTGACAAAGTACCACATTATGAAGTAATTCAGAAGTTAATTGACATTGGAGTTGGTGGGTGTTTGTTTGAAATTTTAATCGACTACTTGAAAGATCGACGACAATATGTGCCTATGGACAACACAAGTTCGAAGATACTCGATATAATGTGCGGGGTACGGTACCACTACTAGGCCCATTACTGGCTCACTACTAGGCCCATTACAGTTCTGTATATTTGTTAATGATCTTCCAGATGTCCTGATGTTTTCTGAGTCCTTTATCTTCGCTGATCATCTTGAAATTCTGGCTGTGCAAATAAGCTACTGGGAAGTTCACAACAACCTACAAGGGATTGAGAACTGGGTAATCCAAAACAAAAGGGAGCTGGCAGAAGACAAGGGTGCAAGTCAAATGGATAACGGAAAATAATGATACAGAATACAAAAAGCCAGCTTCGATTATTAAACATATTGACACTACCAATTTTTTTTCGGTTTAACGATCTATTGCTAGTTTCAAAAGGTCTGAATGAAGAGAATAGCGGCATCGAAATACCAATAGTACATACGATATAAACAAGGAACAAAAAAACTTTCAAAATGACAAAAACTTTAACAGAGAAAGCGAGCAGCGAATCCACCTTTAAATTCTGTCAAATTGCAAACCGCCTAGAAGTTTTAATAAACTGAAGAGAATCAGTTGGACTGGAAAACAGAATATTTCGTTTAATGTTGAATTTATTCGAGAAGAAATTTTCGGAGCAAAATTTTTGCACTTGGTAATTATTCTGCGACTGTGAAAACATAAGAAATTATAGGACATTATTTCAATATGATGACTTGAACTTAAGAGCCTGCAAATTCCCAACAACAACAACAACAAAAACATCATCACGGTAAATTGGTATCTCTCTTCGTCCTTAGTTTTTTCTGTCTTTTGGGAGTGATATTCTGGTTCCCAGACATAACACGAATGAAATCAATGGGCACTTTTCAAAAACAGGATGTTTTGAAGAAAAACACCATATCAAATACTACTCACAAATCATTCTATATTACCAAAATGCCATATTGATTACCACACCTCTTGAACAACAAGTAGCAACCCAAGTACAACATTTTTGTCGCATTAAACATAAATAGTAGTGAGCATTGTGTCTGCGACTCCAAAAAATCTAAAATTGCCTCCTATATAAGCAACTGAAAAATCTTTTAGGTGGATCACAATTATGAACACAATGATTTTTTTTGGTATCTGATTAAGACGGGCTGCCAAAAAAGTGACATGAATGCTGAAAAATTCCTTGTAAGTATTATTTTTGATGACGAATTGATCTTTACCTATTATTTCGTATGGACTTAGGCGAAACGCTTTTTGATAAAAAACGTTTGCTAAACATCTTATTTTGTCTTCAAAAAGTTCTTTCTCCCAACGTTGGTCTCTGATGGGCCATCTCTTCCATTGCATGCAAAGACAAGTAGACAATTCTCAATTTTTTGTTAAAATTGTTTCAGTTAAAAGGTTATTTATGTTTGGAGGCTCTAGTGAAGGACATTTTCTGGGATGTGCAACAATGAAATATTAATTGCGTGCTCGTCAAAACGATATCGCTTCCATATTTGTGCTTTATGAGAACTTATTACTCTACATCTGCCAATTTTTCCATTTCTCCATTCAGGAGAATATTCTTTTTTCTCTCAAAAGAAATGTGAAACTCTTGATCACGAACCTCACTCAGAGATAAATGCTTTCTACACTGTCTTCTCAAAAGCTTTTGACAAAGTACCACATTATGAATTAATTCAGAAGTTAATTGACATTGAAGTTGGTGGGTGTTTGTTTGAAATTTTAATCGACTACTTGAAAAATCGACGACAATATGTGCCTATGGACAATACAAGTTCGAAGATACTCGATATAATGTGCGGGGTACAGTACCACTACTAGGCCCATTACTGGCTCACTACTAGGCCCATTACTGTTCTGTATATTTGTTAATGATCTTCCAGATGTCCTGATGTTTTCTGAGTCCTTTATCTTCGCTGATCATCTTGAAATTCTGGCTGTGCAAATAAGCTACTGGGAAGTTCACAACAACCTACATGGGATTGAGGACTGGATAATACAAAACAAAAGGGAGCTGGCAATAGACAAGGGTGCAAGTCAAATGGATAACGGGAAATAATGATACAGAATAAAAAAGCCAGCTTCGACTATTAAACATATTGACACTACCAATTTTTATTCAGATTAACGATCTATTGCTAGTTTCAAAAGGTCTGAATGAAGAGAATACCGCCATCGAACTACCAATAGTACATCCGAAATAAACAAGGAACGAAAAAACTTTCAAAATGAAAAAAAAACTTTAACAGAGAAAGCGAGCAGCGAATCCACCTTTAAATTCTGTCGAATTGCAAACCGCCTAGAAGTTTTAATAAACTGAAGAGAATCAGTTGGACTGGAAAGCAGAATATTTGTTTAATGTTGAATTTATTCGAGAAGAAATTTTCTGAGCGAAATTTTTGCACTTGGTAATTATTCTGCGATTGTGAAAACATTAGAAATTATGGGACATTATTTCAATATGATGACTGGAACTTAAGAGCCTGCAAATTCCCAACACCAACGACAACAAAAAGATCATCCCGGTAAAATGGTATCTCTCTTCGTCCTTAGTTTTTTCTGTCTTTTGGGAGTGATATTCTGGTTCCCAGACATAACACGAATGAAATCAATGGGCACTTTTCGAAAACAGGATGTTTTGAAGGAAAACACCATATCAAATACTACTCACAAATCATTCTATATTACCAAAATGCCATATTGATTACCACACCTCTTGAACAACAAGTAGCAACCCAAGTACAACATTTTTGTCGCATTAAACATAAATAGTAGTGAGCATTGTGTCTGCGACTCCAAAAAATCTAAAATTGTCTCCTATATAAGCAACTGAAAAATCTTTTAGGTGGATCACAATTATGAACACAATGATTTTTTTGGTATCTGATTAAGACGGGCTGCCAAAAAAATGTCATGAATGCTAAAAAAATCCTTGTAAATATTATTTTTGATGACGAATTGATCTTTACCTATTATTTTGTATGGACTTAGGCGAAACGCTTTCTGATAAAAAACGTTTGCTAAACATATTATTTTGTCTTCAAAAAGTTCTTTCTCCCAACGTTGGTCTCTGATGGGCCATATCTTCCATTGCATGCAAAGACAAGTAGACAATTATCAATTTTTTTTTGTTAAAATTGTTTCAGTTAAAAGGTTATTTATGTTTGGAGGCTCTAGTGAAGGACATTTTCTGGGATGTGCAACAATGAAATATTAATTGCGTGCTCGTCAAAACGATATCGCTTCCATATTTGTGCTTTATGAGAACTTATTACTCTACATCTGCCAATTTTTCCTTTTCTCCATTCAGGAGAATATTCATTTTTTTTTTCATTAAGGTGTTCTATGGTAATAAAAAAGCATTTGTTTAGAGGGAGACCGATAACAGGACAATGTTTTTGCAACGAGCCACAAATTTTTCATTTTGTCAACAAAAGAGACACTGAGAAAGTCTTCTGGATTATAATTCTGAACTGTAAAGCACTCCCGAAAAACATCATTTAGGGGGTTATCAAAATTTCATTCATTGCAATGTGGTTACCTTGGGTTGCATTGTTCTGAGACACTATGGCTTTTATGTTAAAAAGCGAACTTTTGACGCTCATGATCTGAGTGACAAAATAAAAGACAGAGAAATGGAATGGAACTCTTTTTTGCGTCGATAGGCAGGACCGCTTCCTAATCTTAAGTTCTCAAAGAGTGAAAACATGTTCATTTCATCCGTTTTGACCCATACTTAGCTGTTGATAGCCACCATAAAACTTTAAGGTCTGAATTAAGACACTTTACAGTAATTTTTGCAAAAATCCAGTTTACAACTTCCGAAGACTTATTGATCTGACATGTGGGCACTTCACAAAAGATGTCCACCGATCTGAACTGTACGGATTAACAAACATTAAATGAGTATTTTTAAAATGCATATGGCTAGTTTAGTTATGGGTTTGCATTCTTAGGACGAGCAAAAAATGAAGACGGTCAGACACCTTCGCCGTCAGTTGGCATCATGGTCGAAAGTTCCATGGCTTCCTTTCCTATTTTTGTTAAATTTTGTAGTTATTGTTACGTTGCTGTTTCATATAATTACTGATGGTATGGGGATAATTTTAGCATTTCATTGGCATCCAGTTAACTCAAATTTAATTTTCAGATATTCGTTTTTGCTTTTTTCTGGATATTTCTCAGCTAAGACATCAAGCACTGTTCTTTTGTCATTTTTATCTATTAAAGTTAGAACACCCATTATGTAATATTCAGATCTACTTTTTTGATTGGAGAATAAACCAACATCCTACAGAAAACATTTGCTTTTAAAACTTAAAACCAATTTAGTGATTCAGCTGAAGAGAACAGAGTTGTGCACCAAGAAAAAATACTAGGATCGAGAAATACAGACAGAATTCTAAAATAACTGAAAAAACTATACAAATCTGCCTGCCTGCACAAAGTCTGGATGAATGGTACGAAGCAAAGTTCACTTCAATGCGAACAAGTAAATATGTTGAGTGAATTTTTTAACTCCGTGTTCTCCCCTAAAACTAATTTCAATTTGAAAGATTTCAAAGTACAGAAAACCTCTCTTACAAATTTTGATATCTCGAAGAATACAATCAGAAATATAATAGATGTTATTGATGTCACAACATCCAGAGGACTCACTTTTGAAGTTTCCTAACTAAGAGTCCACATGGTTGTGTCAGGAGAAGATCTGTGCAAACAAATATGCTGCCGTTTCTCAAAAAAATATAAGCTCTCGATCACGAACCTCACTCAGAGCTTTCTACACTGACTTCTCGAAAGTTTTTGACAAAGTAGCACATTAAAAATTAATTCTAAATTTAATTGGTATCGGAGTTGGTGGGTGTTTGTGCGACAATATGTGATTGTGGACTATACAAGTTCAAAGATACTTGATCTAACAAGCGGGGTACCACAAAGGTCACTGCTAGGACCATTACTGATCTGTATATTTATAAACGATCTTCAAGATGTCCTGATATTTTCTTAGCCCTGTATCTTCGCTGAGGATTTTAAAATTTTCGTTGTGCAAAGAAGCTACTGGGAAGTTCAAGACGATCTACATGTGATTGAAAACTGGCTAATCCAAAATAAAATGGAGCTGGCAGTATACAAGTGTGCATACCAGACATTCAGAGGTAGAGACTAACAGTACTAATTGATGGGAAAGGATTTTTTGCAAAATCCACAACTCTCGGGGACCTTGGTATTCTCGTGGCGGCTGAAACAGCTCCTTGAAAAAAGAACGATGAAAGCAAATGAACTTCTGTACATGCTTAAGCGAAAAGTTTAAATTAATGTACACACGTTTTTCAAATTGGGTTTATAAAAGTCCTGATTTTTGTCGGTACTGCTGTATGGTTTCACGTGCTTGACTGCAGGAACAACTGAAATTCAAATTCTGACAAATTTTTTATCCAGCTTAATGGTCTAGTGCTAATTACAAAAGATCTGAATGAAGAGAATAGCGGCATCGAACTATCAAAAGTACATACAAAAGAAAAAAGAATCAACGAAATTTTCATACTGACCAAAACTTGAACCGAGAAAGCGAGAAGCAAATTCAACTTCAAATTCTGTCGAATTGCAAGCCGCCTAGAAATTTTAATAAACTTAAGAGAATTAGTTGGTCTCAAAAACAGAATATTACGTACAATGTGGAGCTTTTTCGAGAAGAAATTTATTGAGCAAAATGTTTGCATTTGGTAATTGTTCTGCGATTGTCAAAACTGTAGAAACTCTGGGACAAATTTTTATTTTGATGACTGGGACTTTATGGCCCGCAAGTCCCCAACCCAACAACAAAAACATCATCCCCAGTAAAATGTTATCTCTCTTCGTCCATAGTTTTGTCTTTTTTGGGAGTCATATTCTGGTTCTCAGACAAAACAGGAATGAAATCATCGGGCAGTTTTTGAAAACAGGCCTTCAACGGGATGTTTTGAAGAAAAACACCATACCAAATACTACTCACAACTCTTTCCATTTTATCATTATGCCATATTATTGAATACCACACCTCTTGAGCAACAAATAGCAACTCAAGTACAACAATTTTGTCGCGTTAATAATAAATAGTAGTGAGAACTGGGTCTGCGCCTCCAACAAATCAAAAATTGTCTCCTAATTCAGCAACTGAAAAATCTTTTAGGTGGATCACAATTATGCACACCATGACTTCTTTTGGTATCTGATTAAGGCGGGCTTCCAAAAAAGTGACATGAATGCTGTCAAAGGTATGGCGCAAACAAGACTTTAAAACAGCTCTTAAAATCGGGAAGTTTTAGTGATCCAGTCAACGAAGCATTTGGTGTCAAGAAGGAAGCAAAAGAACAACAACATCATCAGCAGATACTTCCAATTACATCAAGAGCCAGAACTTGAGCTTAAATCACAGAGGTTAGTGTTAATCTTAATGAAAAATAGAGAAGAACGAAACAAAAACATTTTGGATATGAGGAAAGAAGGGAAGATACCGGTTAATGTTTATGAAGCTTTAAGATCCACTGGAGCACAACCGGCAAGTTTAAATGGATTGGCTAAAGTTCACAAAAAACCTTCTGAGACTTGTTTTCTCTGTCCCGGTAAGTTGTTACCATAAACTTAACAAACTTCTAGCACCTTTTTTCCAAGAGATATAAGAAGAAAATATAGAAACTTACACCAATGACAAACGAAAGACTCTGGAGCAAATAAAACTCGAAAAAGACAAACAAATCCTATCAATAGATGTGATGTTGATTTTAAGAAAATAGAGGTAACACCAAAGTTCCCCTGAAAGAAGCCATTAACATAGCCCTGCGCTCGCATTATTTTAGGGACGATAAACCAGACATACCTAGAACAACAATGAAACGTCTGCTTGTATTAGACGTCGCAAACGTCCATATCAAATGCAATAGAAGTTGGTACTGTCAAAAAGACGGGTTGGCAATGAATGCGTCCTTGACGGTGATTTTGGATGAAATCGTGGAAACCACAATTGAAATTACAGACACCTAAATGTAAAACCAACACACAATTTAGCACTTATCGCAATTGCAAGCACCGTGTGACAGCACGTTCGAGGTGTAATGAGTGTGAAATTTGCGATAGATGGTTCCATGCCAAATGTCAGCAAATCAGTATTACAGAATATGATAGCATGGAAAACCAGTTATGGATGTGCTCATTCTGCCGTGAAATTGATAAGACTGACAATGAAAATTCGTCCGAAAACAAAGTTTCTCTGAGATATGCTGTTGATATTGTGAGAACAGTTAGAGGTGACACAAAAGAGCTGTTAAATGCGGTTACTTAGCTCCAACCAAATGTTCAATTTACATTAGAAACAACAGATAGCAAAAACAGATTGCCATATCTGAAAATGTCAATTAACGTAAAACCGGAGGAGACAATTTTTTGCACAGGGTATCAAAAACCATCAGATACTGGAACAATTCTGAACTATCGTAGCTGTGCATCCCTTCAACATAGAGAAAGCATAATACAGGGAACAACACACCTCTTGTTTCGAACCACCAGCAATTGGGAAGCGTTGCATGAAGCCTTGACAAAAAATTAAGAGCGTGGGAAGAAATATAGAAAGAAATTTGGGATATAACGCGGGTGTAGCCGTAAAACAACCAAAAATACTGAGAAACAACAATTTGTATTACATTACAGAGGCAACATCTCTAATGAATTTGTATAGAAGCTCAACAAAACTCATCCTTTACAGACAATTTTCACTAATCGGAAACCTAAGAGCTGTTTACTAAGCCTTAAGTCTAGCTTTGATAAAGATCTCAAACCCCACGTGGTTTACGAACTCACATGTAATGGATGCAAATCCATCTATGCAGGGCAGACATGTAGACATATTACCACAAGGGTTGCAGAGCTTGCCAAGGTGGGTTCACCGATGGGAATACAAGCAATTGAGTGTAACGGTGATAAAACAGCTTTCGAGTGGAAGATATTAGACCAGTGCGGCAAACAATCTAAGTTAATGGCACTAGATGTGCTCAATATAAGAACACTGAAACCAGCCACCAGCACGCCCGACGAATACCGAAGACGAGAATTGACACTGAATGCATAGTTTGGAGATGAAATTCCAGCTTGACAGAAAGACACGTTATGAAGCAAAAAATTCAACCTTACAATTGAATAAATCCAAACTAAGTTTAAGGTAATTTATGTAAGTCTTTTAATAGAAAACATGTCGATATGCATCTGCTACATCAAATCGACAATATATTTACTCAGATGTAAAGTTTTGTAGATATGACTGTAGATATGTAAAACTTTCGTTTTAAAATTCCCTGAATGAGTGATTTCAGTAATTTGCATTTTTTATTGCTTTTCATTTTTGCATTTTGTATGGTTTTTAACCTGACGATGAACTCAGAGTTTCAAAACGTTCGTAGGAAAGTTAAATTGACAATCCTTTTTTCAAATCTTGAATGCTGAAAAACTCCTTGTTTAGGTTATTTTAGATGACGATATGATCTTTAGCTATTAATTTGTATGGACTTGGGCGAAACGGTTTTTGATTAAAAAAACGTATGTTAAACATATTATTTTGTCTTCGAAAAAGTTGTTTTTTTTCTACGTTGGTCTGATGGGCCATCTCTTCCATTGCATGTAAAGACAAGTAGACAAATATCAATTTTATTTTGTTATATTTGTTTCAGATAAAAAGTTGATGTTTGGAGGCTCTAGTAAAGGACATTTTCTGGGATGTGCAACAACAAATTTTTTATTGCGTGCTCGTTTAAACTATATCTTTTCCATATTTGTTCATATTATGAGAACTTATTACCCTACATCTGCCAATTGTTCCCTTTCTCCATTAAGGAGAATATACTCTGCTTTTCAGAAAGATGTTCTATGGTTTAAAAAAAGCATTTGTTTAGAGGGTGACCGATACAGGACAATGTTTTTGCAACGAGTCACAAATTTTACTTATAGTCAAGAAAAGAGACACTGAGAAAGTCGTCTGGATTATAATTCGGAACTGTAAAGAAATCCCAAAAAAACATCAATTAGGGGATTATTAAAATTCCATTCATTGAAAAGTGGTTACCCTGGGTTGCACCGTTCTGAGACACTATAGCTTTTACGTTGAAAAGCAAATGTTTGAGGCTCATGATCTGAGTGACATAAGAACAGATAGAGGAATGGACCGGAACTCTTTTTTGCGTCAATAGTTAAGACCGCTTCCGAATCTTAGGTTCTGAACAAGTGAAAGCTTGTTCAGTTCATCCGTTTGGCCCATACTTAGTTGTTGATAGCCACCATAAAATTGGCTAATAAGGTCTGAATTAAGACACTTTACAGTAGTTTTTGCAAAAATCCGCTGTACAACTTCCGAAGACCTATTGATAGGACATGGGGGCACTTCATAAGATATGTCCACCGATCTGAACTGTACGGCTTAACAAACGTAAAATGAGAAGCTTTAAAAAGCATGTGGCTAGTTTGGTTGTGGTTTTGCATACTTATGCCGAGCAAAATATGAAGACGGTCAGAATCCTTCTACATCAGTTGGCATCAGGGCCAAAAGTACCATGGCTTCCTTGCCTATTTTCTTAACATTATTTTCTAGTTATTGTAACGTTGCTCATTCATATAATTACTGATGGTATGGGGATAATTTTGGGATTTCATTGCAATCCAAATAGCATAATACAGGGAACAATAAACCTCTTGTTTCCGACCACCAGCAATTGGGAAGCGTTCTATGAATCATTGGCAAAAAATGAAGAGCGTGGGCAGAAAATTTGGAAAAAAATTTGGGATATAACGCGGGTGTAGCCGTAAAACAACCAAAAATACTGAGAAACAACATTTTGTATTACATTACAGAGAAAACATCTCTAATGAATTCGTATAGAAGCTGAACAAAACTCATCCTTTACAGACAATCTTCACTAATCGGAAACCTAAGAGCTGTTTCCTATGCCTTAAGTCTAGCTTTGATAAAGATCTCAAACCCCACCTGGTATACGAACTCATATGTAATGGATGCAAATCCATCTATGCAGGGCAGACATGTAGACATATTACCACAAGGGTTGCAGAGCTTGCCAAGGCGGGTTCATCGATGGGAATACATGCAATTGAGTGTAACGGTGACAAAACAGCTTTCGAGTGGAAGATATTAGACCAGTGCGGCAAACAATCTAAGTTAATGGCACTAGATGTGCTCTATATAAGAACACTGAAACCAGCCATCAGCACGCCCGACGAATACCGAAGACGAGAATTGACACTGAATGCATAAGTTGGAGATGAAATTCCAGTTTGAAAGAAAGACACGTTATGAAGCAAAAATTTCAACCTTACAAGTGAATAAATCCAAACTAAGTTTAAGGTAATTTATGTTAGTCTTTTAAGAGAAAACATGTCGATATGCATCTGCTACATCAAATCGATAATATATTTACTCAGATGTAAAGTTTTGTAGATATGACTGTAGATATGTAAAACTTTCGTTTTAAAATTCCCTGAATGAGTGATTTCAGTAATTTGCATTTTTTTATTGCTTTTCATTTTTGCATTTTTTATTGTTTATAACCTGACGATGAACTCAGAGTTTCAAAACGTTCGTAAGAAAGTTTTAAATTCACAATCCTTTTTCAAATCTTGAATGGTGAAAAATTCCTTGTTTAGGTTATTTTAGATGACGAATTGATCTTTACCTATTAATTTGTATGGACTTGGGCGAAACGCTTTTTGATTAAAAAAACGTATGCTAAACATATTATTTTGTCTTCGAGAAATTTTTTTCTCTCTACGTTGGTCTGATGGGCCATCTCTTCCATTGCATGTAAAAACAAGCAGACAAATATCAATTTTATTTTGTTATATTTGTTTCAGTTAAAAAGTTGATGTTTGGAGGCTCTAGTAAAGGACATTTTCTGGGATGTGCAACAATGAATTTTTTATTGCGTGCTCGTTTAGACTATATCGCTTCCATATTTGTGCAGATTATCAGAACTTATTACTCTACATCTGCCAATTTTTCCCTTTCTTCATTAAGCAGAATATACTCTGCTTTTCAGAGGGATGTTCTAAGGTTAAAAAGAGCAATTGTTTACACCATTTTTCCAGAAACTACCGGGCGCAAACATGGAAACCAACACGCAAGATGCTAGAAAAGCCTTAGAGTCTCTCACTCTTGAAAATGACGAGCAGATAGTATCTCTTGACGTAAAAAGTTTGTACACCAACGTTCCAGTTGGAGGGGCTATAGAAAGAGCTCTAAGAGAACTCTATTCAAGCAACCTAGCTCCAAATATCCCAAGGTCCGCCATGAAAAGTTTGCTAAAGCTTGCGGTGACGAATGTTCATTTCAAGTGTAATGGGATTTGGTATGTGCAATCAGATGGTCTGGCTATCAGTGCATCACTGGCTGTAATACTAGCAAACGGATAGATGAAATCGTTTGAGGCATCACTGCAAAAACCGGAGCTCAGTGAAAACTTTCCCAGATCCGACCAAAACGGGAAGTGCAAAGACTGTAACCGGAGAGTGACTTACCGAGGAAAAGGAGTAGAATGTGAGTCATGCAAAAACTGGTTTCATGCAAGATGCCAAAAAACATAGAATGAGGAATACGCCAACATGCAGGATGTTGTTTGGATTTGTACTTATTGCAGCAATCAAAGGACAGTGGGGCATGATAAGGAGATGAAATTGTTTAAAAGGTATGTGGATCATATTATTTGCAAGGTTCGTGGTGACCCGGATGAGTATTTAAAATTTGCAAACTCATTACATGGATGGGGATTTGGCTTTTCTTGACATTAACGTAAATGTGAGCAGAAAAAATAGGCTAATAGAGATGTAAATAGGCTAAATTTTGTATATAGGGAAAAATTTTCGATTGATTTTGTAGAATAGTTCCTAGAATTGTTTTAATTGTCTTCTCAGACAAATGTAAATACATATTCATTTTATCTTTTAACAATTTGTAAAACAGTTTTAACCTGACGAAGAAAAGTTCGAAAACGTTTGTTTTAAATATTGGAAGTAATTTTAATTTGACAAGTTGGTTTCCTTTACATTTGGTTAGAGGGTCACAGATAACAGGACAATGTTTTTGCAACGAGTCACAAATTTTACTTATTGTCAAGAAAGAAGACACTGAGAAAGTCGTCTGGATAATAATTCGGAACTATAAAGAAATCCCAAAAAAACATAAATTAGGGGATTATTAAAATTCCATTCATTGAAATGTGGTTACCCTGAGTTGCACCGTTCTGAGACACTATAGCTTTTACGTTGAAAAGCAAATTTTTGAGGCTCATGATCTGAGTGACATAAGAACAGATAGAGGAATGGACCGGAACTCTTTTTTGCGTCGATAGGCAGGACCGCTTCCTAATCTTAAGTTCTGAAAGAGTGAGAACATATTCATTTCTTCCGTTTTGACCCATACTTAGTTGTTGATAGCCACCATAAAATTGGCTAATAAAGGTCTGAATTAAGACACTTTACAGTAGTTTTTGCAAAAATCCGCTTTACAACTTCCGAAGACCTATTGATCTGACATGGGGGCACTTCATAAGATATGTCCGCCGATCTGAACTGTACGGCTTAACAAACGTTAAATGAGAATCGATAATATATTTACTCAGATGTAAAGTTTTGTAGATATGACTGTAGATATGTAAAACTTTCGTTTTAAAATTCCCTGAATGAGTGATTTCAGTAATTTGCATTTTTTATTGCTTTTCATTTTTGCATTTTTTATTGTTTATAACCTGACGATGAACTCAGAGTTTCAAAACGTTCGTAAGAAAGTTTTAAATTGACAATCCTTTTTCAAATCTTGAATGGTGAAAAATTCCTTGTTTAGGTTATTTTAGATGACGAATTGATCTTTACCTATTAATTTGTATGGACTTGGGCGAAACGCTTTTTGATTAAAAAAACGTATGCTAAACATATTATTTTGTCTTCGAGAATTTTTTTTCTCTCTACGTTGGTCTGATGGGCCATCTCTTCCATTGCATGTAAAGACAAGCAGACAAATATCAATTTTATTTTGTTATATTTGTTTCAGTTAAAAAGTTGATGTTTGGAGGCTCTAGTAAAGGACATTTTCTGGGATGTGCAACAATGATTTTTTTATTGCGTGCTCGTTTAGACTATATCGCTTCCATATTTGTGCAGATTATCAGAACTTATTACTCTACATCTGCCAATTTTTCCCTTTCTTCATTAAGCAGAATATACTCTGCTTTTCAGAGGGATGTTCTAAGGTTAAAAAAAGCAATTGTTTACACCATTTTTCCAGAAACTACCGGGCGCAAACATGGAAACCAACACGCAAGATGCTAGAAAAGCCTTAGAGTCTCTCACTCTTGAAAATGACGAGCAGATAGTATCTCTTGACGTAAAAAGTTTGTACACCAACGTTCCAGTTGGAGGGGCTATAGAAAGAGCTCTAAGAGAACTCTATTCAAGCAACCTAGCTCCAAATATCCCAAGGTCCGCCATGAAAAGTTTGCTAAAGCTTGCGGTGACGAATTTTCATTTCAAGTGTAATGGGATTTGGTATGTGCAATCAGATGGTCTGGCTATCAGTGCATCACTTGCTGTAATACTAGCAAACGGATAGATGAAATCGTTTGAGGCATCACTGCAAAAACCGGAGCTCAGTGAAAACTTTCCCAGATCCGACCAAAACGGGAAGTGCAAAGACTGTAACCGGAGAGTGACTTACCGAGGAAAAGGAGTAGAATGTGAGTCATGCAAAAACTGGTTTCATGCAAGATGCCAAAAAACATCGAATGAGGAATACGCCAACATGCAGGATGTTGTTTGGATTTGTACTTATTGCAGCAATCAAAGGACAGTGGGGCATGATAAGGAGATGAAATTGATTAAAAGGTATGTGGATCATATTATTTGCACGGTTCGTGGTGACCCGGATGAGTATTTAAAATTTGCAAACTCATTACATGGATGGGGATTTGGCTTTTCTTGACATTAACGTAAATGTGAGCAGAAAAAATAATATCACCTGTCATTGGTATCAAAAACCAACTGACACTGGAATAATACTGAATTTTGGCAGCTGTGCACCGTTTCAGCATAAGAAAAATGTGATTCAAGGGGCGGTTCTCAGGTGAATCAGTGAAAAAATAGTGAATCAGACTCTAGAAAAGATAATAAGTGGCGGTAAAGACCAATTAGGAACAACACCAACAGAGCATCAAAAAAGTAAGACTAAATCTATTGATAAGCCAACTATTTTTCTACAATACAGAGGCAACCTTACTCAAAACTTTGCAAGCAAACTGAGGAAACTATGCGAATTGCAAGAAGTTTTTACAACGCGGAAATTAAGATCGTGCCTCCCCACCCTGAGATCATCTTTCGATAGAGACCTGAAATCCCACGTGGAATATGAGATTAAATATAATGGATGCGGATCCATCTATGTTGAGCAAACAAGCCGGCATCTTACCACAAGGATAACAAAACATCAAAAGAAGGATTCACAGGTGGGTCAATATCTGGTTGAATGTCGTGGCGCCACGAATGACATTGAATGGAAAGTTCTGGACGCCTATCGGATAGTAGAAAAACTAATGATTATCGAAGCTATATATATATATATATATATATATATATATATCAGCAAGCTGAAGCCGGCACTAAACACACGCGATGAATATAGGGGGAGCGAACTCACGCTAAAATATTAGTTCAAATCATAATTTTGACTAGATGAGAATACATAGGGCAAAAAACATTTTGTGCATGACAAAACGAAATTTGCAAAACCTCCACAAGAGGGATACTTATGGTTAGGGCAAATTCGGAATCACCCTAAAAATACAAGAACATGACCAAAATCGAAAAATCCGGAATAGGAATGTTTTTAAATAAATTGATAACATATGTGAATATGAGATGTAAATAGGCTAAATTTTGTATATAGGGAAAAATTTTCGATTGATTTTGTAGAATAGTTCCTAGAATTGTTTTAATTGTCTTCTCAGACAAATGTAAATACATATTCATTTTATCTTTTAACAATTTGTAAAACAGTTTTAACCTGACGAAGAAAAGTTCGAAAACGTTTGTTTTAAATATTGGAAGTAATTTTAATTTGACAAATTGGTTTCCTTTACATTTGGTTAGAGGGTGACAGATAACAGGACAATGTTTTTGCAACGAGTCACAAATTTTACTTATTGTCAAGAAAGAAGACACTGAGAAAGTCGTCTGGATAATAATTCGGAACTATAAAGAAATCCCAAAAAAACATAAATTAGGGGATTATTAAAATTCCATTCATTGAAATGTGGTTACCCTGAGTTGCACCGTTCTGAGACACTATAGCTTTTACGTTGAAAAGCAAATGTTTGAGGCTCATGATCTGAGTGACATAAGAACAGATAGAGGAATGGACCGGAACTCTTTTTTGCGTCGATAGGCAGGACCGCTTCCTAATCTTAAGTTCTGAAAGAGTGAGAACATATTCATTTCTTCCGTTTTGACCCATACTTAGTTGTTGATAGCCACCATAAAATTGGCTAATAAAGGTCTGAATTAAGACACTTTACAGTAGTTTTTGCAAAAATCCGCTTTACAACTTCCGAAGACCTATTGATCTGACATGGGGGCACTTCATAAGATATGTCCGCCGATCTGAACTGTACGGCTTAACAAACGTTAAATGAGAAGTTTTAAAAAGCATATGGCTAGTTTGGTTATGGTTTTGCATACTTATGAGCAAAATATGAAGACGGTCAGAATCCTTCTACATCAGTTGGCATCAGGGCCGAAAGTACCATGGCTTCCTTGCCTATTTTCTTAACATTATTTTCTAGTTATTGTAACGTTGCTGTTTCATATAATTACTGCAGTAGGTTTAACCTTAACAGAGGTTTACCTTAACTGCGTTAAGGTAACTTTACCTGAACTTTTTTTAGTGTGTGATGGTATGGAGATATTTTTGGGATTTCATTGCAATCCAAATTACTCAAACTTACTTTTCAGATTTTCGTTTTTGCGTTTTTCTGGATATTTTTCAGGTAAGACAGCAAGAACTGTTCTTTTGTCATTTTTATCAGTTAAAGAGAGAACGCCCAATATTTAATATTCAGGTCTACATTTTTTGGTCAAAGATGTGATATATGATTCCTTAAAACACTGATGTGCACAATTTAAAATGCCTAAACTCTAAAGCGCCAAAATTTAAAATGCCAGAAATTACTACTTAGCCTGAAGTTGACTTCCGTTGACTTTCAAAGCTTTAAAACGTGCCCGTCTCGTTTTTTTAAATATGATTACCTGATTCTGCAATATACATTTCGAATTTCTCACTTAATATCTTGAATTGTTTCGCGGATCTCAATAAACGCCAGAAATTCTTGGTGACCCCAATCAGAGTCACGAAACCGTTACTTCATGGTCAAGTTATTTTTTCCACAAACCATCTCAATTTAGAAATGCAAGTAAACGTACTACTAGTCCTACAACTACTGCTTTGAAACTGTAAAATGTTAGTTACGCCTACAAAAATACTTAACAGGTGTATCATTTAAAAAAGGCTGACAAGAAAGTCATACAGAAAACCGATTGTATAGGTCAAAATTTTGGTGACTGATAGAAACAATTCCAGAGTCTTTGGGCTGGGGTTTTATGATGCTCTTTTTGAGTTACAATACATTAAATTATCAGTTCATAAGTATTAGTTTAAAACTAATAAATTAAAGTGTTAGTGCAAAACTAATACATTAAACTTTTATTTCAAATCTAAAAAAACTTGAAATTTGAACCGCATTCAATAGACTCAAAGACAAGTTTACATACTTCGTAAATAATTTTTTCGACTGTTGAACCTGACAATGAACACAATGATCGAAAACATTAGCTTTTTTAATATAAATCTTATATTTTACTAACAATTCCTTCTCTGCAGTATATCTATTGAATTCTAAGAAATGAGATAAAACAACAACAATTTTTGAAATTATTTTAGTTAAAATCACATTTACCACATTTTATCTACATTTATTACACCACTAGGAATTTCATTTCGATTTGTGGCTTGATATGCTTGATTCGATCATGCGATACAACTATGTCAGTCCCTGTGCACAATCGGCCCTTGACCAGAATATTTTCGGCGTTTTTCAGTCAATTTTTTTGTATTGTGGTTGAAAAAAATTCCAGTGACGATTGTTATCTATGTCAGAAGTTCCTTCTTTTCGCTATTATCTGGCTGCTAAAAGATGAACCATCCTGTTTACATCCCTTCAGAAAATTATTAGGTTTTCGCTTTCTCTCTTTCTTTTTGGGACCTTTGAAGATCGAATAGACAACGATTAAAGCTGCAAAGAAGGAATTGTCAAATAGAAATTAAATTGATTTAAAAAACGGACGTTTTCGAACATTACTTGCATCTTCAGGTCGAGCAGTCGGATAAAACATTTGTAAAATATATAAAATTGTCTTTGACTATTGAATTCTAACGAATGAGTTAGAATAACCACGAATTTTTAAAATTGTTTACAGTCAAAACCTTATTTACCACATTTCCTCTGCATTTGTTCAGTCTTTATTCCGGAAAGTTTTTTTAAAATTCGGTGTATATTGTTTTCTATTCCTGAAAGAGAGTTTTTACTTTCAATGCTATCTGTTGTTATCCTTTACTTGTTGGGGTTGACAAAACTTCGATATAACATGTATCAGAATAACTTTGAATTAAAATGTCAAAGTTTTTGGATTTTATCTAACATGTTTTTCGATTTTATCAAATACTTTAATGTCAATTCCCGCCTCCCGGACTTGCTGCGCGTAGTTAGTTTCAGTTTCAGCTTTTTGATGTAGATCGCTTCTGTTGTCAATAGTTTTTCTACGGCTCGACATGCACCTGGAATCTCCCATTCAATATTGTGAGCTGTACCACAATATTCAATGAGGTGTCCCACAGAGGAATCTTTTGTTTGAGGCTACAAAATTCTAGTGGTAAAATGTCGGCTGGTTTGACCAACATAGTTGGACTGCATCCATTACATTAACTTTATATACCACTTTCGCTAGATATATTGATGGATATATTAGATGGAATAGCACTTCGATACACCTGGGAAGCGAAGAACACGCCAGCTATATGCCCATGCGGGAAAGAATTTGGCCTCACCAATGCCCTACATTGCGCCAAAGGTTGGTATAGGCACCACGACACAACGAAATCAATGACGTGTTTGCAAACTTGATGGATGACGTTTGTCACGATGTCCAGATAGAGCCAAAACTTCAGTCGCTCGATGGAGAAATTTTTTGGAGTAATTCCACCACTACTGATGATGACGCCCGACTGGACATCAAATGGTCGGTGGGGCGCCCGCTCTTATCTTATTTTCTTCGATGTGAAGATTTTCCACCCTCACGCGAAGAGCTGCCCTAGGACCATAAAAGATGCATACAAATATCACGAGAGCGTCAAGCGAAATAAGTAAGAAAAGCGAATCTGCGAAGCCGAACACAGCAGTTTCAACGCACTGGTTTTTGCTTTCTCGCGCGGTGTTGGGACATCAGCATCGCGCATTATAAAACAATTCGCAACCAAGCTCAGCGAAAAACTCGGAGAGCCGTACGCCGACACTATGAGCTACATCCGAAAGAAAATCAGCTTTGCACTTCTGAGGAGCTGTGCTCTCTGCTTGAGGGGATGTCGCACCCTCAAGCCTCTTTTTTACTTTGCTTATTCCTTTATAACCTATTTTTATTTTAATCCTTTCTTACCAGTTCCCTGTGTGCTA
>NC_134482.1:24037988-24052988 GCF_964194025.1 Convolutriloba macropyga
TGGGATACATTTTGAGGTTCAAGTATGAGTGGTTACGATTTCCAAGATCGTACGTGAAAAAAATACCGGTGTTATTATAGTAGTGACTAGAAGGACATCATAGCTGGAGACTAAGAATAAAAAAGGTCCGATAACAGAGCCTTGGGGTAACCGTTGTATAATACAAAATGTCGAATTTTAGTGTTTTAAATCAGAAATAGTCCAAGAAAAGTTGTCGATTAAAATGCTAAGATCATTCAATCGAGATGCTTCAAAACTAAGGACAATGTTGTCTAAAATTTGAACTTCGCTGCTGTAAGTTTTTGTCCTACTGAAATACATTCGTTGATTTTTCTCGGCATTAAAATAGTTACAGCTTGTGGTCTTATTCATTATAGCCCCCCTATGAAATTACAGCCCCCATTATAGTATATTTATCATTACTGTGGGTTATAGGGTATCTGACCACGATTGGAGCGAATTGTAAAGTTTACACAGATCAGGAAGTGAATGGTTTAGGTTTTGAAGATCGACATCGAGAAAAAATCGCGAGGTGTTTACAGTACTGACAAGGATGTCGTTGATGAATACTAAGAATAATAACGTTCCGAGAACAGAACCTCTGAGGAAAAGAGGAATTTCTCATGCAATAGTAATCAAAATGGATTCATAGATTTTATCTCTCTATTCATTGGTAAAATTCAAAGAGTTTCAGAAAGTATCCTCCGAATCCAAAAGGACGTGTTTTGTTTTTAGTAAACTACTTCATGACATCATAAGTCCATGACAAATGCATATGGCGTATGGAATGTATCTGTAGAAACTGCAATCCTTGGAAAAAGATAGTGTGCGGTTTAAAAAACGAGGATGCAGACCACCCGTGGGTAAACGTGATACCCAGAAACTTCAACTACTCCTACTACTTAAATTTAAAAGCCTTTTAAAAATTAAAATATAGCTCTCTCCCGTTTGAATTTATAGCCCCCATTATGTTATATTTATCGTGATTGCGGGTTATTGGTTATCTGACCACTAAGATGGGGTATATAATGGGAAAGAACCGCAGTTTGATTGGGACGAATTGTAAAGTTTACACCGGTCATTCTGAAGTTCAGGAAGTGATTGGTTTAGGTTTTGAAGATCGACATCGAGAAAAAATTGCGAGGTGTCTACATTACTGACAAGGATGTCGTTGATGAAGACTAAGAATAATAACGTTCCAAGAACAGAACCTCGGAGGAACAAAGGGAATTCTGATGCAATAGTAATGAAAATGGATTCATAGATTTTATCCCACTCTACATTGGTAAAGTTCAATGTTTCAGAAAGTCTCCTCCGAATTCATCAGAACGTGTTTTGTTTTTAATAAAATACTTCATAACATCATAAGTCAATGACAAATGCACATGGCGTATGGTATGTAGCTGTGGAAACTGCAATCCTTTGGAAAAAGATAGTGTGCGGACTATCAAACGCGGATGCAGATCACCCTTGGGTATATGTGATACCCAGAATCTTCAACTACTCCTACTAATAAAAATTTATAAGATAAGCCTTTTAAAAATTAAGATATAGCGCTCCCCCTTTGAAATTATAGCCCCCATTATGGTAATTTTATCATGATTGCAGGCTATAGGTTATCAGACAACTAAGATTTGGTTTATAATGGGAAAGACCCGCAGTTTGATTGGGACGAATTGTAGAATTTACACTGATTTTGAAGTTCAGGAAGTGAATGGTTTAGGTTTTGAAGGTCGACATCGAGAAAAAATCGCGAGGTGTTTACAGTACTGACAAGGATGTCGTTTATGAATACTAAGAATAATAACGTTCCAAGAACAGAACCTCAGAGGAAGAGAGGAATTTTCTTGCAATAGTAATGAATCTGGATTCATAGATTTTATTTCACTGTACATTGGTAAGATAAGAATAGAGGAGTTGCAGAAATTTTCCTCCGAATCCAAATTAACATTGTTTTTCAATAAAATACTGCATAACATCATAATTAAAGAAGTCAGAAAGCTGGTGAAGAGTTCTGCAAAATTACAATATCAAAGCTTTACTCGCCCTATTTTGTGATCTCCTTCAATGTCAATGGCAAATGCACATGGCGTATTGTTTGTAGATGTGGAAATTGCAATCCTTGCAAAAAGATACTGTGCCTGGACTAACAAACGAGGGTGCAGACAACATTGGATACCCAGAATCTTCAACTACTACTTCTAACGGATTAAAAGCCCCTTAAAAATCAAGATGAAAAGAACAACTTATTGTTATTATCTAATGAATGGCATACCAATTTCGTATGCTGAAAGAATGAGAAGCATTGAGCGCTGCTTCATGAAATCAAATTAATGTCTGTTTTTTGGTGGCAAAATAATAGGATAACGATTAAGAAGAATCCATTTTTTAAACAAAGTGAAAACTTAGATAAAAGTTTCTGGTCTGTAGGACGATACATCGGGTTTAATGCTGTTTTTAAAGAAGTTGTTTTTATAAGATTTTCTTTCCATTTTTTTGAATGTTCGGACTCAACTCTGTTAACGGAAGAAATGTAAGGTGGGTAGCCTGCTTTATAGTTTTTTTCTTCGACCTTCTTCGACCTTTCTTCGACCCTGTTCCTTGACACCAATGTTGCAGAATCAGAGAAATTGTCAAATATTTTGTTCTTTATTGAAAAATGGAATCAAAGTACTGATTAAATCCAGTGGCAATAACTGTAAAATTGCATAGCTGTGAGCCATTGGATTTTTTTGAAAAACAAAAACTACATTAAGAAATGCTCCTCTTCTGGCTGAATATTAGCTGGTCTGGGGCCCTCCCAACACTACGTCCTTATAAAGCATTTCGTATTGTTCAAATATGTCAATAAATGATATTATAAAACCATCAGCTGAGAAAGTGTAGAACGAAAAACAGGAAGCACGAGAACACAACTAATGGCAAAAGTAGATGAGTCAAACTAACATCCTCCCATCTTCAACAACAGATCCCATTCAAGTATCAACACCTCCTTAGGAGAAGTTTGATTTGTAATGTCTTTTTGTTCGTTTTGTTAGAGATGAATTGTATGATGGTAGAGATTTACATTTCAATCTCTTTGGGGAGAAATGATTTCCAAGTTTTACTGAATTTGTGGAACCAGTGATATGCGTACGAATGCGAAGTAGAATTAGAGAAAGGAAATTAGATGAAAATGTAAGTTAACTTAAATCAAATTGATCTGAAATTTTGCTGATGTGCATTACCTCAGTGGGATTTTCTGTGTTGGGTCAATATTGCCCAAATTGGAGTTGCACTTGAGATAATTTCACTAAAACTGAGAAAAACGAAGAAGTTGAGAGATAGATGGAATTTAGTGGGGAAAGAGGCAGTGTAAGTGTTTCAGTCAACCAAAAAGCACGTGCCATATTTATACAATTATTTACTGTAATGACATGTGCTCTGCAACTGGGGGTACATGGCGTACGGGGGGCACAAACGGAAAAGATTCGAAAAACTTAAAACAATCTGGAATTAGCTACTCGCCAATTTTTACTGCTTTTAGATATAAATGTCGCGTAGCTACGATGAGCGCTGCCAGTTGTACTTCGACGCTATACGTGAGTGCAAGTTGTTGCCAACAATTATTAATCCTGAAATGAACCTGAAAAGACAGAAATTACAAAGCGAAACAATTATTCTTCTTTCAAATAATGTGAACGACGAAGATCTGCAGATAAGAATTCTTGCACTTTTCTGGTCGAAGATATGCTATTCTACAATAGCTAATCTCAGAAGATGCTGGAAGCAATTGAAACGGGGAAGCACCGGTGAAGTGGACTGTCAAAATTTTATGTTGGCTCTGTACTCATTTTTTCAAACAATTTCAACGCGACTTGTAAGTAAGGATATCTTCAGAATTTCATTTTCTACTGAAGATTCATTTTTAAAAGTAATCAGACAAAATTTGTGGCAACTATTTTGGTTCTGTTGTTGTTACTGACCATGTTTGTGTGTCATCCTATGTTTCATTGCGATCAAAGAAATTTTTAGCAATTATCTGTTGGTCTTTTCGCCCTCAAAAACGGGATAAATGGTAAAGCACGAGGTCATTAAGGGTATGTTTTGTGGTCCTATAGCTCTACTCGTATCTAAATAATAGTTAGAGAACTGTACGAATTGATTAGTGTACCATTTGGATCGCTTCCAATCACGTTTCCTAAGTTTTTCGATTCTCACCTGATCCAAATTGCTCTCTTTGCGTGCTATGGAAGCAGTTTGTTACCAGAAATTAAAATAAAAATGCGCTATACAGATTTTAATTCGAAGTCGATGATGCAAAAGCAGTTATGCCTTCATATGGGATTTCAATGTAGATTACTTTTCAAACGAATTCTTACTATTTCAATTGTGTTGTTTGACTGTTTCATTTTTTTTAGTCGAAAGATCGTAGTTCTTTGATTGATTGGAACAGCAATTGGGATGATAAAACTACCCAAGAACATTCCAAGAAGAACGCTCGTGTCGTGGAGAAGGTACTAATATGCCAAGGCGATATTTGTCGCTATCTGCTCGAAATCGACAATTCAGCAACGTTTGAATCAATGGCAAAGCGAAATTACATGCAGGCGCAAGCAGTCAATTCGGCATCAACACAACCTCTTTGTCAATTGGGCACCTTGATGTTGACGAGAAACTTCCGAATTGACTCTGTCTATTGGTTCTTCAGAGCGCTTCATGTTGCGCAAGACTGCTCAAAGGCTAAAGTTAATTTGGATCGAATTTTAGGCAAGAACGCAAGGTTGTACAAAGAATCATCGGCCATTACTTCGGTAACAGCAATGACGCCAAAAGACTTTTTGGAAATTTTATGCAAAAAGTTTTGCTCATCTTTGATCTATGTCTTAGGATCCATAACTTTCAAAAACGAATCTGACTTGAGCCTAACTGAAATGTTCCGATCATTCACTAATGTCTTGTCTGATTTCTCAGAGCTTTGCAAATTTTTCTTGAGCGCAATGCATTATACATCTTATTACTTGAATGACACGATTATTTTCAACTCGGTTGTTATGTGCATTATTGCCGTGGAGTTTTTACAGAAAGTGAGTTCGGATAAAAGGAAGATTGTGACTGCGTTTGTACTTTCCTATTTTGGGCTGATCGTTCACTTGTCGGTCATACGCATAGATTACTACTTCAATCAGATTTGCAGCAAAGCCGGTATCTCGAGGGAAGGGATATCGGAATGTGAAGTTGGTGTCCAAGGCTCACACTCTGAATATCTAACGACCGCGGCTCCCAAAAAGGCGCCGAAGAGAACCCGAGGTCGACATCGCAGGCGAAGACGGGTTCGGAGAATGTCCACAGACCTTCTAAGCGACGAAGATGAAGGCGGTAATGCATTGGGAATGTCTCTGTATTCCACCAACACTGAATTCAAAGACAATGAGGACTCTATGACGTCATCAAATGATGATGATGAAATTTGCTCGAACTCGTCAATTGAAATTTTATCAGATGAAAGTTGCGATAAGCCTGTTAAAAGTATTGACGATGATAGAAATGAAAGTAGTAGTTTAGCAGGCGAGCAAACTGAAATCAAAGAGGAGTGTAAAAAGTCTCCAAACGAATCTCCGACTAGTTCTGAAGTCATACCTGATAATGGTGTTGACGGTTCGAAAATCTTATCAAGTTTGCATAATTTTGAAGTGGCAAAATCGTTACCTCATTTATCTAATATTTCTGTTCCAGTCTTGTCTCATTACAGGACTGTACTGCAACAGAGAAACGACTTAAAAACTAAATTCAGATCGGTATTTGATAATCCGGAGCTCATGGCATCTATGAACGTGATGGTTAAGTGGTTAGCTGAAAATGAATCTGTCAAAAACGAAATGAAGTATTTCTCATTAACTTATTACCTTACAACTCTAACGAATCGAATAAATGTTCTTGATTTATATTCGGAACTCACTATGAAAGATTTTCAACGTTTGTATTACAAAAACGCCACGATTGAAGATTTTGCTTTGAGAAATGTAAAATTTCTGGCTAAAAGATTTCAAGTTCTTGATTTTGATAATTCATGTTTGGAAAACGAGGAAAAAAGATTTTGTCAGCTTGCTGTTTTCCACGATTTTTTGCAAAAACTGACTTACGATGGCGAATTTGACGTTATAAAATGCGAAAATGATTCCGAATTTTTGTGCAATATGGAAGTTAACGCTGATGAATTTTCGTTGTACGTTCAGAATTCGGGAATTGAACTTGCTTTGACTGACCATTTGAGTCCTGACTTGAAAGTCGACATGTCAGAAAAAGAAAAAAGAAAGCTGCGAATGATGGAAAGTATGGGAAAATTACGCCTCCAATCTGAAGTTGAACGACTCAAAAGGGAAGTTGAACAAATTTCAGCTAACTTACCTTTTGTCATACCTGAAGTTTATTGTTTTACAAACCGCCTAGATGCCATTCGAAGGCTGGCTGAGTCGAAAGGAGTAATTATAATCGTGTGCAAAACTGTTCTTAACTGCCTCGATTCAATGAAACGAGAACAGCCAAGCGCGCGTGACGCCATCAAATTCCTGGAAAACGCTCTGTCAACTAGCAACACATGTGTAAGGGCTCAAAAGGATTACGAATACTCGCTGGTTGATTTGAGTTCTGTCAGTTTTAATTGGAGAAGAAATAGAAAGTTGGTCAGTTTGTGCGATATGTTGTCATGTGCGAACTATTTTGTACAAGCGCCTACTGCTTCTGACGATATGGGTTCGCCCGAGATGAAGCAGGCGACGCTGCTTTTTGAAAATCCGCCTGATCCAGCGAACATGGGAGTTATTTTGAACAGTTTAGGAGACGATAGTCCGATTGGACATGATGTGTTGGATAGATTTTGTCAATCATTTTTCAGCGCCAAGTGATTGTGGAACATGATTGTGTGACAGCTGTCAAGTAAAATTTCAAACATGATGGTGTGCTTGAACAACGGAATGAGTTGGAAATTCTGCTGGAGGGAAAATTATTTTGTTGAGTGTAAACAAAAATTAGATGACAAGAAATTTTGGCTGAGAAACAATTAAATTAATGAGAAGAATTTGAGAAAAAAATGAATTTTAATTAAATCCATTTATCAGAGACAAATCGAGGTTTGTTTTAATACCACGATCTCTACAATCTTCGATTTCTGATAATGATAATGATGGCTGGCGATTATAGCGCTATGCGTTGCAGTTAATGAGCAGCTGCCAACATCTCAATCGAAGGCTTGGGACTAGGATATAAAAATTATTTGGAGAGTATTTACAGCAATAACTCAAATAATGGTTTTGGTTGTCATAAATGCTGGTTGTTGGGCAAAAAATACTTAATATATGTCATAGGCAGCAGGGTTTTCGAGTAGTGTTTCGTTTTCAATACGAGGTAGTTTCCAATAGCCTGTATAAAACGTTTGATTAAAGTTTTGACTGTCCTGCAATAAGGAGTCTATTGGATTTGGAAATATTAGGAGCCGGACACTGAGAAAGACCGGTTTGGGTCAGTTCAGTTCAATTTATTAATTCCAGATTGGTCATGTCGGTCAAATTGCACCCAGGTGTGGATACTTGGGATGCTCGACTGACTCCCCTTCTGGATGATGAACAGAGACAGCTGATTGCCTCTCTGGCGGCCACTCCATATGAACCCCCGTACCCTCCCCATCTCATGCTGGATTCATCAAAGGAGCCAGGTAATTGTGGAAGTGGGCTGGATAATAATAATAATTATTATTAATAGCCGCCCTCATCTTCTCAGCCGGCTATTATTGCGCTCGTATTTTTTTTACAATTCAAAGAATTTGAATTGTATTGGGGCGCTGTCTTTTTTTTTAAGATCTGTTCACACATTTTCATGATTTTTGAAGTCAAATTGGAGTAGTGATTTTGGTCACGCCGAAACAGGAAATGGAGCGAAAAAGCGAGTGGTTTTGCGGCGTGAATTTTTTTCGATCTAATTTTAAAGTAGAGTGCGAAAATGGTGTTTGAACAAAAGTTCGGTTTCTCGGTAGTGGTTTTTTGTTCACATGCGGCAATTTCACTCTGATTTTTACTGTTTTTTCAATTTTTTGGATCGGATTTTTTTTCTAAATTGTTTTCCCAATTCATTCACAGCTCATTCTGGACCTAGTTTTTTGTTTGAATTAATTTTTCATTTCTCGCTAGTGGTTTTTTTTGGTTCACATGCGGCATTTTGACATTGATTTTCTGTTTTTTCTTATTTTTTTATGTTTTTTTTTCTAAAATGGTTTTCTCAATTCACTCATAGTCCATTCTAAGTCTAGTTTTTCTGTTTAGTCAATGAAAATTCTTTGAATTGTACGTCAGGACTTGTCCTGCTATGTTTTTTTTTTAAGATCTGTTCACATATTTTCATGATTTTTGAAGTCAAATTGGAATAGTGATTTTGGTCACGCCGAAACAGGAAATGGAGCGAAAAAGCGAGTGGTTTTGCGGCGTAAAATTTTTTCGCTCTAATTTTAAAGTTGAGTGAGAGAACGGTGTAACAAAAGTTTGCTTTCTCGCTAGTGGTTTTTTGTTCACATGCGGCAATTTCACTTTGATTTTTACTGTTTTTTCGATTTTTTGGATAGGATTTTTTTCTAAATGATTTTTCCAATCCATTCATAGTCCGTTCTAGGTCTAGTTTTCTGTTTAGTCATTGAAAATTCTTTGAATTGTACGTCAGGACTTGTCCTGCTATGTTTTTTTTACTTCGTCAAACTTTTTTTCGCTTTACCATTTTGCCGCTTTTTCGACATTTTGCGTGAAATCTTTTTGACTTCTCTAGGCTAGTTTCTCTCTTCTCTCATTCTGCTAAAAGTGAATTTGAACATCAGTTGCTAAGCAAAGCAATTCAAAATGTACAGAGTCGGTATAAAAAATTGAAGTCAGAAATAGAAACGGGATAAACCCATAAAGCCCAATTTTAGATGCCCGCTATTTGAACGTCGTTCCTATAAGTCTTAGTTACCACCTCTAATGCTTATTGGTGTTGATAGTAGCCCCTGTAGGCTCTCTCTAAGAAACAGAAGTATGTTCAACTACGAAATGCCATCAAAATAAATCGGACTTAAAAAATATTTTTGTACAAAAATCTTTTTTTTTTTCAATATATTCTATTCGTTCAATCCCAATCAGGCTTATTGGAATCAACGGCGGCTATTTTCCCGCAATCTGCCGGGTATGTTTATAACTTATGAAGAGGGGAGAACATATAAATATATTTTAACTGCTTAAGACTGCAGTCTGACGTAAGGATACTATTTGTACGAGCTTTTGCTGTTCAAGCAAGTGCCCTGGAACACAAGATCCAACATAAACGAAAATATATTCCTGTTTTTACAGATTAATAAGTATTGGCAGTTAATTGGCAGTTCTACAAGTAAATCTGTCCAATAATAAGAGTATTTCTATATCATTGATTATTTTCGAATGGAGTTTTTTATTACAGATACAGCTGGATTGAGTTCATCCGAGGTTGATCAAGATGAGATGTTTGACTTGAAGGAACCAGTGGAGTCATTGCTCTCTTTGGAGACGTGGTTTAAAGGCATTCAGGAATCAATGCTAGACGAAAAAGAGATGCAGGTATGATTGCACCTTGAATTAATAGAAGTTATTTGGAGCTGCATTTTTGAAAGGTTTCATTCGTTGCTGTTGCTATTCGTACAATTTGAATGCTTGATAATTGCGTTCGTGGTTGCTTGTGGCTGAAATATAGGGAACTTGCACATGGTAAGGTTAAAGTGACATTTAATTCTGAACAATTATTTGTCTCATTTTCCACATTTAGCGCATTTTAAAGGATTAACATCAAGTCGGAGATGGTCCATACGACTTTAAACAGTATAGGGATTTTTTTGATCAACTTTTGATGTACTACAGTGTTACAAAATACGCGAGAAAGATTTTATGGCCCGCCGTAGCAGTGTCGAAAAGTAGAGTATAAAAAGAAACGTTTTCCTGTCAAAACAAAAAAACAAATATAAATTAAGATATGGAGAAGAAACGTTATTTTTAATGCCTAATTTTATTGAAAAATTGTACTTAAGCCTAGATATTATTGCACGGAATTGAGCATGGTTTTCAATTTTTTTTGTGGCTGATAAGAGTACTAGGACAATCGTCCACTAAAGTAGTAGCAGAAGTAATCAAAAGCCAGAAAAGTGGAGAGTGAAACCTTCTTTCCTGGTAAGGTATTGAGATTTTGACCCCTAACTAAAAGTTTTAACCCGAAAATGCCCAGAATCTCACATTGAAAAGATACATTTGAAAAAGGTGTATGATGCACACAATGAGCCGTACAGATAGCTCACACTATGAAACAGAATGGTAGCGTGTATAAATATACATCGAAAATGCATTGTATCTTAGACTTACAGCAACATGTTGAGCTCCAGGAGCCGCGGCAAATTCATACTACACTAATTAGCTCAAGCTTTCCCACATACACAAACTACAGTTATTATCAACCTGAATTGCATGTTAATAACCACGGCAGCCTCTAAGACATATAATTGCAGTGCTAATTAGTACAAATTTTATCTCCGTTTGAATGTATGTTATTGCGTCCGTTTAGATGTAACGAGAGTTTCTGTTTCTGAGATTTTTGTTTCTAGTTGCTTTATAGTGCGTGATTACGAAGGCCTGTGCAAACAATGCAGGAGAACAAGAGCGGAAGAAAACTACTTTTTTAAATTTTCCAAAATGCGTTGCTGATATTTTAGATTTTAATTGCCTCAATATATGTAAGCGTCCTTGGATTCTTTTTGACATCACTTGGCCGACGGATAAAAAACTTTCACTTCGAAGTTGGATCTGCTAAATGTTGAACCACACAAGCCATTCGCTTTAATTTTTCTCGAGTTGTTATCAGTGAGGACTAGTAGATTTGTTAATGCTTTTGCCTTCTAGCGACTGAATTGATGACTCGAGTCGATGTTAGCTTATACGTCATGCAGTCATCGCGAACGTGTCTTTAATTTGCCGCATGCAGGTTCAACCCCCTTTTGCGCACTGGATGGCATGGGCTGAATGTACATTTTTCCTACAAGGTCATTGGATATTTGTACTTTTTGCTTCAAACTGGATCAAATTCACAAACCGTCTATCAATTGCGATTGTCATCGTGAAACCTTAACGTTTTGGTGACACATTAGTGAGCCAATTCGAGGCTCTTTTTTTCTGATGACGTGATGTTTGATGTTTTGCCTTCAGTTAGCGTGAGGTGTCTGTCCTCTGATGTCGAGCGTTGCGTTCTTCTTCGGATATGCTGATTTTAACATTTGTGAGGTCTCCATTCGCAAGAGGGTTGACAGCAGCGAGCGACGCAGCGTATTCCATGACTGCCTTATGGTGAGTTCGTCCTCCCGTGTCAGTAGCAAATACAACGGTTGGGACCGGTGACGGGCGAATCGATGAGATGGCTGTCATAAAAGTTTCTGTACAATTTGCTATGCGTCTAATGCCTTCTTGGTGGTAGTTGTCAGAGCGATATAGTTGTCAGAGCGATTATCGCGTTTTTTACTTTACACTCAAAACACACGCAGTCGTTTTTCGGCGATGTTCTAAGATTTTTGCCGAGTTTTTGAAGCTTTGTCCTTTCACAATCAATCGACATTTTGACGATTTTTTTGGATATCCGAAGTTGTTACCACTATGGGATAGATCAGTGAAAAATTCCAGTAATTTCTCTACCTTCCTACCGCACGGCGTCTGAGTGCTTACCATGTTTCGTTACGTTTTCGTCACGCATGAGGTCAATCAATTGGAGTATGGCTACACCATTAATGGTGTGCGAAAATGGTGTTTGAACAAAAGTTCGGTTTCTCGGTAGTGGTTTTTTGTTCACATGCGGCAATTTCACTCTGATTTTTACTGTTTTTTCAATTTTTTGGATCGGATTTTTTTTCTAAATTGTTTTCCCAATTCATTCACAGCTCATTCTGGACCTAGTTTTTTGTTTGAATTAATTTTTCATTTCTCGCTAGTGGTTTTTTTTGGTTCACATGCGGCATTTTGACATTGATTTTCTGTTTTTTCTTATTTTTTTTATGTTTTTTTTCTAAAATGGTTTTCTCAATTCACTCATAGTCCATTCTAAGTCTAGTTTTTCTGTTTAGTCAATGAAAATTCTTTGAATTGTACGTCAGGACTTGTCCTGCTATGTTTTTTTTTAAGATCTGTTCACATATTTTCATGATTTTTGAAGTCAAATTGGAATAGTGATTTTGGTCACGCCGAAACAGGAAATGGAGCGAAAAAGCGAGTGGTTTTGCGGCGTAAAATTTTTTCGCTCTAATTTTAGAGTAGAGTGAGAATATGGTGTTTGAACAAAAATTCGCTTTATCGGTAGCGATTTTTTGTTCACATGCGGCAATTTCACTTTGATTTTTACTGTTTTTTCGATTTTTTGGATAGGATTTTTTTCTAAATGATTTTTCCAATCCATTCATAGTCCGTTCTAGGTCTAGTTTTCTGTTTAGTCATTGAAAATTCTTTGAATTGTACGTCAGGACTTGTCCTGCTATGTTTTTTTTACTTCGTCAAACTTTTTTTCGCTTTACCATTTTGCCGCTTTTTCGACATTTTGCGTGAAATCTTTTTGACTTCTCTAGGCTAGTTTCTCTCTTCTCTCATTCTGCTAAAAGTGAATTTGAACATCAGTTGCTAAGCAAAGCAATTCAAAATGAACAGAGTCGGTATAAAAAATTGAAGTCAGAAATAGAAACGGGATAAACCCATAAAGCCCAATTTTAGATGCCCGCTATTTGAACGTCGTTCCTATAAGTCTTAGTTACCACCTCTAATGCTTATTGGTGTTGATAGTAGCCCCTGTAGGCTCTCTCTAAGAAACAGAAGTATGTTCAACTACGAAATGCCATCAAAATAAATCGGACTTAAAAAATATTTTTGTACAAAAATCTTTTTTTTTTTCAATATATTCGTTCAATCCCAATCATGCTTATTGGAATCAACGGCGGCTATTTTCCCGCAATCTGCCGGGTATGTTTATAACTTATGAAGAGGGGAGAACATATAAATATATTTTAACTGCTTAAGACTGCAGTCTGACGTAAGGATACTATTTGTACGAGCTTTTGCTGTTCAAGCAAGTGCCCTGGAACACAAGATCCAACATAAACGAAAATATATTCCTGTTTTTACAGATTAATAAGTATTGGCAGTTAATTGGCAGTTCTACAAGTAAATCTGTCCAATAATAAGAGTATTTCTATATCATTGATTATTTTCGAATGGAGTTTTTTATTACAGATACAGCTGGATTGAGTTCATCCGAGGTTGATCAAGATGAGATGTTTGACTTGAAGGAACCAGTGGAGTCATTGCTCTCTTTGGAGACGTGGTTTAAAGGCATTCAGGAATCAATGCTAGACGAAAAAGAGATGCAGGTATGATTGCACCTTGAATTAATAGAAGTTATTTGGAGCTGCATTTTTGAAAGGTTTCATTCGTTGCTGTTGCTATTCGTACAATTTGAATGCTTGATAATTGCGTTCGTGGTTGCTTGTGGCTGAAATATAGGGAACTTGCACATTTTAAGGTTAAAGTGACATTTAATTCTGAACAATTATTTGTCTCATTTTCCACATTTAGCGCATTTTAAAGGATTAACATCAAGTCGGAGATGGTCCATACGACTTTAAACAGTATAGGGATTTTTTGATCAACTTTTGATGTACTACAGTGTTACAAAATACGCGAGAAAGATTTTATGGCCCGCCGTAGCAGTGTCGAAAAGTAGAGTATAAAAAGAAACGTTTTCCTGTCAAAACAAAAAAACAAATATAAATTAAGATATGGAGAAGAAACGTTATTTTTAATGCCTAATTTTATTGAAAAATTGTACTTAAGCCTAGATATTATTGCACGGAATTGAGCATGGTTTTCAATTTTTTTGTGGCTGATAAGAGTACTAGGACAATCGTCCACTAAAGTAGTAGCAGAAGTAATCAAAAGCCAGAAAAGTGGAAAGTGAAACCTTCTTTCCTGGTAAGGTATTGAGATTTTGACCCCTAACTAAAAGTTTTAACCCGAAAATGCCCAGAATCTCACATTGAAAAGATACATTTGAAAAAGGTGTATGATGCACACAATGAGCCGTACAGATAGCTCACACTATGAAACAGAATGGTAGCGTGTATAAATATACATCGAAAATGCATTGTATCTTAGACTTACAGCAACATGTTGAGCTCCAGGAGCCGCGGCAAATTCATACTACACTAATTAGCTCAAGCTTTCCCACATACACAAACTACAGTTATTATCAACCTGAATTGCATGTTAATAACCACGGCAGCCTCTAAGACATATAATTGCAGTGCTAATTAGTACAAATTTTATCTCCGTTTGAATGTATGTTATTGCGTCCGTTTAGATGTAATGAGAGTTTCTGTTTCTGAGATTTTTGTTTCTAGTTGCTTTATAGTGCGTGATTACGAAGGCCTGTGCAAACAATGCAGGAGAACAAGAGCGGAAGAAAACTACTTTTTTAAATTTTCCAAAATGCGTTGCTGATATTTTAGATTTTAATTGCCTCAATATATGTAAGCGTCCTTGGATTCTTTTTGACATCACTTGGCCGACGGATAAAAAACTTTCACTTCGAAGTTGGATCTGCTAAATGTTGAACCACACAAGCCATTCGCTTTAATTTTTCTCGAGTTGTTATCAGTGAGGACTAGTAGATTTGTTAATGCTTTTGCCTTCTAGCGACTGAATTGATGACTCGAGTCGATGTTAGCTTATACGTCATGCAGTCATCGCGAACGTGTCTTTAATTTGCCGCATGCAGGTTCAACCCCCTTTTGCGCACTGGATGGCATGGGCTGAATGTACATTTTTCCTACAAGGTCATTGGATATTTGTACTTTTTGCTTCAAACTGGATCAAATTCACAAACCGTCTATCAATTGCGATTGTCATCGTGAAACCTTAACGTTTTGGTGACACATTAGTGAGCCAATTCGAGGCTCTT
>NC_134482.1:24060488-24230488 GCF_964194025.1 Convolutriloba macropyga
GAAATAGATGTGCCCATCTTCCGACCTCTGCCTCTTTGTCGATTGACAGTTGGAATCACGGGTTAATGTTTAAGTGTCTGCTTCGTCGTCATTTGTTCAAAGAAATTAGTTTAATGGTCGTAAAAGGAATCCATCTGTATTGCAATTCTTCAAGTCTTGTTCGTTTCTCTTGATCGAAACAGCACTGGAAACCTTTGAATCGGAAACACCACATTTCGAACGAGTTTATTTTTGAAATATTTGTCCAATTGGTCCAGGTGTTGCAAATAAAATTTTCGTTTTTATACTAAACGTCTAGAGTTAGTTGCACAAAACAGATCTCATGTCATTAAGAAATTTCTTTGGGAGCTTGTTGGATTTTATTTTAACGATATTTGAACCTATTCACTGATTTTTGATTCGGCCATCAGTTTTATCCGTGTTCAGCCCTCAACTGTTTTTGCAGTAAGACGTGTAACTCATTTTGGCTATAAGCTGTCAGCACTGTCGACTGCGTATATTATTTTTTAATAGCCGTGAAGTGATAGCGGCTATTATTGGGGACATCGTGGTTTTTTACAATTCAAAGAATTTGAAATGTATTGGGGCGCTGTCTTTTTAGGTTCTTACGACTCGAAGAGGAGTATTGGAGAAGTCCTTTTTTTAATCAATTTTTGGAGTGAATTTTGAAGCGGGAAATGAAACGCGTGAAAAAATTTGGAGTGATTTTGGTGCTGAACAAAAGTGAAGAGCGGAGCGAAAAGAGAGTGGCTTTTGTTCATACCGCTGTTTTTGAGAGAGCGAGAAATTGATGTGTGAAAAAATTTTTTTAAGCGAGCGCAAATTTTTTTTGTTCACGTGCGGCTTTTAGAAGCAGTTTTTTGCAACTTTTGATGGTTATGAGGTTTTATTATGATATTGTATTAGTTTTGGTTTGTTTTGATAGGAATTGAAGGTTTCAAGTAGTTAATTTGATTTTTAAGGCTAATTTGGATGTTTTTGATCGGTTTTGCTGATTTTTAGACGAAATTTAATGGTTTTTTGCCTGTTTTTTTTTGTATTAATGCTTTAAGTGGGATTTGAATAGAAGCTTGTTACTTAGGGAATGTTCAGCTACCAATTGACTAAAGTTTTGTTGGTATAAATAATTTTTTTCTAAGGAAAAATGACCAAAAAGTTGAGAAATTTCAATCCATTTTTCATTTTTTGCAGTTTTTCTTTTTTTAAATCTTACACAAGTGTCTTACCCACCCTATTATAACTTGCCCATTGTTTTGCGAGTTTTTCATTGCTCTAATTGCAAAGGAACCTTATTCGGCTTTATGTTTCCTTGTACTATTAAAAAAACTCATTTAGTTTTTATTGTTTTTTTGTTGAATTTGTTTTTGAATGCCGTTTCTATTCCTTAATTTTTTATGGCATTTGTGGAGGTTTAGGGTTCATAATAGTTTTTATAGTTGTTTAGTAATAAGTATGGGCAATTTTGGATATGAATCTTTTTTTGTTGAGAAATGTGACAAAAAATGGCGAAAATTAGAACTTTTTCGGTTTTTTTTCTGTTTTTTTGAGACAAGTTTCTTAGACTATTATGACTTGTCTATTGTTTTGCGAGCATCTGGATGCTCTATTGGCTGTAAAGATTTTTTCGTTGGATTTATATGCTTTTGTAATATTAAGAAATTTACTAACTTTTTCCAGTTTTTTAGTGCAGGTTGTTTTAATTAAGAGCTTTTTTTCATAATTTGGCCTCGAGTATTTTTAAAACATTCACTTAAGTGGTTTTAGTAAGTACTATTTGTTTTGATGAAGTAATTTTGGCAGAGATAGTTATTTTGGGATCTCAAGTTATGACAAAATTTGATCAGATTTTTTATCATATTTTAACAGATTTGATTTTTTTGTTTTATGGTTTGGTTTTGAGAAAATCATAAATTAGTGGAGGCAAGTTTTTTTCTGATGAGTAGTTGGATGGCGATTAAATAGATTTTCACTTCGAGTCGTTTCCGGAATTCTTCCGGCTATGTTTATAATTTTGGAAGTCAAATTGGAGTAGTGATTTTGGTCACGCCGAAACAGGAAATGGAGCGAAAAAGCGAGTGGTTTTGCGGCGTGACATTTTTCGCTCTAATTTTAAAGTAGAGTGAGAAAACGGTGTTTGAACAAAAATTAGCTTTCTCGCGAGTGGTTTTTTTTTGTTCACATGCGGCAATTTCCTTTTGATTTTTACTGTTTTTTCGGTTTTTTTGGATAGGATTTTTCTAAATGGTTTTACCAATCCCTTCATAGTTCATTCTAGGCATAGTTTCTTGAACTAAATTTTCATTTCTCTCTGGCGGTTTTTGTTTTACTCCTATGCTGCATTTTAACTTTGATTTTCTTTGTTTTTATTTTTTGAATTTTTTTTTAAAAATGGTTTTCCCAATTCACTCATAGTACGTTATAGGTGTAGTTTTTGTTTAGTCAATGAAATTTTTTTGAATTGTACGTCAGGACTTTCAATGACTTCAGTGACTTCTGCTGCTTTTCAGTTAAAACTTGTGTGAGTGACGTCATTTCTGCTTGACTTGCCTCACTCAAAAAAATGACTTCTGAACTCACTCATGGAACTTTAATTTTTATGAACATTTACTAGTTAAAGATCAATAGTGCGCATCTAAGTAGTGCGAAACCTATATTTGCTTATTCTTGACTATTAGTCTTGAGTTTCTGCTTTCGAATATAATTTTGAAAAAGCTTTTTTAGTGCTTCCACCTTATAGACCGTTTGTGCCATGAAATTGACAGCCCGAATCTAACCCAAAAGTCTAGTGGTCTCTTAAAGGACTGGTGTCTGATCTGTCTATCTTATTTTTTTTAGTGGTTTCAATTAATGGAAGGCCACAGGGTTTTTGTTCCGGCAATATGCCGTCTAAGTACCCTTGTTCAGAGCCCTTCTCAATTCAAACTTAGTTGTAGATGTATTTTTTGTAGACTAGTCTTAATCCTCTGCCACTGAGGCTTGATGTTAAGAATGTAATTAACTTCCTTCACTTAACCATATCGAGTGATTTTTTAAAATCAAATAAAAATAAGGCGAAAATGAGCAGAAACTAAAGAATGAGTGTTCTTGACCTTTTTTTGAGGGGGAAAAAAGTTTAGTTTTTCCTTCAATACTATTAATGTGCAAGATATCATTTTCAGTAGCCTGAAGATGACCATTTTAACTGCTCTCAAGCACAGTTTGTAGCAATATTTTTGTCCTATCGATTTTTCGTCTGGCCTCTTTTCAAGAAACTTTTTCATTGCTCTCGAACGAAATTCGAAGCAGTTATTGTAAACGTGTTGGTCTTTTTTCTACTCGAAGAGGGGTATGGGTTTTCTTGAGTTTTTTTTATGTTGCGCAAACTAATTTTATAGCAATTATATTAATCCTGTGTTTTTTCACTTGATGGAGTTTTCGTCTGATACGTTTGACTTTTCGTCCTCAAAAACGTAATAAAAGGTAACATCCGGAGGGAATTAAGGGCGCTCAGACCCTTTTTTGGCTCACTGGACTTGTTTGGAGATATGAATTGATGGTGTGAAGTGCCATTCCTGAATTTCGACCTGCCCTAACTTTTCTCCTCCTCCCACACTGTCCTCTTCATCCCCAACCCCCCTCCCCCTCCGAGCTCTCCCGACACTTCTTCAATTAGGCTAAAGCTAGTCTCCCTAAACCGTAGTTAGATACTGACGAAGCCAACCTCTCGCCATTTGTTTGAGAGCAATTTGCCCGACGTTATTCGGTTGTTTTTTGCCGGGAGTACTACTTGTTCCAACGTTTTGACCTAAAGGCGAAGATTAGTAAAATTGTGCGACAGATGTTTTTGATCTTGTGCTTTTGTTCTAGAACATTTTTTAATGCTCATGTGACTTTTTCACGCTTGAGTTCTTCATTTTTGCGTGATCCATGTCCCTATCATTCTGAAACAAATTATGCTGCTAACATCAAAGTCATTTCGTGATAAAGTCGTTTATATTTGATCACCCGCGCGCCGGTGTTTGAGAGCAATTGGTCTGAAATTCGTCGGTTATGTTTTGAACAATGAAGAAGAGCCCGATGGCTTTTTAATTGCTCTTGATTGAAGTTCATAGCAATTATTGTAAACGTGTCTTTTTTTGCAAAATTTTTGCTTGACGGTTTTGACTTTTCGAGTGACTTTTACGCCGTTGACTTTTTGCGTTTGGCGTGATCTAAAATTCTCTCTCAATCACAATTTCAAGCAGCTGAACTCAATTGGCGGCAATTTAATACCAAAAGTCAAATAAGAGTGCGCCGAAACTGGTGCCATTTTTCACTTTAAATCTTAATAGTGGTATATTTTAACCTCTAATGTGGTTATTTTTATGCCCATTATTGATTTTCTTAGTCCCATATAAGCTCCTCCTCCCCCCCCCCCCCCCCAATTGAAGCAGGCTGCAATTGATTACTGGTCCCACTAGTAGTTCGAGAGCAATTCTTCCGATGTTTTGTCGGTTGTGTTTATCCATAGGCTTTGACTTTGTTTCAGAACCTTGTTTTTAATAGCCGCCTCATCTCAGCCGGCGATTATAGCGCTCCTATTTTTTTTTTACTTCGTCGAATAAAAAAATGTTTCGCTTTACCTCATTTTGCCGCTTTTTCAACATTTTGCGGGAAATCTTTTTGACTTCTCTAGGCTAGTTTCTCTCTTCTCTCATTCTGCTAAAAGTGATTTTGAGCATCAGTTGCTCAGCAAAGCAATTCAAAATGAACAGAGTCAGTATAAAAAATTGAAGTCAGAAATAGAAACGGGATAAACCCATAAAGCCCAATTTTAGATGCCAGCTATTTGAACATCGTTCCTATAAGTCTTAGTTACCATCTCTAATGCTTATTGGTATTGATAGTAGCCCCTGTAGCCTCTCTAAGAAACAGAAGTACGTTATGTTCAACTACGAAATGCCATCAAATTAAATCGGACTTAAAAAATGTTTTTGTACAAAAATCTTTTTTTTTTCAATATCTTCTATTCTGTCAATCCGAATCATGCTTATTGGAATCAACGGCGGCTATTTTCCGGCAATCTGCCGGGTATGTTAGTGCTTTCACCTGTGCTCTCAAGACAGTTCCTTGATGACCAATTGCTACAACAGGATTAGAACAGAGATAACCAATATTTCCATCATACATTTCTTTTCACAGCGCAAAAATTCAAGAAGATCCCGCTAGAAAGTCAGAAAATATATCAAAGTGATCAAATATATAAAAATAGTGAAGTCCAATTAAAATATTTATCACAGTTGATTACATGCAAATGAAAGAAAGAGTGAACATAGTCGGAATTTTTGGGATTTTGACGTGCAGAATAAATACTGTTGTAATCATTATTTTATCTTTTTATTGCTCGTCCCAATTTTTATTTGGTTATTTATGCATTCCATTAGCAGTACGGAAATATGCATTGGTTTTTTTTAACTCGGCCTTCTGAAAACCGAACTTTTTTGACGTCGGGAAAATGAAACAGTCCACACTGTGAAATACTAAATCAATGATTCCGTTGACTATTATTAATAGCTGCCTCAGCTTTTCAGCCCGCTATTACAGCGCTCCTATTTTTTTTACAATTCTAAGAATTTTAATTGTATTGGGACGCTGTCTTTTTTTCGAGATCTGTTCACACATTTTCATGATTTTTGAAGTCAAATTGAAGTAGTGATTTTGGTCACACCGAAACAGGAAGTGGAGCGAGAAAGCGAGTGGTTTTGCGGCGTGGAATTTTTTTGCTCTAATTTTAAAGTTGAGTGAGAGAACGGTGTAACAAAAATTTGCTTTCTCGCTAGTGGTCTTTTGTTCACATGCGGCAATTTCACTTTGATTTTTACTGTTTCTTTCGATTTTTTGAATCGGATTTTTTTCTAAATGGTTTTTGCAATCCATTCATAGTTCATTCTAGGCCTCTTTTTTTATTTCTCGCTCGTGTTTTCTCTTCATGCGTCATTTTGACGTTGATTCTCTGTTTCTTTTTATTTTTTGATCTGATTTTTTTAAATAGTTTTCCCAATTCGCTCTTAATCCGTTTTAGGTCTAGCTGTTTGTTTAGTCAATGAAAATTCTTTGAACTATACGCCAGGACTTGTCCTGCTATGTTTTTTTTTTACTTCGTCGAATAAAAATTTTCGCTTTACCTTAGTTCACGGCTTGTTCAACATTTTGCGTGAAATCTTTTTTACCTCTCTAGGCTAGTTTCACTTTTCTCTCATTCTGCTAGAAGTGTTTTTAGACATCAGTTGCTCAGTAAAGCAATTCAAAATGATCAGAGTCATTAACAAAAAACGAAATCAGAAATAGAAACGGGATAAACCCATAGAGCCCAGTTTTAGATGCCCGTTACTCGAACTTGGTTCTTATAAGTCTTAGATGCCATCTCTAATGCTTATTGGTATTGATAATAGCTCCTGTATCGTCTCACTATGAAACAGGAGAGTGTTCAACTACTAAATGACATCAAAATAGTTTGCACTTTAAAACTGTTTTTCTACACAATTCATTTTCTCTTTCTCAATCGTGATGATCGGAATCAACGGCGGCTATTTTCCGGCAATCTGCCGGGTATGTTTGTTCGGTCAAATAGTGTAAGAAATCGAAGCACTTTCCTCCGATCCCCATTGTGTCTAGTTTTCCTTAATTTTTAAAGGGTTCGGTGTGACAGCTTTGGCTAATTTGGGACGCAGGACAGTACGATCTTGTATGACAGAACGAAATTTTGAAGGGTTTGGTTGGTCTGAAGTAACTGAATTGATGCGAAATTGTTTGATATGGACAAAAGGTTAACTATTCTCAAGTTTTTGATAAGGAAGGCAGCGGACTGAAAAGTGGATTGCATGTGGGTTTTTGTTGTTTCTATCTGAAACATTTTGGCTGCTGATTTTTGAGGTGCTCTGATGAGACTTATTGTTGGCAAAATAGGGACGCTATCTTTTTTCAGTCAAAGTTACACTTTTTATTTAGGCATCGCAGAGAAAGATTTTTCATTTTGCTATAACCCTTAGTCTACTTCTGATTTTTATTGTAAAATATTCAAGTCTCATTGCAGGTCTTTTTTCGACCCAATATCGGATATTTAAGACAAAACAAACATAATACTTATGGGAGAAGAAAATAAATTTGTTTTTTAATAGCCGCGCTCATCTTCTCAGCAGGCTATTATAGCGCTCCTATTTTTTTTTACAATTCAAAGAATTTGAATTGTATTGGGGCGCTGTCTTTTTTTTTAAGATCTGTTCACACATTTTCATGATTTCTGAAGTCAAATTGGAGTAGTGATTTTGGTCACACCGAAACAGGAAGTGGAGCGAGAAAGCGAGTGGTTTTGCGGCGTGGAATTTTTTTGCTCTAATTTTAAAGTTGAGTGAGAGAACGGTGTAACAAAAGTTTGCTTTCTCGCTAGTGGTTTTTTGTTCACATGCGGCAATTTCACTTTAATTTTTACTGTTTTTTCGATTTTTTGGATCGGATTTTTTTCTAAATGGTTTTCCCAATCCATTCATAGTCCGTTCTAGGTCTAGTTTTCTGTTTAGTCAATGAAAATTCTTTGAATTGTACGTCAGGACTTGTCCTGCTATGTTTTTTTACTTCGTCGAATAAAAAAATGTTTCGCTTTACCTCATTTTGCCGCCTTTTCAACATTTTGCGTGAAATCTTTTTGACTTCTCTAGGCTAGTTTCTCTCTTCTCTCATTCTGCTAAAAGTTATTTTGAACATCAGTTGCTCAGCAAAGCAATTCAAAATGAACAGAGTCAGTATAAAAATTGAAGTCAGAAATAGAAACGGGATAAACCCATAAAGCCCAATTTTAGATGCCCGCTATTTGAACGTCGTTCCTATAAGTATTAGTTACCTCTCTCTAATGCTCATTGGTGTTGATAGTAGCCCCTGTAGCCTCTCTCTAAGAAACAGAAGTATGTTCAACTACGAAATGCCATCAAAATAAATCGGACTTAAAAAAATGTTTTTGTACAAAAATCTTTTTTTTTCAATATCTTCTGTTATTTCAATCCCAATCATGCTTATTGGAATCAACGGCGGCTATTTTCCGGCAATCTGCCGGGTATGTTTGTTAATTCTATATGGCTGATTATTTTTGATGGTACAAATGACTTCAAAATTTATTGACCTTTAGTTCTTCAGTGACCTTTGGTTCACAGTCAACAGAGAGTGCGAGAAAGTCATTAGTATCATTTCGCTCTAAACAAAAAAAATGAAAATCTGTAATCAGGATTTTTTTTCAGAAAAGAATTTTTATTTTTAATTTCTCTCGAACGAAGATTGACGCAATTAGTGCAAATGGCTATGTCTTATGCAAAAGTTTTGCTTGACGCTTTTGTACAAGGATATTCTTTGACTTCCTAAGTGACGTTTTTACTTTTTAGTCCTTCATTTTTGAGTGATCTAAGTTGCTTTCGTTGGTTAGAGCGATTCTGAGCGAAAGGAAATCAGAGCCTTTGTAATTGAGTGGTTTAGATGTTAGGCTGAAAACTTGGAGGTCCGGGTTCGAACCACAGTGGGGAAGTTTTTTGCACCCATAAAACAAATCTAAGCGACCCCCTCCCTCTAATTTAAGTTGCTTCGTCTGTCGTTCAATTTAAACGGCGTTATTCGGTTTTTGTTTTTTCTTGTGAGTTTCTGCGCAAAGTTACCTTTCACCTTTCAAACCTCAGATATTAAATTTGACTGTAAATTTGCATATGTGATTCTTCAATAGCATTCAAAAACATTTCAGTTAGGGTAGCCTTTTAATTATTTATAGTTTTTGAAATTCTATACAGTCCAGTCTATACAAAACGGAGGAAAACAGTTATTTGAGAAAAACTACAACTACATTGTTTCAACACTGCACTGTCCTTCTTCGTAGATGTTCGGTTGACTTGCCTGCTTGACATAACTTAGACATAACTTGCCTACTTGATCTGAAATTCTTCAATCAGGAAATTAAAATCGGTTTTGCACCATAATCGGTTTTGATATACAAACACGTCAGTATTTGACTGATGAAATTTTGAAGAACTTCTAATTCACTTTTTTTCATCGCTTTGTCATGTAAACAAAGAAATGAATGTTTTTTAGTTGTGCTTTAAGTTGTAGAGAATTCCTAAAATTAGAATTTTCAAATTATTGACACCTGATGCATGATATAAAACTACTTGGAGTAAGTTTGTTGCCAAAGAGACAAAATTTGAAACAATCCTGATCTTTTTTGATGATTGCTTTGTATTTGGTAAAATGTTTTAAAACGATCTTGATGAGTGAAACTGATCAGTAAGCGTTTCATCAGTGTTGAATATTTATTTTTAATAGCCGCCCTCATCTTCTCAGCCGGCTATTATAGCGCTCCTATTTTTTACAATTCAAAGAATTTGAATTGTATTGGTGCGCTGTCTTTTTACGACTCGAAGAGGAGTGGAGAAGTCCTTTTTTTAATCAATTTTATTGGAGTGATTTTTGAAGCGGGAAATGAAACGCATGAAAAATTATGGAGTGATTTTGGTGCTGAACAAAAGTGAAGAGCGGAACGAAAAGAGAGTCATTTTTGTTCATACCGCTGTTTTTGAGAGAGCGAGAAATTGATGTGTGAAAAAATTTTCTCTAAGCGAGCGAATATGAATTTTATGATAATTCGGAGGTTTTTAATGTATTTTGCTGATTTTCGGGCTAAATTTTGCGTTTTTTGACGATTATTTTGCTTTACTGGCTCAAATGGGTATTGAAGAAACCCCTTCTACTTGAGAAAATTTATGATAACAATTGTTTGCAGTTTTGTGGGTAAGAATAATTTTGTTGAGAAATATGACAAAAAAAATGGCGAAAATGGAACTATTTTTCTTAATTTTTTTTGCAGTTTTTCGTTTGTTTCTCTGTTTTTAGCTAAGTTTCTTAGCCTATTATGGCTGGCCTATTGTTTTTCGAGCATCTGGTTACCCTATTGGCTGATGGGAATTTTTCTTTGGATTTAAGTTTTTTGAAATATTAAAAGATTCAGTAACTTTTTCAAGTTTTTCAGTGAAAGTTGTTTTTGAGAGCTTTTTTCATAATTTAGCCTAAAATTTTTTTTTCAAAATTCACATAAGTGGTTTTTTAAGTACTAGTTGTTTTGATGAAGTTATTTTGGCAGAGATCGTTTTTTCGGGATCTCAATTTATAACAAAATTTGATCAGATTTTTTATCATATTTTAACAGATTTGATTTAATGGTTTTTACTTTTTTGTTTCTTGAGTAGGTTTGAGGCGTGACTTTTTTCACAATACCTTTAAAGTGGAGTGAGAACTTGGTGTTTGAAAAATTTGACTAATTCTGATGACTTTTTAGCTTTCGAAACGGGATAAACTGGTAAAGCTCGGCGGGCATTAAGTTTTGTTAGAAGCCCTAAGCTGACTTTAGTAGTCGTTCAAGTGCTTAGAGTGTTGACCCTGATAGTAAGGCCTAAATTCAAGGTGAAAAGGTTATTTTTGTCAGTTTTGCGTCCGCACTTGTTCAATTTTTCACGTTTTTCGTAATTTTCTGAGTTTTTTTCTTGCATTGGTAAAGAAATGACGCTTTTAAAGGTTCATTTACTTCTTTCACGAGCCACAAGTTTATTTGATGTCTGTCCTGTTGGCAGCAAGTTTTGGTAACACAAACTTTAATACCCAAAATGATGCTAATCTTTGCTATTAATTTTAATTATTTATAGCCTTTTAATTATTTATAGTTTTTGAAATTCTATACAGTCCGTTCTATACAAAACGGAGGAAAACAGTTATTTGAGAAAAACTACAAATACATTGTTTCAACACTGCACTGTCCTTCTTCGTAGATGTTCGGTTGACTTGCCTGCTTTACATAACTTAGACATAACTTGCCTACTTGATCTGAAATTCTTCAATCAGGAAATTAAAATCGGTTTTGCACCATAATCGGTTTTGATATACAAACACGTCAGTATTTGACTGATGAAATTTTGAAGAACTTCTAATTTACTTTTTTTCATTGCTTTGTCATGTAAACAAAGAAATGAATGTTTTTTAGTTGTGCTTTAAGTTGTAGAGAATTCCTAAAATTAGAATTTTCAAATTATTGACACCTGATGCATGATATAAAACTACTTGGAGTAAGCTTGTTGCCAAAGAGACAAAATTTGAAACAATCCTGATCGTTTTTGATGATTGCTTTGTATTCGGTAAAATGTTTTAAAACGATCTTGATGAGTGAAACTGATCAGTACGCGTTTCATCAGTGTTGAATATTTATTTTTAATAGCCGCCCTCATCTTCTCAGCCGGCTATTATAGCGCTCCTATTTTTTACAATTCAAAGAATTTGAATTGTATTGGTGCGCTGTCTTTTTACGACTCGAAGAGGAGTGGAGAAGTCCTTTTTTTTAATCAATTTTATTGGAGTGATTTTTGAAGCGGGAAATGAAACGCATGAAAAATTATGGAGTGATTTTGGTGCTGAGCAAAAGTGAAGAGCGGAACGAAAAGAGAGTGGTTTTTGTTCTTACCGCTGTTTTTGAGAGAGCGAGAAATTGTTGTGTGAAAAAATTTTCTCTAAGCGAGCGAAATTTTTTTGTTCACGTGTGGCATTTTAAAGCAGTTTTTTCATTTATTTTGGTTAAGAGGTTTGGTTATGATTTCTTTTTAATTTTAGGCTGGTTTCAGTAGTGGTTTGAAGGTTTCTGGAAATTCATATTTCCAGTTTTTCAGTGAAAGTTGTTTTTAAGAGCTTTTTTTCATAATTTAGCCTAAATTTTTTTTCAAAATTTACATAAGTGGTTTTTTTAAGTACTAGTTGTTTTGATGAAGTTATTTTGGCAGAGATCGTTTTTTCGGGATCTCAATTTATAACAAAATTTGATCAGATTTTTTATCATATTTTAACAGATTTGATTTAATGGTTTTTACTTTTTTGTTTCTTGAGTAGGTTTGAGGCGTGACTTTTTTTTCACAATACCTTTAAAGTGGAGTGAGAACTTGGTGTTTGAAAAATTTGACTAATTCTGATGACTTTCTAGCTTTCGAAACGGGATAAACTGGTAAAGCTCGGCGGGCATCAAGTTTTGTTAGAATACCTAAGCTGACTTTAGTAGTCGTTCAAGTGCTTAGAGTGTTGACCCTGCTAGTAAGGCCTAAATTCAAGGTGAAAAGGTCATTTTTGTCAGTTTTGCGTCCGAACTTGTTCAATTTTTCACGTTTTTCGTAATTTTCTGAGTTTTTTTTCTTGGATTGGTAAAGAAATGAAGCTTTTAAAGGTTCATTTACTTCTTTCACAAGCCACAAGTTTATTTGATGTCTGTCCTGTTGGCAGCAAGTTTTGGTAACAGAAACTTTAATACCCAAAATGATGCTAATTTTTGCTATTTTTTTCAAGTTTTTTGAAAATTTTTGTTAGTTTTTTAGTTTTTCAATCAATATGGGTCAATGAAACGATCATGAAATGGGTCGATGGCTTAATAAATGGTATTTAGAGACAATGAATTGATTTTAGGAATATTTATATCAATAAGCGTAGTGACTTTTTATTATAACTTGCCAATTTTTCTCAGTTTTTGTAAAATTTAATGTCATTTTTTGAGTTATTCTATAATTAGGGGTCAATGAGACTGCTTTGTGGCTTGAACTTGGTTTACTTATTAATATTTAGAGACTTTGAAGTGATTTTGAAGATATTAATATCAGTAAATTTAGCGACATTTCTTTAGAACTTGCAATTTTTTTTAGTTTTTGAGAAATTTGTTGTCATTTTTTGAGTTCTCCGATTTTTATAAGTCAAAGAATGTTTTTTATGGCTGGACTTGGGTGACTGATTAGTATTAAGAGACATTGAAAAGATTTTGAGGATAATAATATCAGTAATTTTAGCGACTTTTCGTTATAACTTGACATTTTTTTTCAGCTGTTGTGAAATTTGTTGTCCTTTTTGGAGTTATTCTATCTTAGGGGTCAGTGAAACTTTTTATGGCTTACACTTGGTTTACTGATTAGTATCTAGAGACATTTAAAAGATTTTGAGGATATTTATAACAGTAACTTTTGCGATTTTTTATTATAATTTGCCAAATTTTTTCAGTTTTTGTGAAATTTGTCATTTTTTTGAGTTATTCGATCTTTAGGGGTCAATGAAACTTTTTATGGCTTGGACTGGGTTTACTGATTAGTATCTGGAGACATTGAAATGATTTTCAGAATATTAATATCAGTATACTTAGCGACTTTTTATTATAAGGAAATGTTTTTGAGGATATTGATATCAGTAGCATCAGCGACTTTCAACTTAATTTGGCAATTTTTTTTGCGTTTTTGTCAAGTTTGTTGTCATATATTGAAATTTGTTTTATCTTTTGAGATCACTGAAACTCTTGTGGCTCAAAACGATTAGTGGATCATACCTGGAGTTAAATAAATAGGGCGTTAAACGGATAACTGAATAATTTGTAGAGACAAAAAAATGTTTTTGAAAATATTGGTATCACGAATTTTGGCAAACTTTCAATAGAATTTGCAGTTTTAATATTTAATTTTTTAAAGTTTTTTTTTGAATTTATTGATCTTAAAATGCCAATGAAACTTATGGCGTAAGCACAAGTAACTGCATGATGTAGTTATCAAGAATTATAGTTTGTTGGTTTTGTATTTCATCAATTCTATTATCATTTTTTTCAATGTTTCAGCTTTTATTTTTCAGGTTTTTAATTTTTTTGTTTGTTTTTTTAACTTTAGAGGCCAATGAAACATTTTAGGGCTTGAAGCCATGTTAGCGAATGTTATGGGTGCCACAAAAAACTTTCATAGCGTGTGCTTCTGTTGATGGGTATTTTTAAATGGTTAAAATTTGGCTTTAGGAATTTAGCTTCAAGAATTTTAAGCAATACCAAATTTTTTGGTTTTACATAGTTTTTTGATACTCTGTTAGGCTGTGATTGTTCAATTGGTCTGCTGGTCAGCTACAGTTGTTTTGCAGTTCATTCTTTGGATTGTATTTCAGGACTTTTCCTGCTAAGTTTTTTTTTTACTTCGTCGAACTTTTTTTTCGCTTTACCATTTTGCCGCTTTTTCGACATTTTGCGTGAAATCTTTTTCACTTCTCTAGGCTAGTTTCTCTCTTCTATTATTCTGCTAAAAGTGAATTTAAACATCAGTTGCTCAGCAAAGCAATTCAAAATAAACAGAGTCAGTATTAAAAACTGAAGTCAGAAATAGAAACGGGATAAACCCATAAAGCCCAATTTTAGATGCCCGCTATTTTAACGTCGTTCCTATAAGTCTTAGTTACCATCTATTATGCTTATTGGGATTGATAGTAGCCCCTGTAGCCTCTCGCTAAGAAACAGAAATATGTTCTACTACGAAATGCCGTCAAAATAAATCGGACTTAAAAAATGTTTTTTGTACAAAATCTTTTTTTTCAATATCGTCTTCTTTTAATCCCAACCATGCTTATTGGAATTAACTGCGGCTTTTTTCCGGCAATCTGCCGGGTATGGCAATTTTTATTGCTCTTGTTGGACTTCAGATTTGTGAAAAGCTATTTTTAGAAAATAAGGGGCAGTTCGTTTTTATCTGTTTTTTTAAGTTTCAGAAATTACCTTAATTTAATCGCAAAACTATTTGTCAAATGAGCTTCTCCTCTAAAAAAAGAAAATTGAGACTTAGGTTGGACATTCTCGCACGAGCTGTCTTCTCTTTTCATATATCAATTTTGTGAATACTGCATTTGCTTGTTAATTAGTTTCTCTCGAACGACGTTTGAAGCAATTAATGTAAACTTGCTTGTCTTTTTTCTGCAGAATTTTTACTAGACCGTTTTGACTTTCCCAGTGACTTTTACTCCCTTGATTTTTTCGTTTTACTTGATCTAAATTTCTATCTCATTCAGAAGTGTCATCAGCTGGAATCAAGTGGCGGCGCTTCACTGTTCAAAGCCAAGTGAAAAGTTGCTGAAATTGGTGTAATTATTTTATTAGTGGTTATGCTGGTATATAATATAATAACCTGTTGTTGAAGTAACGTCAGTTGAAGCTCCCTAGTTGAATGTAAGTACTCTCTTCTTGTATGTAAGTTGAATGTAAGTACCGCTCTCCGACTGAAGCAGGCAATAGATTCCAGCTCCCACTAGTCGGCCGAGAGCAATTGTTGCTATGTAAGTTGGGTTTTTTTCTGGTGCCAACAAACGGAGTAGTTTTTTATATGAATATCGAAACCCTGATCGTATCTAGACGTGGTTTTAACAGTTGATACAGATGGTAATATACTGATGTAATAAACTGTTGAATGCTTCGATTTTGAGTAACTTGTGGAGTTAGTTCAGAAAACCTGGATAATTTTGAACTAAAACTTTGATTAGTTTTGCGTAGATTATCGGTTGGTACCGATTTTCTGCTGATTCATTTTTAGAAAGAGAATTAATTTCGTTGCTTTGTATTTATAAATAAAAAACAAGAAACGTGGACGAATAGCGAGATCAGACCGATCTTCTTTTTCAGTTTGACCCAATAAGATAATGACTACGATGACATGATATAGGTTCGTTTAATATGCTAAAAATTTTGCAAACAAAAAATTCAAATAGGACATTAATTCTATAAACTGGAGTAGCGCATGTTGTACATTGTTTTTTGCTTCAGTTAAAAAAGAATTTAATTAGGTCGTAGTCCGACACCACATGAGTTGTTCAATTTATTGCAGAAACATTTGTCTGAGTTAGCAGAAATCATCCCCATTATCTTTAATTTGTTAAATAGTTTAGCATCTCTAAAACCTATTGAATTGCGCTCCATCTTTTTACAAAACTCTTCCTTCAGCAAGTTAAGGATACAACTATTAGTTTTTCGGTAGGACGATTTTAATTAAAACAAATTGTTGCAAAAATCTTGCTGGTATATACCATTGATTGATTTGAAAACATATTTAATTAATTCTTATGTGTAGATTGTAGATTTGTCGACAACCGGTGCTGCACAAATTTATCATCGCAGTGATGGCCTTTTTTCAAATAAAATATATCAATTTATTTTCTGCAATGGGTAGATCGGTAGAAGCGCTGAGTACGTACAGCAACAATAAATCAGGGCACCATATTGAATTCATGACGTTACATTTTAATTTCTAGTGATCAATTATTTGATTCATAAGAACAGTGAGTTTTGCTAGTGTACCACTTTGTTTACTTTACTTACTTTGAATATGATTGTTATGGTCTCGAGAGGTGAATTTTTTTTGTTTTACCAAAATATTTACAGAAATGCTGCTTTGATGTCAGTTTTGTTCAATTGGAAACTAAGATCGGTTAGACCTTTTTTCACATTGAGTTGAACTTATCAGGATTAAGCACAAGTTTGTAACTCTCAATTCATTCTATCTAAGTCTGACTTCATTTTTTCAGCAGAACACCCAACTGCTATGTTCGTATCGTCAGCAAAAAGTAATAAAATTTCAATATTTCAGACTAAGTGGAGGTCGTATATAAATTTTAAAAAGCGAGAGGGCCCACAATTGATCCTTGAGGCACATCGTCTTTGATTTGGCACCAATCAGACGAACTACCATTTACGAAGTACTGTTGGACTTCAGATTTGTGGACAACTGTTCTTTGGAAAGTAAGTGGCAATGCGTTTTTATCTGTTTTTTTTTCAGTTTCTATATTAAAGTAAATCGTTTTCAAGGTCACTCCACACAAATATCTTTAATTTAATTTTCTGAGAAAAATTAAGAAAATTGACTTATGTTGGACATTCTCGCACGAGCTGTCTCCTTTTTTGATATCTCATTTTTGTGAATACTGCCGCTTCTTGATAAATTTCTCGAACGAAGTTTGAAGCAATTAATGTAACTCTGTTGGTTTTTTGAAAAAATTTTAGTAGACCGTTAGTGATTTTTACGCCCTTTTTCGTTTTGCGTGATCTAATTTTATATCTCATTCAACAGTGCCAGCTTCTGAATTCAGGTTTTGGCACTGCTATGCTCAACGGGGAATGAAAAATTGCCGAATTTGGTGTAATTATTTTAGTAGTTAATGTGGTATCTAATATTTCAACCTCTAGTCGAAGAAACGTCATTCGCAGCTCCCTAGTTGAATATAGTTACTGCCTCCTCCTACCCCCCGACTGATGTAAACAATAGTTGCCAGCTCAAGTGAACATTGTTGAACATGTGAGCTGGACATTTGAGTGAACAACAATGCTGAACATTGTTGTTCGCTTCAGTTGAAAACTAATCCAATTAGCACTTAGTTCGACAACGGTTATGAGTTTTTCAATTTATTGCAGAAACTTATCACGTCAGTTTTTGTACCGTTGGCTAAATAAGCGGAAATTATTGCCATTATCCTTAGTTTAATTGGAACAAATTGCAGTGATCGTCTTTTTCTTGAAATATATGAATTGTTTCTGCAATGAGTAGGTCGGTAGAAGTGCTGAGCACGTACAGCAACAATAAACCACGGCACCATATTGAATTAATGGTGTTACATTTGAATTTCTTGTAGGAAATTATTTGGTTCATAGGAAACTAATGTCTGAGTTTTGCTAGTATATCACTTTGTATACCCAACTTACTCTGCACATGATTGATATGAGCTCGAAAGGAGAAATTATTATCTTATACCAAAGTTTTCTTCATATATGCTCAACTTTGATGTTAGTTTTTTTTCAATTGGAAACTGAGATCGGTGGGAGTTTTGGTTAGTTAAGTTTTCAAGTCAAGTGGAACTGTTTTATTAAACCAGTCGAACTGTTTGGTTAAACCTTTTTTTAAACCCAATAAGAAAGTATCTTCTGTCGAATTTTGATGTCTCATGACAACAGTTTTTGTTAGTTCGACTAGTGCATCAGTTGTACTATGCTTAAATCCGAAACCAGATTGCTTCTTATAAAATAATACAAATTTAAAATATTGGTACACTCGGTTGTTCATAGCTCTTTCAAAAACTCATTTGAAAACTACTAGAATTGAAATTGGCCTATTCATGTTTTAATCGAGTTTAGAAACCTTGTCAACCTTGTGTACTGGGAGAACCCTTGCACGAGCCAGTTCCTAAAGAATAATACCTTTAACAAAAATTTTATCAAAAACACCAGATAGGTGATAATATCTGAAGATAATTTTATTTGTGTATATCATCAACACCTGAGGATGACTTGTTGTCAAGATTGCTCATAATTTCTCCCAGCTCTCTCGCAATAGTTTCATTAAGTTACATAGAGCATATGTGTCTAGGAAAAGAGTTGAAAACTTTAACTTAGGTGGTTACTTAGTGGTTGCTTAATGTCCTTTTGATGCAAAAAAACTGTTGAACTGTTTGACTTATTTTTATCCGCAGATTCGCCTTATATCAGATAACAGCTGCTTAGGATTGGAATGTTTTTGCGATTTATATGATTTGCCTTTGAGCTCAGAAAGTATTTTTAAAATCTATCTAAAGTCTTTTATACTTTTTCGGAAATAATATACAAGTTTTTTTTGCAAAATTTCGATGGTTTTCCGGCCTTATTCCACACTCTTTAAATTTTTCAGCAATTTGCTATTTTTGATTTCTTTATCTTTATAATAAGCGTAGTTTCTTTTTTTGACGTATTTTTTAAAACCTTTCATCAAACCTATTTGAGAACATTGTTTTGTATCGACATTATGGTGCAATTCGTTCGTCACTTTAAGAAAAATGTAGTTAAATGAGGTATAAACATTGCAAGGATTGACACTTTTGAAAGGAGGGTCACTATTTTTGTTAAGATGTACCTCCAATGAGATTTAATGTCGGCTCACAGTGTTCTCAGTTTTTTACAAAGCTTTTCTCTCGGAATTTAAATCATTTTCATTTATATCGTCACTTGTTCGCCACGTTAGAATAAGGGGATTATGATGTGGTATTCTCAACAGAAACCACCAAATTTACTCACCGAAATTTTGATAAATGGTCCAAGCAAGAACTGTGCTCACTAGTTAAAAGTTTTGGTTCGGGAGAGGAAATACAGAAACCATTGGCTGTAATGCTGTACAAGTAGTTTCTGCTCAGCAAATAATTTTTTGATATTTAAATTCAGATCACCGCAAATAATGACTGCCTTGATGTTGGAATTTAAGTTTCAAATCCTCATCCATGATGTTGACAAAATTCAACTTTTTCAAGCGTGTTAGGTTATATACAACTACAGTTTCTTTTTGCAGATATCTACGCAGAGAGCTTACTGAAAGTTGATCTTACTTTCCGTTGTAATTTTGCAAAATTTGTTACATTGAAACATGACTTCAACCCTTTCGAACTCCTATTCTTGTCTAGAAGACTTGCACCCAGTAATAATTTAGAAGTATCATCTGTTTCAGAAAGCCAAGTTTCAGTTAATGAAATTACATCAGGTTGTGTATCCAGTCTATAATTAAGGGCTTCTAGGTTCAATAACATTTTTTCTTATAGATTTGACATTTACATTGATCATAGTTAATGTTTTTGGGTTACAATTTTTAGGTATTGAGTCTTCAGTTTGAGGGACGAAAAGATCTTGGTCCAGAACCTTGCTTTGAATCCGAAATTTGCAGAACTTGAGAGCATCGCAGATTGTTGGGTTCTCTATTTGCCGACATTTTTGATTGATATTTTCAGGTGGTGGTGGTGTAATATAGGATTTTAAAAATTTTAGTACACACTATGCACTAATTGAGATCAATTCCTACTTCGAACAAGCCTTGAGTTTTGTAGGCTAAATTATCATATTGCCATTCATAGAACAAGGTGACCTCTCTCGACCCTACTGAATTGTTTCTATCATTGTTTCTTTCAAGTGTCCGAGTTAGCCAAATTTCTTTTTCTCAAAGTCAGTTTTTGTTACTCTGCACAAAAATTACGCATGCAACATTTACGCGTTCATCATCAATAGCAGTTTGATGTTATCTCTATTTTAAGTTTTTGAGAGCTCAGATTCAGAAATAGGATTATGTTGAGACTTGGCAGCTTACAAATTGGCTTTGCTAATGAGTTCATTTCTTAGATCAATAATTTTGGCATCTACAATCTCACTGATAGCAGTGCGGAGATCTGTCCTAATGCTTTTGACTACACAGTGGTCTAGGTTGTCAAACGATCCTGTAATTCTTGAATCTATTTTCTCTAAATTGATATCTGGATTTGCCGCTTCCCTTGGGATAAGAAAAGCAGTACAGATCCTTTTTACACTTTTAGGAACGGCAGTATCATGGTCCTAATTGGTGTTTCTCCGTTAAATCTGAGTTCGGGTATTGCTTCAGAAGTATTGCGTACAATTTTGCCATGCAGGCTTTTTGAGTTCGCTAAATCATTGATTTTAGCACTATCCATCCTAATTTCATTTCCAATAGAGTTTGCAGCTTCTGACATCATTCGGTTCAAATTAGTGGACTAGGAAAATTAAAATTTCAGAATTAAGGACAAGCTACATAAATATAGAAAATCGAGAAAAAACTTGGTGCAGAATAAAAACTAATGTGCAGAATAGCATTTACATTTCAGCCGAAGAGATCATTGCCTTAAGCCAATCCAAGATATCAAAATCTCAAAAACTGCCTGGACTGATTAAGCAAAAATTTAAATCATTACGGAAGCATTCGGTACTGGTAAGCATTTAACCAAAATCACAATCAAGATGTCAAATGCAATAACCGGACCAGAATCAATCCCTCGGCCACAATCTGCGGCAGCTCCGTAGTAATGAAATCTCAAAATTTGCATCAGAGAGCAATGCTAAGAAACCGAAACTTACTAGCAGAAACGATTGATCTTAACTCAACTAAAAATCCTAAATTTTGACTTACTAAATGTTAGCTTTCTTTGATCTGTTCTTGCTTTTCCTCGTCCTGTTTTTCGATCTTTCCCTCAAGATTATTTTGTTCAATGTGTATTGGTGCTGAATAGCTGTTCTGAGCAAATTCCCCTTTAACTGAGATGCAGGATGAATCCGCTCTAGGTCTGCTTCATAGTAATGCGACTTTTTTCTTGGAGGAATCAGATGTCACACTAATAAGAAGCAATCACACAGCCTGTTGAAAAGATTTGGTGCCCCAAAAGGATGACAGCAGAAAGGGCCTTTTATTTGAATGCCATTATTCCTCAGGATATTTTTCAATTCCTTGACTGATAAAGGATTGTAGAGGATTTTTCAAACTTGATTTCGTTTGAGCTTACTGTCTTTTTACGCTTTCCTGACATTTTCTTTTGCTGGGTACGTATATTACGCGAATCAATTCTTATAAAATTTTATCTTATTGCTATGCGCTCCTGACTTCCACTTCTTAAATCGATGGGCTCATGTTGTATGATGTCCTGTTCTTCGATACCACCTTATGCGGTCACATTTTTGATGTTTTGAAAAGAGGTCATGTTTTGAAATAACTTTCGAGAGGCAATTAGACTTGAAGTCTAATATCGTTAGTGATTCTGATTAGCTTTCTGGACCCTAGATTTTGCTTATAAATTTCCATATTGAGCAAATCTGTAAAACAGCGTTGCTTTTTTTAAATTTTGAGGAATTTTTTTCAACTTTTAAAATCATAAATTTAAGGTATGCTTGGTTAGAAAACTCATGGTTGAAATCATTTCTAGGTTCAGTCCATTCTCAGAAAAATTTTTACGATCAGCCTTGTACCCACAAATCATCATGGTGCCCACGCAATTTAGTATTTGCCTTTTTTTGTTCCCAGAAACCCTCACAATCGGGTCTTCAAACTTTAGTCATCACAGTCGAGAATCAATCAGATTGCAAGAAAAGAGCTCCCAAATAGCCTAACAGTAGATTCAAGCTCTCAGCCTATCAGAGTGCTAGAAAAGAGCTCCCAAGGTAGCCTAACACTTTTTCGCACTCTGATTGGCTGAGGTAAATAAGGGTTTTTAAACAAAGTTCAGTTACCTCAACTCGAGCTTAAAATACGACATTTAGCTTGTTTTGAGCTCGGTAGTTAGTAAGCTGAAGCTAGTAAGGTAACTTAGAAGGTTTGGTGGCCTTTAAAAAAGCCGGTGTTGAAGTAGCAAGCTACAAGCTTCTTTACTTCTTGTCAGACTTGGGCTGAGAGTAAGACTGCTTCTTGGGCAAGAGCACTGCTTGAATGTTGGGTAGCACACCACCTTGAGCAGTGGTCACTCCTTGGAGGAGCTTCTTCAGTTCCTTGTCGTTTCTGATAGCAAGCTGCAGGTGTCGGTTTGAAGGGAATCGGGTTCAATCGGGTTGAATGAAACAAATGAGTTTTTCCCCCACTCATTGGGTGACAAACAAGTTCGCGCACAGCAATAACTGGGCAACTAAAATTGGTGAGACGAGACTGTAAATTAACCATTGTGATGCTGAGGGTGTTCTAGCACGAATGAGTCATATAACAGGGGATCTCTGGCGATCAGTGTTGTGGCTGAACCTCTCATTAAAGTCACTGAGACTCTTTGAGATAACCGATTGTAGACAATTAGTAAACCAACTGGTTGAAAGTTTCGGTTATCGGCAAGCAGGGCTATACGTTTCAAAGTTTTTCGAACCAAATCTGAGAAGCACCAAAAAGATTCGAACGCGAGTGGTACTAACTGAATACCTATTTCGGCACATTTTTGGCCGTATTGTTCACATTTCCTTTCTTCAGCATTTGTCAGAGCAAAACCACACCTCGCCGCATCTAAAATTAGACTGGGCTGCAGTGGGGAAGTTATAGGTACATCTATTACAGATGGTTGTCCAGCTGACCAGCTGGGCAAGTATATGTCTTTTTTGGCCTTGAGTTATCCGAATAAAATTTTTCTGTTCGCAGACGGGTGCTAAGTTTGCGGTTGAGCTAACAGCAAATATTCTATCCCTCATTCTATCGTTTCGCGATATCATATCCCTCCGACCGTGACAGCTTAAAGCGTAATCACCCAGCTTGTCCTGTCTGCCGTTTTGACATTTAGGGCATTCCGTTCCTCAATGTATAACGGAACACCAATCCGATACTTCAATGCGGCTCTGAATTCATTTGGCTGAAGGTGAAGGCCCAGACTAGGGATTGTAGTTGCGGAAAGCCAGGCACCAGATTGAGGCAACGTTAGTGAAAGCAAACGAGCTTTCTCCCGATTTGAAATCTGATTACCAAGAAGGTCAGAAAAAGCAGTGCCTCCTGATTCTTGTGTTGTTTATATTGGCTAATTTCTTCAGATCTTCCACAGTTTCCTGGAAAATTTGGTTGTGTGTTATTTTCTCACCGGTTATTTGTTCTACTAAAGCGTCTGCCTGCAATAGTGACCCAACAAACGCCGCTTTTAACTGGTCAACTGCTTGTCTAATTCCAACGCCAGTTTTGCTTATTGGTAGACAAGCCTTCCAAGCGTTGTCGCTTATAACGGTGCCTAACATTTTCTCAAATGTTGTTCTCTAAAGATTGTCAAAATCCTGCAAAATAACAGAGGATTCATCAGTTAGGGTGTTACATCGCAGGAGTTATACCATCTTTGGGGCAGCAAGACAGCTTTGAAGAGTTCCAAGTGCACAATGTGTGTCGCCAATGGCAGCGCCCAAGATCTCAAGTCCTTCTTTGCTATTTCTCTTTACTCTGTTAGCTATAGCGCGATAGACCAACGGGTGACCTAAGCTCGCATTTTTCTATTCTGAGCTCTAAACCTCATCCTTCACCCAAATTTGTAAACAAATTCGATGCTGTGCAAAGTTGTTGGTCGGTACCAGTAAGGATGCCATCATCCAAATACCAATTATGCTGCACTAGAATTGGTAATTATCATTCAATTTATTTAATGATTGGCCACAGAGCTAGTGAAAACAAAAGCGGCCCCAAAGGATCCCCTTGTTGACCTACCGATTGGCTACTTAGATATCTGTTGTTAAAATGCAAATGACTTTGTTGTGAGTAGCAAAAATTCGCAAAAGGGGCAATAATAGGTAAGAATTTAGCGACTGCTTCCAAAACCCTGCTTCTTTTTACCGAATTCAAGGCATTTTGGAAATCGATCTTCAATATTCGGGAATTTTTTTGCAGTTTTTCGAAGGAAGTTCTTGTTGCATGTACTATGCTCTCAGCACCACCCTTTACTGCTACTCCCAATTGTTTTGTGTTAAATAGATCAGCAGCTTCTGAATTCGCTTCACGAGCTATGCATTTAGCAATAAGACGTCGAATGACTTCCCCAACAGCGATAGGACAGACCCCACCTTTCAACTTAGCAGTTAGTGTTGCACTACATAGCATAGGAGCAACGAATTCGTGAAGCTGACCCCTGCTCGTCAAATTGACGAATTTTGTTAAACTAGTGACTGCTCGCTTTGGTTGATCAGGGGCACCGCAGTTTACTGCATGCAGCAGATGCTCGGGATACATTTTTTCGCGGCCCAGCTGCAGTAAGTTTGGAGAACGACTCGATATGGAAGAATACTGATGCCTCGTCGAATTGATATGCGTTCGTGTCAGCATCTTGATCAAATTGGGGATCAGGTTGCTTTTCCCTAGGGTGGAGCTTTTTAAGATCATTCAACGTTGCAGCATTGTCAGGTGCGACGCCGTCAGAAGACAGATCTTTCGCTGTCCTTCCAAACTGCTCCTGCAGGCAAAGATTTCGCGCGGCTTGCTAAAGCGTCTATTGACTCACTGATAGTTTTACTTGACTTCTTCATTGAGGTCGCCTCGTACCACAGTGCAGCATAATCACCTGATTTCCATCGCTCAAGTCTGCTCAACAACTGTTCCTTGCTGCTGCTTGTGCTTCTCGTCCCCACGATTAGACGCGCGTAGAACACATTTGCTAATTGCAACGAGTTTTTTCCAATTTTCTAACGATTGCGCGTGTGAAATGCAAGCATCGATAACGGACGTTAGTAATTCTGATCATCTCACCCGAATCTTTACAGGAATGAACTTTAGGGTATGGATGTGCTTACTGCCGATGGTTTCGAGATCTGGGAGTTCATTTAGATTCATATCTATTGCAGCTAGATTTGCTGAACTCGCTGACTGCACAATCTCGTCTATCCGCTTCGCTAAGTCGCGTGGTATCTTTTTTTACTTTAGACAGTAAAGGCGTAAATTGCGAGTAGGCCCATATTGATTTGGATCACACCATCTCATCGAAGTTCAGTACCCACTGGTCATATTTAATTTTAGTTTTTTGCGAGATGTTCAATAACAGATATCTGGTGCAGTTTATTCTTTTTGTCGGGGTAGAAAAGGGTTTTTTTTGGGGGGGGGGGGGGGCACTTGAAAGCGGGAAGCGGTGTCATCGATTATTAAATTATTCGTTTGCTGAATCAATCCCGAAGATAAATTGCATTGTTTTGTCCCCTGACTAAGCTCTGTAGTATTGTCAGTCTCCGTTAACAAAAACCTTCTTGCTTTCTCTAGTTTTCATAACTGTTTTATCTGATTAACATTGAATGCACACTTGCCTACCGAGTTTTTTTATCCGACCAGATAAAAAAAAACAAGGGCGGGTGTCGTTTTGGTTACGTCTCGCTGTTTTGAGGTCCACACAAGCTGCTGAAGAACCATTACATAAATGGTTTGCTCTTGTACACAGTGCTTCTGATATGATAACAGCCAAAAAAAAGTTGATGGGGGGATCAATCTAGGGTGCTCAAGACTCGGTGTACGATAAAATTTGTTTCTATTTTCGTCTTGCTTGTTGAAATCGAGAGAGCAACTTAAACGCACGTGGAATAATGTTTTCCAAATATTTTAAAGAATTGAGCCTTGCGTGTAACGTAAATTATACTAATATCACTAAATGTCATTAGTTGAGTTTAAGGAATAATTAACGTAGCTCTTCAAACGCGGATAGAATAGTCAGTACTTTCGATAGCCTCTGCGTATCTGGACAGTTAGAGTTTGTTCTGACTTTAGGAGAGTGGCAATTACCTTCTGTTGTACAAAAGTGCTCACACGAAGGCCTTAGTTCTGATGAAGCAGCACTTCCAAACCACACTCACAACTGCTGCTCAAGTACAGCAACAATCCAACAGCTTCACGGCATCCTTCACTTCAGCCAGCTCGTCATCAAATGTGCCTAGACTACCTTCGTTGCCTGTCGCTGATCTGTCACCTGGTTAGTTTTTAATTTTAAAAACAAACGTAATTTGACCAATGTAGTGGTTTAATTTTGAAACAAAATAGGTCAATTAAAAACTGCTGCACGAGCTAAGGACAACTAATGAGTCAATGTTGATCTTAAAATGTATTTGAAGCACTCGCATGCAAATTTTGAAAGACCAGGTCTCAGCAGCATCAGATTCTAGAGTGCCGGTTTTTCTGGATCTAGTTGAGAATCCTCTTTTCTAAGCTGTACTTGACAACAATATTACTTGCCCTATAGTTTCGTTAACCTAATATAAGTTAATGCGCGATTGGGGACCTCTAGTTCACGGCCACACTTCTCATGCGCTGCATTGTGAGATGTAAACCGGAATCTCTGGTCGGTCATGGCGTTGAAGCGGGACCAACCACCCGCCAGTCAGACATTTTTCTACAGTGTTTTTTTCTTGATCGAAGCTTATAAAACAGCTCTCGAAATTTCAGAGCTGTGCTTTAAGCTAATAAAACTCTCATCCGTTTTTTGAAAACTACAAAAATGAAGTGATTAAGAAAGAGCCGTCTTTTTTGGGCTAAAATAGATGCAAGTTTTTTAAGTGATATAAGCGCCTCCGTTTTCCTTGCAAAGATGGTCTAAGTAAAAGAAGAGTAAAAATGTGTCGTTTTCGTGAATTACCTCTTGTATTTATATAGGAGGTAAGATGCAACAAGTGGAACAGTCTTCACCGAACAGTGCTGTAACATTGGCAAGTGGTGGTGGAGGTGCAAACAACAGTTTCTCAGTTCTCTATGGCAAGTTCAGAGCAATCTCTTCTTCAATGAAGATTGTGGTCGAACAGCTGGAGGAGAGACAGACCAAGTACCTCGAATGTCAACAGGTCGTATCTGATTGTGTACTCTGCGATATGTTGCTGGTAGTCTGGTAGCCAATCTGTTGGTTTCTGCTTAAGTAATCAAAATGTCTAGACACCCGAAAGTACTACTTTAGACTTTGCTTTGTGCGCAAATACATGCCAAGATACAATGAGACAAAACATAAAGGCGTGTGATTAACCGAGAAATAACAGGGCAAAAAACTGACATGTACGTAATCATAGCCTGTGTCAGTTTCGAGTAGTTGTTTTTCGCTGTGCTCAGCCTTATGTCACGTTTCAAATAAGTTTTAATTGTGGTCCAGATTCTGGAAGACTGTGAGAACATCTACTTCTCAGCCAGGCAGGCTCTGGTTGGACCCAGTGTGGTTCAGGGGGTCAATGATCTCTTGATCAGACACAAGGGAGACCACTGTGGCCTGTTCCGAAACGGCACCTTCATGATACTACAAGTGAGTTGTTGTAAACTTGTTTACTCCATTTGTATTTGTCACTGACACAAGTGCCTTGGGAAATCCTTGACCAGAATTTGCGGTACAATACATCTGTCTTTTTATGTTGTCACCTTGGTTCGAACTGGGCCAGTTATTTGCCCTTTAAACTGTGCCAATGGTACAAATAGATCAATTCCAATGCAAATCTGTTAGTACTGAATGTTCACCAAACCCAGCAATTCCCACCTGTAACAAGAGATATAGCAAAGAAAGTGAATTTAATTCAAACAAGGAGGCTCGCTAATCAGCATTTTTGGAATAAATGTCTACCAAATCAGGAACAGATAGGAAACCCCAAAAATTCAAGTATTTTTCACAAAAAAATGTCTGAACAAAAAGATCGAGTCCTACGCAAACAACTTAGTGGTCTAAAAAAATGCCGCATTATATTGATGAGATCAGCCATTATTTAGAAAGCAATTAAAGACTAACAACAAAATCAAACAACAATAACAACAAACATTAATTACATCCAAAACTTCATGTCCATTTCTTTAAAAAAACTTAACAAGGTCAAAATAGCGTCCGATAAAATTGAAACGGAACAAAATAACTTGTACTTTACTAGAAAAGATGTGGAAACATTCCATAATAAGGCTCGGTAACAATTAGACAAAGAAGAACAAAAAACAGCAAAGTTAAAAAATGGCCTGTTTTTAAAAGCAATTAGTTTCAAAGAAATCTAATTTCAAAACATTAGATTTTGTACACATGCACCGTCCGGCGACGACAATAATGGCATATGTGATTAACGAGATTAGGTAACAAATTAGTTAAAAAGAACAAAAAACAAAGTTAAAAAGTGTTTTTTTTTAAATCAGTTGTTTTCAAAGTCATGAAAGCCATCAGCTATCCACTCAAATCAGAATATAGGCTAATTTATTCCTGCATAAAAAACCAATAAGACCTGTTTTATCCAGGAAATTTCGTACGACTAAAAAGACAACATAAAAACGACAATTAAAGACAAATACAAAAAATTCAATTAAAGTCTTCGAGAAAGGGATGTCGAAGCCGTTAAGACCATAATCTATGCCTATAGAGACTGTTATATGCTCAATTGTACCTTCTTTAGAACGCCAATAATGTACTATGTGAACTGTAAAATATTTTATGTGACAAAACGAGAAAAAAAACGTGAAAAATGGGCCAATGCCTAAAAATAAAAAAGGGGGAAATCTAATAGTGTCAAAGACAGAAAACCATAACGTTACGCGTGAAACCGGAAAAAAGATTTAATTAATAGCCGCCCTCATCTTCTCAGCCGGCTATTATTGCGCTCGTATTTTTTTTTTACTTCGTCAAACTTTTTTTCGCTTTACCATTTTGCCGCTTTTTCGACATTTTGCGTGAAATCTTTTTGACTTCTCTAGGCTAGTTTCTCTCTTCTCTCATTCTGTTAAAAGTGAATTTGAACATCAGTTGCTAAGCAAAGCAATTCAAAATGAACAGAGTCAGTATAAAAATTGAGGTCAGAAATAGAAACGGGATAAACCCATAAAGCCCAATTTTAGATGCCCGCTATTTGAACGTCGTTCCTATAAGTATTAGTTACCTCTCTCTAATGCTCATTGGTGTTGATAGTAGCCCCTGTAGCCTCTCTCTAAGAAACAGAAGTATGTTCAACTACGAAATGCCATCAAAATAAATCGGACTTAAAAAATATTTTTGTACAAAAATCTTTTTTTTTCAATATATTCTATTCGTTCAATCCCAATTCAGCTTATTGGAATCAACGGCGGCTATTTTCCGGCAATCTGCCGGGTATGTTTTTAATTCTGAAGAAAATAGAAATAATAATTCTATAGAAAAAAAGAGGAAGAAGCATTCTTTCTTTGCTGACACTAAGCTACAAGTTGATCAAGTTTTGAGAAAAATAGTGACAAAGTTCAATAAGCCATTGCTTATTTAAAAATCAAACATTTTTAAAAGTGAAAACGAACATAATCTTTCCAGTAGCGAAACTAGATACATTAATTTGGAGCTGTTTAGGAAGCCAGTTGGACCTTTCAACAGTGAGTTTTGATTTGAATTGTTCTTACTTTAATTATCATTAAAAAGATTAAAAAGTGTCTTTAAAAAGACCGACTGAATACAATCCGAATTAGCTCTGTAGTTGAAAAAGATCGTGTTAGCTGTTTTTGGGTGTGTAATTGCGGCAATTTTAATCAAAGGGGACTAAACAAGCTTATTTGGGCCTATTTTTGATGAAAAAGGCTGAATTTTGAAATATTTAGCCAAAATTATAGCCAAAAAATTAAAATAGTCAGCACTACTTTTTTGTCTTTAAAATAAATTCAACAGTACTATTGTTAACAATTCTTATATGTTTCACTAAAATTGAAAAAATTTTAGCCAAAATTTCCGGAAAATGTGAATAAAAATAACTCAAATCTGTATAATATTCACAAAAATGTAAACCACGATAACTCGCTCTAGAAAACGAAATTAGAGAAAAATCTTTTCAATTCCATATTCTACGCTGGATGGGCTTTTAAATGATACCACTCACAACTCTGTACGATGAATATATCGATCGGTCAAAATTGACTGAACAAAAAAACCTATTTGAGTATATAGTTCCTCCCCCCTCAAGAGGGGTCAGAACAAGTAATTGTAGAATGAAATTCCCTCATCATGATCACATGTATTTCTATCAACAGCTACGAAGAAATGTTTTTTTTCTGTTCCAGGTATGTGTGGATGAGTGGGACTTGTTCCAGCACTTTTTCTCCCACCCCACGGAGAGACTGGCTTCGTTTCTACAGTCACTCTGCAACCATTTGTACGATGCCCTCCGACCACTCATTGTGCACATTGTACACCTGGAGACATTGTCAGAACTGTGCACTATTCTTAAATCAGGTTCCTTCTTCTTCGAACTTTCACAAAACAAATGGTCTTGTGAGGTTCTGTGCGGAGGCACGGAAAGTCCCGACATTCGCTTTAACAAATGAAAGAAGTGAAGTTGTTGTTCATTTAAGAAACAAAAATAATCAGTCACCAATATTTTACAAGCTTTAATAAAAAATTTAACTCAAATTTTGTAATTCACAAGCACAAAAGTAATTAAAGTTCAGGGTCCAGTGTTATTTTAGCAAAATATAGCATACTAAGGTTTTATATCCAAGTGCAAAAATTGAATTTACAGGTCATGTACGGAAACGTTCTCAATTTGATTGATAGCAGCCAAAGGGAAGATTTAGACGAAATAATCGGGAAAGTTACTCATGATGATTATGCATGTAATCGAGATTTCTCAGTATTTCCAACAAATAGTTTGGTGTAAAAATACCAATCAATATCCCTCAAATAATCAAACTTTCACTGATCACTGATCTACTTTCACTGAACTTTCTCGTCTTTCGGCTCTACTAAAAAAAACAATTCAAGAAGCCTTTGATCGCAAGAATTACACATTTTGAAGGAAAGGCAAATGTCAGCGGGCGCTTCGTTAGCTGCACCACCAATGACTATATTGGGTCTAGATCACGAATTTCAAGACAGTTTGTAATACAGACCTAGAGTTGAGGTTTATGACTAACGAGAAAGTGCCCCTTTTGTAATGCTGGCACTCTAGATAAGCATGGTGACTATGGGGTTGTCTGCCATGAGCGAGTTGATGGACTTGTACATGCTGCAACGGCATATCAAGACACGAATGGACTCCGGACCGAATAGCAACGGCATATACGGGCTAATTTATGAGCAGTTATTGAAAAAGAGTTCGGAATCAGCAGTTATTTCTCATGCAAATCGAGTCGACCCTCTGTACTTGTTGTTACAGTGGCCTCTCCTCTGCTAACATCTGTTGCTAATAATGTGGCTGAGAATTCAGGGCTAGCCCTTGAGGCAGCAGAGGATTGCAAGTTTGCGCTTTACGAGAAGAGTTGGTAGACTCAAAAAAGGCATTGCTCTTCTAGCAGACTGATGAAATTACCAATCTTAGGGACTCGCTCTTGCTTTCACGTTGCTAACTCAGTCAATCTCTTAAGTCGTCATTCGTGGCTCTGGTATGATGCTGCTTGCACGCGCAACCTACTAGACAACCGCTGAAAACGAAAATCAGAGGGGTATGCCACTGATAAATTGAAAATCAGATTGTGTGGCTTCAATGGGCCAATGTAAAGACCCCATTTTGTGGGTCAAAATGCAACTGTGTTGCTATCTCTGTTAATGAATAGCTTCGCGAGACGTGCTGCTGATTTAGTATTACCATTAACCATGAATTATAAAAACCAAGTAATTGGGTTGCGTCCTAACTCGTGCTGTCTTTTCACAAATGAGTTAGAAAGTAATATGGGTTTGGAGGGTGCTAACTTCTCGGATTGATCAAGAACAGCTTTCAAAATGTAACTAGCAGGCCCGCAAAACCGTAACAAAAAATCATTTACAAGAATAGAAGTAAAAGAAGTAAAGGTTTCTGTTTCGCACCAACTCGGGCTCGAATCCATGCCCCTCGTTTAACAGCCATAGGTCTCACCACCTAAGCCATCTATGCGTATTGCACTTGTCTTTTGTCCTTTCTACAGCAAATTTCTGAACAATGGCGTTTGTGACTTGCTTGTTTTTGCTATACTGCATGCTAAATGAGCGCAAAAAATGTGCATATTAGGAGCTTGATAATGATGGTAAAGCACTTCTCAAAACGCATTTATTACGCTAGGTTGCATGTTTAAGGACCCCTAAAAAATTACGATAGGAGCACTGTTGACCATTGAGCTCAATTGTGACTGATATATACTATAGAAAAGGAAGTTTAGACAATACGACTAAAACTGCTCAAAACTTAGTTTCATAGCAATTTTATGGATAATGGTAACAGAAAAATACTTCAAACTTCAGATTAGCAGTCCTCCATTTTACGAACTGCGCTATGACCACTACAAACCACCGTTTTTCACAATCGCTTTTCTCTTAACAATGAACATCTTTCAGATTGAGAGAATCTTAGATTACGCAAACATCAAAAAGTACAGCTTGAAAAACTTAGTTGAAAGCTAACAGTGTTCTAGATGAGCGCAGAATCTGTAATGCTAAAACTTTGCAAAAAACTTCAAAAACATTTACAATAAATACCTCAAACTTCGTTCGGGACCAATTACAAATTACGTACCCAGGTCAGTAAATCCTGCCTGAGCGAGCATACTTTGAAGACCTCATAGCCTCGTGGTGACTGCAACTGACTAACAGTCTTTCGTCCCAGGGTCGGTTCTCATGATCTAGTTTGAATGTTTCAGATCTTTGACCACTCTCGCTATGTTCGCTTAACAATGCTGCTCAATGCGGATCTTAAACATGCGCTTAGATAGGCTCTTTAAACATGCAAACATTTTGCCCTATCTTAGAGCTCACCCGTTTATAGGATACAATTTTTCATCCCCCAAACACACACTGGAACATAAGCCGACAAGTGTTGCAAGAATTGCTCTTGAACAACAGGCGGCATGGTGTTGATTACAAATCTTCATGTCTACAAAAGAAAAAGTACCGAACACGTTTTCGAACTTTCGACCCTCAGAATAGCAGTCCTCCGTCGTACCAACTGCTCTGTAACCACTACAGACCACCGAGTCCCACGATTGCTTTTATCGTATCAATAAACAGAATTCAGAGACTCAAAAAGTAACGCCTGGAAAACTTAGTTGAAAGCTAAGGGTTGTCTAGACTAGCGCAGAAACTGTAAAGCTAAAACTTTTCAGAAAAACACACTTTTTTCAATGAAAATTTCAAACTTCGTTCGGGAGAAATTAAAAACCACATAGTACCCAGGTTATTAAATCCTCCCACTGGGCGAGCATTCTTTCAAGCCCTCATAACCTCGTGGTAACTGCACCTGACTAACAGTCTTGTCACAGGTTCGGTTCTCACCCATCTACTTTGAACTTTTAGGGCATTGACCTCACTCGATACGTCCGCCTAACCATGCTGCTCAACGCTGCTATTAAGCATGAGCTTCGGGAGGCCACTAACATGCGAAAATTTTGTCCCAATTTAGAGCTCGCGCGTTTAATATATAGGTCACTAATTTGCAGGCTTTTGGCTGTAATGGTTGATAGGAATTGGATTTGCTTTGATCGACACTTTTTAGTGCATAACAAATAACTGATAAAAAACTGATAAAGATGGTTAACAAAATGATAATAATCGAAGGATTGATTTTTTTTTACCAATGTTATCAAAACAAAATTGTGTCAAATGCGTCAATTTTGCATATTTGTGCTGCGTGATAAGTAGTTGATGACCCATCGACTCTAAAAAAGCACAAATAAAAGGTTTCATAATTTATTGCAAAGAGGTTAAAATCTTCTGAGCCATTTGATTACTTTAGAAATTAGATTTTGACGAATTTTGAAACCAGCACAATTCCCTCTTTGCCTTTAAATAGGGCCCTTATTTTTTTTGTAAAATCTACATCAATTTCTCGAAAATATAAATGTTCGGTCTAAAAACTGTAATTTACTAATCGAAAAAAAACTAAAATTTTTTGTTGTTATCGAATGAACCACGTGCTTCAATTGCATGATCAAATTAACAAATCAATGTTCTTAGTGAGAATGTCTGAAACATTTATTGAGTAACAATGTGCCATAAAACACCATCAAGTTTAAACGTTTTTTTAATGCTGATGTAAGCCAATTACACAAATATACTGAGGTTATCTAAAACCTTAACCTATCTTAAAATTCGTAGCTAACGATATGCAGCTATTATTATCTGCGTGTAAATAAATTTTTATGCGATTCCAAGAAACTGCTTTTAAGAGGTCCTTTGTATATCCCATAGCTGAAGACCACAGAAAATCACAAATGGAAATTTTCAGTTTGAGGGATTTAATTAAAATAGATATATAATTAAGTGCTTTATATTAAAGATGAGTATTCAACATAGTTAACTGTTACGAGTGGTGGTCCACAGGGTTCAGTGTTTGCAGTTTTTATGTTCACTGTTTACATTAACGACCTTCCATCTCTAATGGAGAACAGCACTTATCTGTTTGCCGATGACACAAAATTTATTGGAAGTCAAATGAATTTATTTGCGCTACAAAATGGTGTAGACAAAGCTATCAAATGGTCGCAAGAAAACAGGTTGGAATTCAACATGGCAAAGTTTGAAGCTATATGTTTTGATGTGAAAAAATTAGATCAGTGTAGTGTCCATTGTATGCAGACGTTAGAGAAATTACATGCAAATCTTCGGTGAATGATCTTGGTATAATTTTTACTAATAAGTTGAAATGGGATAGTCATATCAGTCAGCGGCTGATGACGGCACAACAAAAGAGAAACGTTGTGCCTTCATCAGCCTATCTTCTTGAAGAGAAACGTTCCCTTTTCTGCAAATACGAGAATAAAAGTAAGTTCGTACAAAAGTTACATTTTATCAGTTCTCCTTTGCGCGTCAAATGTTCGGTTCTCGAATTGGCCAAATTGCATAAAACTGGAAAAGATGCAAAGACGAGCGCTCAAGTGGGTTTTGAATAAGAATTTTTTGCCGATTGTGACTACAATCAGAGCCTTATTTACCACAATTTGTTGCCAATCAGTTTTCTTTTGGTTCGAAATGATCTTCTTATGCTGAACAAAATTTACAACTGTGATGCCCTCAAGTTTGATGATTATTGGAAAGTTCTCAAGGGACCGGGCGGTAACCGTTCTGCAGCAAAACAATTTTTGAGGACAAATTTTGTTTTGACAAAATCAGTCAAATTGGAAGAGTATTTTGTTTTGAGAGTTTTAAAATATGCAAATGTTCTCACCCAGCGAAATGACCTCTCAACTTTTGACTGGACATGTCCAACAGTATTATTTCGGAAACAGTTTAACTCTCTTTTGAAATTAAAGGCTGTGAACTTTAAGTACTATCAGTATCCTGTAAGTTGGTCCTGTTTTTGTAACTAATTAACAAGGTGATTCCCGTATCGCGGGTACCAAGTCAATTTAATAATAATATGCAAAGTTTTTTCCAAGAGCTTTGACATGATAATTATTCTAGGATACGTTGAAAAATGTTCGAATGGGTCTGGAGAAAACAGGCCATCCTCGCCTGAAAATTCCGCCATTTCTGAAGAAATTGTGGAAAACTAAAAATATACTTATGCGTGTTTGCTTTTCCGTTGTTGGAATATAACCATATGTAAGGTTATTTTTTTCGTACCCTTATGATGATGTTTTAATTACATAACTGTCCCCACATCTTAATACGCTAAACAGTTGTTAGTCGCGACAACTTGCATTAATACTGGTGGATGGAAAAGGTGAAAAATGCTTGAATTTTTACACAATGTTTCTAACAAGCCGCAAACACCGAGTATTTTTTGAAGACTGGCAGTAGAAATGTGCAAAATTATTATCAAAAATAGAGAAAAATATTTTGCAGAGATGTTGGGTGACAAAGTACTGTCAATGAAAGAGAGGATTGGAGTGCTAGAATTGACTTGCAAACAGATGCTGGAGGATATCCAAGAGAGACTAGTGTACAGAACACAGATGTACATCAGGAGTGACATTCTGGGATATTCGCCTGTCCCTGGGGATCTCGCATATCCTCAGAAACTGATCATGATGAGACAGATCGCAGAGTCAATCAGTCAGCAAAACCAGCAACAACAACGAGGTTAATAATAATGCAATAAGGAATTTTTTGCTCAAATATATTAATCAACGTGGTTACTCAACACAGTCTGGTCAATTATAGGCAATAATTTGGATTATAAAATCGAAGTCGAAACCATACTTCCAAATACACGTCGGTTGCGTCCATTTTTGGCCGATTTGACGTTTCGAAAAAGAGAAAAGACTACTTGTTCTCTTCGCAGATCCAGATGTCTGGAATTGGAATTTCCAATCTGTCAGCTTTGTTTTAATTGCTATCAAATGAAGCTCTGGCAATTATATTAGTCATGCTTGTCTTTTTAATTAATTGCCTCAGTGCGATAGCTGTGGCTATTATTGGCCGTATCTTGTTTTTACAATTGAAAAAAAAATTAAATTGTATAGGGGCGCTGTCTTTTGTTAAGATCTGTTCTCACATTTTCATGATTTTTGAAGTCAAATTGAAGCGATGATTTTGGTCACGGCGAGACTGGAAGTGGAGCGAAAAAGAGTGGCTTTGCGGCGTGAAATCTTTTCAATCTAAGTTTTGAGTTGAGTGAGAAAACGGTGTATGAACAAAAATTCGCTTTCTCGCCAGTGGTTTTTTCACATGCGGCGTTCTGTGACTTCTCAAATGACTCTGATTTTTTTCGATTTTTTTGATACGATTTTTTTTCTTAATGGCTTTATTAATAGCCGCAAAACGATAGCTGAGGCTATTATTGGCCTTCTCTTGGTTTTTACAATTCAAAGAATTTGAATTGTATTGGGGCGCTGTCTTTTTTTAAGATCTGTTCACACATTTTCATGATTTTTGAAGTCAAATCGGAGTAGTGATTTTGGTCACGCCGAAACAGGAAATGGAGCGAAAAAGCGAGTGGTTTTGCGGCGTGAATTTTTTTCGCTCTAATTTTAAAGTAGAGTGAGAAAACTGTGTTTGAACAAAAATTCGGTTTCTCGGTAGTGGTTTTTTGTTCACATGCGGCAATTTCACTCTGACTTTTACTGTTTTTTTTTCGATTTTTTGGATCGGATTTTTTTCGAAATGGTTTCCCCGATCCACTCATATCTCATTCTAGGCCTAGTTTTTTGTTTGAATTAAATTTTCATTTCTCGCTAGTGGTTCTTTTGTTCACATGCGGCATTTTGACATTGTTTTTTGTTTTTTTTTTTTATTTTTTGATCTGATTTTTTAAAAATGGTTTTCTCAATTCACTCATAGTCCATTCCAGGTCTAGTTTTTCTGTTTTGTCAATGAAAATTCTTTGAATTGTACGTCAGGACTTGTCCTGCTATGTTTTTTTATTTCGTCGTCAAGATTTTTGCTACAACCATATGACGTCACAATCACTTCAAATCTGCTTTTTCTTCATTCATTCATGCAATTTCAAGTGAATTGCGTGGGTGACGTCATTTTTCACTCTTAGTAGAGCGAGTTGTTTTTGTTCATTCGCGTGATTAAATTTTTGGTCACACCTGACTTACCTCACTCTCTAAAATGACTTCCTCACTTTGAAATTGACTTTTATTTTAATTCAGAGAGATAAGGTCAAGTGAGTGCATATCACTCTAATTGAAGGTTAGTTAAGTGCAGCTCATAGGGGCAGCAATAAGTTATACAGATTGTTAATCAAAATTTAATATCTCATTTCTTAATGAAAAGTAAACTTTTTTAGTCTGTCTTTTTAAATCTTTTTGAGACTGCAGATCTGCAAAGCTATTGCGGCTATTTTCTGATAATCTGGCAGCTATGTTTGTCTGATAGTTGTTTCCGTGTGATCATTTAACTTTTCGTCCGCAAAAATGAGATATTGCCCATCTGTGCTGTGCAATCATGATTGCAGATATAATCATGATTATACCGTAAGGCATACATCAAATGTAAAACATCTTTAGTGGAGGATTTTTTTCAAATGAATTTACTTTATTAAGCAGAAAACGTCAAAGAGTTTTGCGAACGTTTAAATAACCGAGATTGGCGGAGACTTTTCGTATACTTTGACATCCCATGTTTTGTAGATTGAACTGTTAAAAGCTAATTTCAAACTGACTGGAAAAGAATTAAATATGCAAGAGTTAAATACGAATTGTAATTGATTTCCAATGGAATAATCAGCAGCTTTAATAACCATAACCAAAGGAATCTAAACTGTTGATTGTGGGGCCTTGTTGCTGTCATGTGAATCAAATGCCTCATACATATATTTTAACGTCATACTTTAACGTCGAGAAACATTTGATGTAGTAACTTGCATGACAGTTTATGGTTTTTATTTTAGACAACCCTGGTGTAGAAATGTTGAGCATATATGTTATTAATGGCAAAAAAAAGTCCACGTTAAAAAGTTTTTAGGAGAATTATCGAGCGATGGTGACATCTCATCGGCAGCTGAGGAATCAGTTGACGATGTGAACAAATCAGCCAACATTGGATCGGCTTCGCCTTCAGTCCCATTGAGACGTGAGAGTGTGATATCAAAAAGAAGTACAGGAAGTGGTGGTGGTGGGAATGACATTTCACCTGCAGATATGCATGGCATGTGGTACCCGACTCTTAGGAGGACCCTAGTCTGTCTGTCCAAATTGTACAGATGTCTGGACATAGACATATTCAGAGGACTTGCTCAGGTCACCTATTAAGCTCTAACTCTTGACCTGGTTGATTTAACGGGTCGTTACCATCATAGCCCCCTTCAGTGGTCATATAACGTATAGCCCCTCCAATTGATGTAAATAAACCTTGATGGGGTGGGGTTATAGTTTAGTGGAGGGGCGGGCCTATAATGGGAAAAGCCCGATGGACCATAACATATTATTGTTAGCAGATTATAGCAGTTATTGGCAGCTCCCTGTATATATTAAAATTGATATGAGATTTTGATAAAAAAAGACACTTTCTACGTAATTAGAAGCTAGAATTTTTACTGACAGGTGTTTAATTGCTCTCGAACGAAGTTTGAAGCATTTATGGTAAGTCGTGTGCGTCGTTCTTTGTCAATTTTTCGCTTAAACATTTTTGACTTTTTGATTGACTTTTACATCCACCACCTCTTCAGTTTTTCGTTATCTAAACTGTTCTCATTAGATTTTTTTTTCAATTTTGATTTTAATCTTAATAATGGTCATTTGAAGCCCGTTATTAATCTTAATGACACTACGAGCCACAACCAGCTCCGTGCTGTAGTTAATACTTAGTGGTATGATATGAAAGATGAATAAATCAATAAAAATGAAAAAGAAGTTTCTTTAGAAGTCTCATGGCAATTTACAATCTCGACTCTGGTATGCTTTCAGGAGACTCTTGGCTGTTGTGTGCAATCTCTACTCTTCGCAGCCAATCAGATCAAAGCCAACAAATCTTTGATGGACTCACAGCTGTTCTTCATTAAACACTTGCTCATTTTACGAGAGCAGATTCAACCCTTTCATTCTGAATTCTTTGTCACTGAAACTGTCCTCGATTTCTCCAAAACGCGATTGGCCGCACTGGGTTTGCTTAGCAAGCGTGAACGACTGTTCAGTTTGAGCAGAAGCAACGCTTTACTTCAGTTCCTTATTGACGGCAGTCCTCAAGTCACCGAATTGACAGTGGACTCTAAAAAAGACGTCGACATGCAATTAAAAAAACATTGCGAAGTTTTTGTTGAGAATTGTTGCAAAGCGTTATGTGAACCTCTGATGCAGTTCATGGAAAAGGCCAAAGTTATTATTGAGCTGAAGAAAGAAGGTCAATCTTCAAACTCAAAAGTGGCGTTGAGAACTCAGCCGTTTGCAAACGCGAAGAAACTTCAAGACATTGTTGGAGCCACTAACAAACTGATCAAGACTCAATTGCCGCCCTTAAAAGATAAAATGAGTCTGTATCTGGCAAATAGGGACACGGAGGCAATTTTGTTCAGACCAGTGATGACGAAAGTTATCAAGACTTTCAACGATGCGAGGCAACTTTTACAGACATATTACACGGAGGAGGATGCACAGATAATTGGTCTACCTTCAGTAGAAGAAGTGAAACTATTACTTGCCTGATAACTTGTAATGAACTTTCAGATTGTGACGAGTGTCTAAATATGATAACTGTAATACATATCAGTTGCATTGGTTCAAATTAATTGTGTATATTTGTATGCGAATTTCTAAATTAACTTCAATTATTTGGGGATGGTATATTTTCAGCTGTTGATCATTGTTCCGACTTCACTTAGTGGGGGAGGAACTATATACTCAAATGGGTTATTTGTTCAGTCAATTTTGGCCAATCAATATATTCATCGAAGATAATCTTGAAAGGTATCATTGAAAGGCTCTTCGAGCGTAGAATTTGGAAATAAACAAATTTTTAAAATTTCCTGTTATTCGAGGAGTTATTGAGGTTTAAAATTTTGTCAACATTTCATATTTGGGTGTGATTTCTTATTTGGGATCCATTAATGACAAACTCCATTTTCGATCAAATGAGGCCAAATGAGCAATTTTTTGTCGGGGAATAATCGCTCATGGTTTTAACGACTTCGACACTGTTTTTAATAGCCGCCCTCATCTTCTCATCCGGCTATTATAGCGCTCCGATTTTTTTTTACAATTCAAAGAATTTGAATTGTATTGGGGCGCTGTCTTTTTTTAATCTGTTCACACATTTTCGTGATTTTTGGAGTCAAATTGGAGTAGTGATTTTGGTTACGTCGAAACAGGAAATGGAATAAAAAAGCGAGTGGTTTTGCGGCATGAAATTTGTTGGCTCTAGTTATTAAGTAGTGAGAAAACGGTATTTGAACAAAAGTTCGAGCACCAATTTCACCTTGATTTTTACTGTATTTTCATTTTTTTGGATCGGATATTTTCTAAATGGTTTTACCAATTCATTCATAGTTCATTCTAGGCCTAGCTTTTTGTTAGAATCAAATTTACATTCCTCGCTAGTGGTTTTTTGTTCTCGCTAGCGGCATTTTGACATTAATTTTTGTTTTATTTTTTCTTTGATCTGATTTTTTTATAACTGGTTTTCCAATTCATTCATAGTCCGTTCTAGGTCTAGTTTTTTGTTTAGTCAATGAAAATTCTTTGAATTGTACGTCAGGACTTGTCCTGCTATGTTTTTTTTACTTCGTCGAACAAAAAAACGTTTCGCTTTACCTCATTTTGCCGCTTTTTCAACATTTTGCGTGAAATCTTTTTGACTTCTCTAGGCTAGTTTCTCTCATTCTGCTAAAAGTGATTTTGAACATCAGTTGCTCAGCAAAGCAATTCAAAATGAACAGAGTCAGTATAAAAATTGAAGTCAGAAATAGAAACGGAATAAACTCATAAAGCCCAATTTTAGATGCCCGCTAGTTGAACGTCGTTCCTATAAGTCTTAGTTTAGTTACCCTCTAATGCTTATTGGTATCGATAGTATTTCCTGTAGCCTCTCTCTAAGAAACAGAAGTATGTTCAACTACGAAATGCCATCAAAATCAATCGGACTTAAAAAATGTTTTTGTACAAAAATCTTTTTCAATGTCTTCTATTCGTTCAATCCCAATCATGCTTATTGGAATCGACGGTGGCTATTATCCGGCAATCTGCAGGGTATGTTTGTGGTTTTTATTGGTTTTTTTGTTTTCGCCTGCATTTGTTGCATTTTTGTAGTCCTGTGGCTTTGCTTGGTTATTAAAAATTGCTAAAGAGGAATAAATGAACCTATCTAAAGCAGTGAACGCATACCTAAAGGCTGTTAAGAGTTTGGAAGTTTTTTTGGGCATGAAATTGATTGTTAACCGCTTAACTCATTTATGAACTTGTAGGCTGGTTCAACTAATTATAGGTTTCTATGCTTAACATTTAATCGAAAATAAGTATGTTTTATGGCTTAGATTCTAAAGGTTTTCATAATTTCATTAGCCACCGTCAGCCTCTCAACTGCTAGTATTTAGGCGGTCTCCTTTTTTACAATTCGCTTTTGATCACGTTTTTTGTTTTACATAGTTCACGATTTTCTGGCTTGACTTCATACCTCACTCACTGTTTCAACTGAATGAGCTTTTAATATTATCACGCATTGAATTACGCAATGTGAATACGGTCAATGTCAAAAGAGCAAAATAAAAATAAACGGGGTAAACCGATCATGCCCGATGATTAAGTAATAGTGCAATGGTTATCAAAGTTCATTAGAGCGATTGTTCGCTTTCAGTTTAGAAGCTGAGTTAAGTATAGTTTTAGAATATAACAAACTGTACACCAAAGTAGAACACGGTTTTTTTCAAAAAAGAAAAAATAGTTTGTCAATTTTATGTCTGCTTTTTTTTCTGTTTCAATCCCGATGTGCGTCAAGCGCTTCAACGGCGGCTATTTTCGGCCAATTTGCGGCTATTTTTTGAGTTTTTTGTTCAAGATTTTTGTTCTTTTGAAGTCTTGTCACGCTGCCATAATATTGAAAGTTGCCATTGACATAAAAGAAATTTTGATGAGATTTTTAGCTGAACTTAAACAAGGTTTTAAACAAAGTTACTTCTTTTATCTTAACTTCGACACTTCCCTCTTGCACTTCCCTGTAATTTTTTGGCTTCTGCCTGAAATTGTTCTCTTTTATGTGGCTAAATATTTTTCTGATTATTGAAAGTTGATAATAGTTTTTTTACGTGTTTTTTGAACTTGTTCAATGCCGTCAGTTATTAGCTAATCGTTTTGATGATTTGGATTTTATTGATCTCAATTTTTTTTGATTTTTTGAACATTTTCCTTGTTCTTCTTTTTGCAACTTCAAACTAAGTCTCATCAATGAGAGTTCTCGTGCACTTCTTGTGTTTGAATATTCAACTTCTCTTTTGGTTCTATGTTACAACGGATGTTTTTTATCTCGGACACTGTGCGTTTTCTTAAAAACTTTGTTTGTGGTCAATTCTTTGCTTCTGGTCGTCTAGCAAGTCTTTTTTGTTTAATAGCAAGTCCCATTGATTTTCAACTGATTGTCAAGTAAACATACAATCTTTCATGTAGTAATTGAAGATAGAGATTTATAATTGAAATAAGAAAAGTATAATATTCAGGTGATGATTTTAATGGCTATACGTATTTTCGTATATTGTGTTCATTTTTTCCCTAATTGTGTGTCTGCAGTCATTTTGCAGTCCTCGTCTATGGCTTTTTTTTTGTTAAAAGCTAATTTTTTCATGACTTTCGAAATTGTTTGCTTTAAAAGAATCGATAAATTTTTGAGATGTGCTTCTTTTTTCTTTTCGTCGACTGGATAGATAGTCAGATTAGGGTTAGGAATAATCTTTTGTACTTTTATGTACAAGTTAATCTGTGCATTTAATATTTGTCTGATTGTTTTTTACTTTTACAATGTGTTTTTAATATTAGATATTGAGTTTTTCCGTAAATATTCTAATGATTTTTGTGTATTTTGTTGTTATTGTGTCATAGCTTCATTAATGGCAAGCATCATAACTTCTTTAATGTGGCGTATTATTATTTATTTCAGCTACCATTTTGTGTATGTAACACTTTTTCTTACTCAAACATCAGTTTTGTATATCTCTAATCTCTTCATTTGGCAGATACCTAGATCAGAAATGAGGAAGAGGGGATGGAAACATTATATGCAGACGCACTCTAGTGATCCTCCTTGCTAGTTATTGGAATCAGCCTCAAGATTTTTGAATGTTTCAGATTTTTTGCTAAAGCGTAACAACTTTTTCCGAATACAGGTGGTTGGTTGAATTACTTGATATTTATTACGTGCACCTTGCGGTAACTGCTTCTATGAGTAACATGCAGTTCAATAAAAATTGTTCGACACTTTTTTTCCACTTCAACTCTAATTGAAACAGGGCGGCTCGGTAAACTGCTTCCGCACAATGTTCCGACCCCACTTATATGCACTTTTGACTTAATTGTCTACCAAATAAGAAGAGAACTTTCAAAATTACAGTGCAGGAAATTAATTGGTCAATGAATGAAAAAAAGTTAAATCCAAACCACTAAGTGAACTAAAGAATGCCGCTTTGGTGAGCCGACGGTACCTATCATCAATAAGACAGAGACGAGACAAAATACGGTCAAACTCAATTTCCATTTGTAAAAGTCACTCAAAGTCGAAATAGCATCAGATAAATCCTAAGTTAAACAAATCAACTTGCTCATTTCAAAGCAAATGGGACCTGTCCTTAATGAGATTCGATTTTAATAAGTTATGAAAAATGCCTAAAACATAACAATCATCAGCTTTTAACTAAAAACAATTGCTAAATTTTTATGTACCTCTATCGGAGTTATTTGGAACAGTCGTTAGTGAGATAATGAATTTAAAATAATGCAACCTTGGAGAAACGATGAGACCTGCCATTGATGAGTCTAAGAGACAAACAAACAACAAAGTTAAGATACAAAAACATACGTTGAATTACGACCGAACATAATTACTATCTTTTACAAACACTAAATAACGAAGTCAAAAAAGCGTCAAAAAATGTTTAACGTCAGAACAAAAAGTTTTTACGTCTCCAGGAATTATTTCGAACCGGTTTTTAATGCGACTAGGAAACAAAATGACAAAGATGAAATTTGAAAACACGATTAATTGCTCAAAGCGTATAACAGCACAATCGGAGCACAAGTTCGTGAAGCTTTTCAGCCATCTGTGGTGGTAAATGCTGTGTAGCTTAGAAGGGACAAATATGAGCTCTGACTTTTTCGCTTGAATAACAAAGTAAACAAAATATATACAGCAAAAGTCATTTTCACCTTAAGTGCGGTCATTAGGTCCCATAGCTTTTTAACCTCAACCCTTCAAAAACAAATGAAAAGATTGAAAAATTCTCGGAGAACCTAAAGTAAGTCAATTATCCACAATGCCCTTTAGGAAACTTGTATTAGCTGTTTTGCATTGCTGTAATTAGGCTACAAATGTCTACTCGTTGTAGTGCAATACCAAATCAGAAGACGTGTAAACTTTTGTTACTGCTTCCGACTGGCTGCAGAGAACCACTTTTAATATTGTTTTGATATCAGTTGTAAAAAAGTTATTGGGAAAGCTAAAACTTGCGTTGCATAATGCAAGCAATTGATCAATTAAAGTGGCTTATGTGAGCTCTATGAATCAAACTTCTGCAATTGTAGAATTGACATCTGGAGTGAACCCAGCGGAAGGTCCCATTTTCATTAAACCTGTCGAGAAATTGAAGCCCTTAGCTTTTTCTTTAAAAAAGCAGCATACAATTCAAGAAGTTATAGACTGCGCAGTTTTAACAGTCAGCAGCAAAATCAATGTTCCGACATCGAAAAGTCTAACTTTTTATCACTATCACCGCCCTAGTTAAGAGCTTGGTAAAAAACTTGCAGTTATTCCAGCCCTATATTCGCATCTCCTCCAAAATGAGGTTCAAATGGTCCAGAAGTACAGAATAAGTGTTAAGCCTTACGACACTGAAAAACTATTCATATTGTAGGACGAGCGCACTTCTTAGCGATCTTACCATGGCCATGCTGACACACGTGGACCGCGGACTCCATTGAGAAATTTGCAGCCGGCGGGGTTGTCGGTAGCCTTCAGTAGGTTATCTCAATCAGTCTCTGTTACAGCAATTCAGGGGTCTGCAATCATGCTCCTTGCAAGGGATCCGAGATTATAGACACATATGAAACGGGAGCAGATCTTTGAATCCTTGTTGCAGAAGTTAAGAGGCGAGTCGGCATTGAATAGTGTGTCATCCATGAGCGGGGACAATCTATAGTGATAAGTTTTTGACTCACCCAATGAGCGGGGAGCCCAAATTTAATGAATTATCATACTAGTTGTACCTCAGTGGCGGGTGAAATGTGATTGTCCAGAACAGGAAGTTTACCTCAAACAATTTTTCCAAAAAGGAAACTATTTTGATTGCATGGGTAATTGCATGGGTTGAACTGATTACAATGATCGTTGATCGTTTATGAACCAAGATTTTCTAATTTCGTGAATTAATTAATTGTTCGTCTAAAAAATATATTTATGTTTAGTTCATAATCAATTACAGGTGAGGATTTGTGAAATTTGAAAATAAAAATCTTTAAAATGTAAAAAAAAGTTAGCATGAACGTTTGCTAACGTTCCCCTCTATGAAGGAAAGATGTTGGTGCACGATAACAACGCAAGGGCAAGAGTTATTTTTTGCGCGTTTTTCTGGAAGTTAACTGGCAGCTTAGGAGATTCAAGAGATTAGGTCAAGTTGTGTCAGATTTTTTTTCGATATGTACCTCGACCACAATGATCATTGCAAGAGATGTTAGAATATAAGCATTAAGTAACTTTGCTCGCCCAAACGATCTCATTGACCCCACACATCGAGAGGGGACAATTAACCCCAAAATTTACTCGTTCAAAGAGCGGGAAGTTAGATGATGCGTGTTTTCACCAATGAATTGTCACCGCAAATTAAGAGGATGTGCAGAATCTTAGCTGTTAGTAGCACACATTGAGAGGGGAGGTCATCAAATTTTGATGATAAAATTGTTAAAAGAAGAAATGTCATCCAAAGTGCTCTTAATCTGGGCATCTAGCTGATCGAAGACTGATCTGTTACCGGTTTTAACCAACTACAATCGCACCAAACTAAGATTTGCTGAAAAAAGTCAAACTTTGATCAAAATCTGAACTAGTTTTGATTACTGCCATTTTTCCCACGCTTAGAATTCAAATCTCGTAGCATGATAGTTACAGACAGTAACATTTTCGAGTAGATTTATTGGATAAATTTTGCTAGTGGGAACTTTATGTAAATCAACATGTGTAAAAACAAATATGTCTTGATTGTACACAGAATACAGGTCGATAATTTGGTAATTAGTCTGTAGAAACGAAATACATTTCAGACAACAAGCCACAATGTTTAAAATATTCATTTATTGAGAATAATTGATATGAGTTTAAAAGAGTCTTCTTGCCTTAGTCGCGCGCGCTCGATTTTCCTAAAAGGTTTTGAATTAAGAATTACTCAGAATATTGAACCGTTTATACAGGGTATTTCAACCTGGTTTCAGGCCAGGCGTTAAGTCAGCAATTAGGATATGCACCATGTTTTTTGTGTCGCAATTGAACACAAAAATTTTACAAAATGCGTGGAAAATTGATGCTTGTCTCCCATTTGTTAATAAATTAAATGATTTACGATGGCTAAGTAACACTGACACTAAAATCCGGCATCGGAGCATAGACCCTGCGTGGGTTAGAATTAAGCATTAATTATGCTTCATTTCATTCTTGACATGTGGTTTCCTGAATCGTAATTCAATTCCGTCTTTTTCCTTCAGGACTATTTTACAACTCCTTTAGGAAATCTGGATGTCAAGGCTTTATACGGGAAACCTTTGCATTTTTTGACTCTTTCCCTATGCCCTTGTCATCAATTCTATTTCAGAAAGGGACAACTTAAAACTTCTCAAATACCAAATTTATTTTTGTCATTAAATGCGGAAGTTCAGTAGTGTCTTAGTTAACTTAGTACGATAATTATGATACTTCAGAACACTGAATAGACGCTCATTTCCAACTCCACTCTTTTAGTGTGAGTCTAAATATAAGACGAAGTATTCTCCTCTCCCCTCATCGGCCAATAATTAGTTGTAGATTTTAGGCCTTCTGCTTTGTTTTGTTTCTTTCGTATCTTGAGTTAACAATAGCATGAGAGCTGGCGCGAGTCTTTGCATGGCATGGAATATTCAATCATATCTCTCAAGCGTGTCAAAACAGCTTCATATTTGGAGACGTTTCAAATATTCGTCCAAAATTTCAATATTCACTGTTTTCTTTGTTCAGCCCAACCACAGCTCCACCTTCCCCCCTCCGGTCTATGCGATCTCCGAACCATGCCATTCAAAGAGTGTTTTGCTTTTCGAAATTTTCTTGTTTGGCGATGAAAACAACCTAAGAGCCAAAACAGCTGCGGATCAACTGTATCCATTTGAAGAGAACAATATAAGCGATAATTCATCCTCCCATACTCAACGTTCATTGATAATCAGTGACACGCTGCCACTCTTTTGTCACTCTTTTCCACGCCATAAGTCACTAGTTTCCACAATATAAATAAATCTTTCAAATTAACTAAGACATTGCCAATTAGGGCGAAATGAAAGAAATCCCAATTGGTGATTGGTTTCAGAAACTTCTCTCCCGATAGTCACTGCGGATTAGGAGCGCAATTAGCGGCTTTGATATTGCACATATCAGTCAGCGTTCGCACAAACAATAAAGTATTTGAGTTGGTGCTCAAGTAATTACATGTAAAATTTGGGCAGTAGGGATGAAAACTAATTACGTGTTTACAGTTATGGAAATGTGTTACCATTATCCGTGAATACTCGTTACAAATTTTAAGCTCTTTTCTCGAAAAAGTAACTTATTTCTTTATTTCCACGTTTTGCTTAATTAAGTTCCTAAAGTGGTATATAAATCATGAAAATTTGGGACACTTTTGATCAATTGAATCCACAAAACGCAAAATTGATTTAAATATGCCTTTTCGGAAATTGGCCACATACCCAGTGAAACGAAACTTGATACACCTTGCCATGTCAAGCAAGATCTTGCCAACTCGTGCAAAACTTGACACATCTTGCCAAGAACTTGATAGACAAAATTTCTTGGAACACCTTGATAAGATCTTGGTAAGATCTTATCAAGACATGTCAAGAAATTTTCTTGGCGTAACTTGATAAAATCTTGATAATTCTTGAAACATAGAAAAACTTTTTCTAAGCAACCCGAAGTGACTTGGTGGAAAAATGAACCAGGAATCCAGCGAAAAATCGGCCATGACCAGACAAACCAGACAACAAAATAGCTATTTTGGCTCATTACAACGTAATATATACTCAATTGCGATTTCCTCAAAAGTCAATGGGACCTGTTTTAAGTTGATAATATGATAGAACAACAAAAAACAAGTACAAAATTTGGCAAATGCCAAAAGCTAAAAATCTCTAGGAAAACTCCCAATAGCGAAGCAATGAAACCATTAATTGAAACTTTAAACATCTAGAGAGATTTAACTTTCATTCTCTACAAAGAAGATGCAATCTGTCTTTTGTTGATCAAAGCAGCAATTTGGCCGAATCTAAAAAAGTGGCAAACTCAACGATAACTGTTACTTTCTCACAACAAAAAAAATAAGAAGACATAAAAGCCATTAGGTATAAGCTGGAAGCATTAACTAAGTTTACTTGCACCATTAAGGGAGGCCAATTTAATATTTTATAAAAACTCTCAATCATGAGACTACAAAAAACAACAAATGCAGTCAAAACGCAAGAATTAAATTCAAATTTACGAAAACTCTGCGCAAGCCGTTAAGACTAAGAAATTTCTTCTGAAGACGCAAATTTTGACTGATTTGAAAAGTCAGTTACTTTTGGGCATTCACAACAGCAAGATCCGTCTTGAAGATCTACAATGTGATAGTTTAAACTATTTACAAGAATGATTTAAGAAAAATCTTCAAATGCGCAACAATAAATGCATTTGATTGCTTTAAATGAAGTAAATCAAGGTTTTATATTTTTTGAACTTCTTTATAGTTTTGTTTTCTAACCGGCCAATCAGCAGCGCAATTGTTAGCGCTTAAGTTGTTACTCTATGCAATGTAATTGGTTTGTCTTGAAAATTTGTTATTGAACGTTAATTCAAGATTCATTCTTGAAAACAGTGTCCAATCTCAGATTTTATTGGCTGAGGTGTGTTTTTTGTAATCGAACAAGTTTTTTGCGCACAATTTGTGTTTTCCAGACAATACTCATGTCTCTTAAGTTGGCTATGTCAATGATTGCTGTTCTGGTAATTCAACAATTTTTGTATTTTCATGGTTTTGTCAAACTTCGGTGTATGCTGTTTTGTATCAAAACTGATGAAACACCATAACGTTCATGGCGAGGCGGGAAAATTTTTCCCATCTTACCATGAAGGTTTGACTCAACTGGGAACGCAAAGATGGACTGATTTTACTCCCAGACACACGTTAGGGGTGCCGTCAAACAACGTCAAGAATTTTTTCGGCATTTTTGGGCTCTAGAAATAGCTGAAAAATGGGGTATAATTAAGGAATTTGTTAAAATCTCCTGAAGTACTGTACCAAATTTGTTCGGCATAGTCGCATTTTGATGGTATCAAACAATTCATGTTTGTCCTGCTCGCTGTTTTCTTCATTCATGCCGGTAAAAAATTATTGACTGCCAAACTTGAAAAAAAACAATACTTTTATTCTTATATAGACTTCAGAGTCGATAACGTGTTTCAAATACTCGTTTTCATAAAAACAGTTCAAAGATCGTTTAAATAGTTCAATCAGTTCTCACCAAAAAGTGAGTGAAGTGGTTAACACTCAAAAAGTCAAACAAAAGCATCCAGTGCGTTCCAGCTTTTGATATTTAATTATTTGATTTGACTTTTTGTTCTGTAAAAAACCTTTTCCTATTGTCCCATCATTTTTCCTATTGTCCCATCATTTTGAGTCTAGGCAGGAAGTACTACAAAAAATAATTGTCAGTAGTCAGTTGGGAGTGATAAAACCCATAGTGTCTGGAGAATAGTCAATCATGCGTTTTGTGTTGCGATAACAACGTTTATCGCTGATAAAATGGGTACCTGCCGAAAATCCTAAATGGTCATATGTCTCAAACCTTTTAATCCCTTTTAAACTCATTCTGTAGCCGAATGGGACCTCTGTTGAAGCCAACACAGGTTTGAAGTGGGAATTAAGGCTCAAAAACTGGAAAAAAATTAAAACATATTCAAATTGTTTTGATTTTTAAATGTTGTAAATATGTGAGGGTAATGTTGATCAAGGATAGTTTTTGATGCTTTTTCAATAGACTTTCGCTCTTTATTAAACACACAAGGCAAACAATTTTAACAGTGCACAAATTGTAACATGCAAGACCTAAATTTGTCATGTTTTTAATTTTAAAACTAATAAGTTTTCAAGTAACCTCTTTCATCCTTAATAACCCGAAGGAAACCTTTTGTATTGCAAGTGAACTCAAACATCAAATTTCCAATCACCCTAGTCCTCATAATGTCTATCAACGTCATCCAATTTTGAAATTTCAATTTTTGAAAGAACGCAGCTTTCGAACTATGCTGCACTTTAAGATCTAGAAAAATTAAGTAAAAGTCTTAAAAAAAAGTTCCGACTTTTTTTTTCAATTGTAATTGATTCTCTTTGGTTTGTTGACACCTCTTTCGTTTGCTATTGTTTGTTTCATTATTTCACCTTCATTACTTACCTGAAAGATTTCTAATAGCTTTTGGTAATGGAGAACTACAACATTTTTTTCCTGAAATGACAATTTATCAATTTTTTTTGTGTGAAAACATTAGGACACGCTATTTAAAGCAACTGTTTCGCAGTTAAAAGTTTCTCTTAATTGATTTTGATCACTTCTAGCCTAAAAACAGATTAATGCCCGGGCGAATTGAAATATTTAGGGTGGATGTTCTGGCAGAGTCTGCAAATAATGCGGAAAGAAACTTATTTTGTCGCATAAAAAAGGCACTCAGTTTTTGCACCTTTTTTCTTTTTCTCTGTCAATTACGAGTCAAAATAGATAATTTATAGCGCATTCTCTTCCTTTTAAGCCCGTCTTTGATTGAATTGTTGGTCGCCTTCCTAAATATATTGTGAAAGGGTAGTTTAACAGTGAATGCTGGAAACTTAACAATTCTCAAATTTTAATCGATTAGTGGTGTTTTGCGCAAAGAACAGGTTTTTTGGCGTGCAATTTCTGGTTTCTAGGCACCATTTAGGTCTTTGGAGCTACATGTTTTAAATGATGAGCTTAATTCAACAATTTATCCTTTTTCACGATTTCATCAAATTTCTGTGGATGTTGTTTTATGTCAAAACACACAGAACACCATAACCTTCATGGTGAGGTGGAAAATTTTTTCCCACCTCACCATTAGGGTTGGCCGTGACCTGGAACGCAGAAGTGGACCAGAATTTCACCCAAAAATACGCCGGGAACGCTGTTTCATGTTGTTTTGCGTCGGTTACGGAGATTTTGGGCTTCGGTGATAGCCCAAAAAATGGCGTATGGAATACTATTTTGTTAATATCTTCTAAAGTACTGAACCAAATTTAACGGTAGTGGTCGCATTTTGTTGGCACTGAACTTCTCTTGCTTGCACTGCTTGGTTACTCAAATCGGCCTAATCAAAAATTATAAACGTTTAAATTTGAAAAAGGTCGAATTTTCGGGCTATTCGGGATGACCCAAATTTCGGTACAACAAAGCACGCGATTTAGCCAACAAATGTTAGTGTTTTAGAATTCTCAGTTAGTGGGCAGGATTACTATATATGTTTTGTATGGTATTTTATGTAGTTCAGACGTTGAACTTTGGCTCTGAACTTCGGTCACCTCGCTTCTTTGGGCATTTGGCAGGGTACCTACTTTTTGCTATAACTTCTTCTAGAGTGCACCGATTGAGCTCATTTTTTGATATGATGCGTATCTCAAGTATTGCTACAAACATAGGTTACTGTGTTAAGGGGGTTTATTTTTGTTTTGCCGTTTTAGAGAAATTGGCCAGTAAACTTGCCCTCGGTTTTAGCCCCAGAAGCTGTTGACACCATTCGGTTGACAATATTGACACCTTGAAACTTTGAACTATGTTACAAACGTTACTGTTTTAGAATACCCAGTTAGTGGGGAGTCTGCCCATATATATTTTACACCTCATTTTATGTAGTTCTGAAGGTCAATTTTAGCTCTGAATGTGGTGGATCTCTCCTCTGGGGCCATTTGGTACGGTACCTTTATTTTGTTATAACTCCTTGAAGAGTGCACCGATTGGGCTCATTTTTTAATATGATGCGTATCTCAAGCAGTGCTACTAACGGCCTTAAGGGCGTTTGTTTGTGTTCAGCCGTTTTTGAGAAATTGACCGGGAAACTTGACCCCAAACTTGAACCCAACCAAAATTTGGTTGTTTTAGTTAAATTATTTATTTGACATATTTGTCATTTTGGATGATCCAGGTCACTTTTTTGTTCATTTGGTACCAAAGGCTCGATCGTTAATAACTCTGCCTACAGTGTTTTTTTTTCCTAATGAGTTGCATAATTAGAGAGCTCATTATGCGTGCTTTCTTTTGATATAATAAAACCTGAAAAAATATTCACCAGAAGTTGTAAATTTGTGTACGAGCATGGGAAACGTCCCTATTTTCGATCGGACTCGGTCGATTTTTGCTAAAAACTCTGTGTATAGAAGGAACTTTTTCATTTTGTTTAGTGATATGAACAGCTTAGTTCAAGACGGTTTCAATGGTATACATGTCACATAGTGTTGTTTTCAAAAAGTAGTGAAATTAGCCCGCGAGTCGACCGTAATTTGGATCATTTTGGACGTTTCTGACGTCCGTTCGTGACGTAACTTCATCGTAACTTATTCTCGTATCCAATGCAAAATGCCTTTCCATGCTCTCTGAGTTCCATGGCATTGTTCCGGAACTCATGCAAAAATTCAGCGTTGGTCGGTTTGTGTTTTTTTGGGGGGGGGGGGGGGTCGTTTGGGGGGTGGCGGTTTGGCGCCGGGGGGGGGGGGGGAGCGGTCGCTTGGTGGGGGTGGCCGTGCGTCTCGTGTGTTGTCTTTGATGTTCTTTTATGTACACTAACAAAATGTTTTTTCGGAGTTTGTTTTTGCTTTGCGTCTCTTCTGTCTGCTGTCATCTCCTGCCAGGTGAGTTCTTCCCGCTTCTTTGCTCGCTAGCTTGGCTAGCTCTCGCTTTCTTTCGGTCTGGTTTGCTCTGCACCGCAGAGCTGCGGTTTTCGGACCGGTTTTTTTGGTCCGCGTTCCCACATCGTGGGAATGTGTTCTTGCAAAGCAAGAAGGTTCGTTGAAGCTTTGCGCTCTTCTTGGATTTTCAATTTTGCGCTTTTTTTTGCTTCCGCTTTTTTTGTTCTGGTTTGCTGTGCAGCGCACAGCTTCGGTTTTTACAGCTTAGGACTTGTTCAAAGTTTTGATACTCTACCCAGGAATGTTATAGTCTTAGTAGGCTCTGAAAAAGGGCTAATTCTTGGTCTAGCTGGTCTGAGAAAAAAGTACTTAATACGTTGTCAAATTTCGAATTCGAAAATTATTATTGTGCGTTTTCATGAAAAGTCTCTTTCAGTATAGTCAAGGACTTGTTCAAAAAATCTGAGGGTCTACGTAGGAGTGTCATAGTCCTAGTAGGTTCTGATAGAGGGCTAATTGTTGATCTAGCGGGTCTGAGAAAAAGTACTTAATACGTTGTCAAATTTCGAGCTCAAAAATTATTATTGTGTGTTTTCATGAAAAGTCTCTTTCAGTATAGTCAAGGACTTGTTCAAATAATCTGAGGGTCTACGTAGGAGTGTCATAGTCCTAGTAAGTTCTGATAGAGGGCTAATTGTTGATCTAGCTGGTCTGAGAGAGAAAAAAGTACTTAATACATTGTCAAATTTCGAGCTCAAAAATTTTTTATTGTGCGTTTTCACGAAAAGTCTCTTTCAGTATAGTCAAGGACTTATTCAAATGATTTGAGAGTCTACGTAGGAGTGTCATAGTCTTAGTAAGTTCTGATGGAGGGATGATTGTTGATCTAGCCGGTCTGAGAAAAAAGTACTTAATACCTTGTCGAATTTCGAGCTCAAAAATTATTATTGTGCGTTTTCATGAAAAGTCTCTTTCAGCATAGTCAAGGACATGTTCAAATGATTTGAGGGTCTACGTAGGAGTGCCAGAGTCCTAGTAGGTTCTGAAGCAGAGCTAATTGTTGATCTAGGTTGTCTGCAGAAAAAGTACTTAGCACGTTGTCAAATTTCGAGCTCGAAAGGTAAGCTTGTGCAGTTTCATGAAAAGCGGTTTTCAGTCTAGTTAAGGACTTGTTCAATTGAATCGAGGGCCTATGTAGGAGTGTGATAATCCTATAATCCTAGTAGGTTCTGAAGCAGGGCTAATTTTTGATCTAGAATGTCTACAAAAAAGTACTTAGCACGTTGTCAAATTTCGAGCTCGAAAAGTGAGCTTGTGCAGTTTCATGAAAAGCGGTTCTCAGTCTAGTCAGGGACTTGTTCAATTGAATCGAGGGCTCATGTAGGAGTGTGATAATCCTAGTAGGTTCTGAGGCAGCGCTAATTTATGATCTAGGTCGTCTACAAAAAAGTACTTAGCACGTTTTCAAATTTCGAGCTCGAAAAGTGAGCTTGTGCAGTTTCATGAAAAGCGATTTTCAGCCTATTCAAGGACTTGTTCAATTGAATCGAGGGCTCATGTATGAGTGTGGTAATCCTAGTAGTTTCTGATGGAATGCGAATTTTTGATCTAGGTCGTCTACAAAAAAAGTACTTAGCACGTTGTCAAATTTCGAGCTCGAAAAGTGAGCTTGTGCAGTTTCATGAAAAGCGGTTCTCAGTCTAGTCAAGGACTTGTTCAATTGAATCAAGGGCCTATGTAGGAGTGTGATAATCCTAGTAGGTTCTGAAGCAGGGCTAATTTATGATCTAGGTCGTCTACAAAAAAAGTAATTAGCACGTTGTCAAATTTCGAGCTCGAAAAGTGAGCTTGAGCAGTTTCATGAAAAGCGGTTTTCAGTCTAGTCAAGGACTTGTTCAATTGAATCGAGGGCCTATGTAGGAGTGTGATAATCCTAGTAGGTTCTGAAGCAGAGCTAATTTTTGATCTAGGTTGTCTACAAAAAGTATTTAGCACGTTGTCAAATTTCGAGCTCGAAAAGTGAGCTTGTGCAGTTTCATGAAAAGCGGTTTTCAGTCTAGTCAAGGACTTGTTCAATTGAATCGAGGGCCTATTTTGGAGTGTGATAACGCTAGTAGATTCTGAAGCAGGGCTAACTTTTGATCTAGGTTGTCTACAAAAAAAGTACTTAGCACGTTGTCAAAATTCGAGCTCGAAAAATGAGCTAGTGCAGTTTCATGAAAAGCGGTTCTCAGTCTAGTCAAGAACTTGTTCAATTGAATCAAGGGCCTATGTAGGAGTGTGATAATCCTAGTAGGTTCTGAAGCAGGGCTAATTTATGATCTAGGTTGTCTACAAAAAAAGTACTTAGCACGTTATCAAATTTCGAGCTCGAAAATTGAGCTTGTGCAGTTGCATGAAAAGCGGTTTTCAGTCTAGTCAAGGACGTGTTCAATTGAATCGAGGGCCTAAGTAGGAGTGTGATAATCCTAGTAGGTTCTGAAGCAGAACTAATTTTTGATCTAGGTTGTCTTCAAAAAAAAGTACTTAGGACGTTGTCAAATTTCGAGCTCGAAAATTGAGCTTGTGCAGTTTCATGAAAATCGGTTTTCAGTCTAGTCAAGGACTTGTTCAATTGAATCGAGGGCCTATGTAGGAGTGTGATAATCTGAGTGGGTTCTGAAGCAGAGCTAATTTTGACCTAGGTTGTCTACAAAAAAAGTACTTAACACGTTGTCAAGTTTCGAGCTCGAAAAGTGAGCTTGTGCAGTTTCATGAAAAGCGGTTTTCAGTCTAGTCAAGGACTTAATCAATTGAATCGAGGGCAAATGTAGGAGTGTGATAATCCTAGTAGGTTCTGAAGCAGGGCTAATTTATGATCCAGGTCGTCTACAAAAAAAGTACTTAGCACGTTGCCAATTTTCGAGCTTGAAAAGTGAGCTTGTGCAGTTTCATGAAAAGCGGTTTTCAGTCTAGTCAAGGACTTGTTCAATTGAATCGAGGGCCTATGTAGGAGTGTGATAGTCCTAGTAGGTTCTGAAGCAGAACTAATTTTTGATCTAGTTTGTCTACAAAAAAAGAACTTATTACGTTGTCAAATTTCGAGCTCGAAAAATGAGCTTGTGCAGTTTCATGAAAATCGGTTTTCAGTCTAGTCAAGGACTTGTTCAATTGAATCGAGGGCCTATGTAGGAGTGTGATAGTCTTAGTAGGTTCTGAAGCAGAGCTAATTTTTGATCTAGGTTGTCTACAAAAAAGTACTTAACACGTTGTCAAGTTTCGAGCTCGAAAAGTGAGCTTGTGCAGTTTCATGAAAAGCGGTTTTCAGTCTAGTCAAGGACTTGTTCAATTGAATCGAGGGCCTATGTAGGAGTGTGATAGTCCTAGTAGGTTCTGAAGCAGAGCTAATTTTTGATCTAAGTCGTCTACAAAAAAAGTACTTAACACGTCAAATTTCGAGCTCGAAAAGTGAGCTTGTGCAGTTTCTTGAAAATCGGTTTTCAGTCTAGTCAAGGACTTGTTCAATTGAATCGAAGGCCTATGTAGGAGTGTGATAGTCTTAGTAGGTTCTGAAGCAGGGCTAATTTTTGTTCTAGGTCGTCTACAAAAAAAAGTACTTAGCACGTTGTCAAATTTCGAGCTCGAAAAGTGAGCTCGTGCAGTTTCATGAAAAGCGGTTTTCAGTCTAGTCAAGGACTTGTTCAATTGAATCGAGGGCCTATGTAGGAGTGTGATAATCCTAGTAGGTTCTAAGGCAGGGCTAATTTTTGATCTAGGTCGTCTACAAAAAAGTACTTAACACGTCAAATTTCGAGCTCGAAAAGTGAGCTTGTGCAGTTTCTTGAAAATCGGTTTTCAGCCTAGGCAAGGACTTGTTCAATTGAAGCGAGGGCCTATGTAGGAGTGTGATAATCCTAGTAGGTTCTGAAGCAGAGCTTTTTTTTGATCTAGTTCGTCCACAAAAAAAGTACTTAGCGCGTTGTCAAATTTCGAGCTCGAAAAGTGACCTTGTGCAGTTTCATGAAAAGCGGTTTTCAGTCTAGTCAAGGACTTGTTCAATTGAATCGAGGGCCTTTGTAGGAGTGTGATAATCCTAGTAGGTTCTGAAGCAGGGCTAATTTTTGATCTAGGTCGTCTACAAAAAAGGACTTAGCACGTTGTCAAATTTCGAGCTCGAAAAGTGAGCTTGTGCAGTTTCATGAAAAGCGGTTTTCAGTCTAGTCAAGGACTTGTTCAATTGAATCGGGGTTCTATGTAGGAGTGTGATGATCCTAGTAGGTTCTGAATTAGAGCTAGTTTTTGATCTAGGTTGTCTACAAAAAAAGTACTCAATACGTTGTCAAATTTCGAGCTCGAAAAGTGAGCTTGTGCAGTTTCATGAAAAGCGGTTTTCAGTCTAGTCAAGGACTTGTTCAGTTGAATCGAAGGCCTATGTAGGAGTGTGATAATCTCAGTAGGATCTGACGCAGGGCTAATTTTTGTTCTAGGTCGTCTACAAAAAAAAGTACTTAGCACGTTGTCAAATTTCGAGCTCGAAAAGTGAGCTCGTGCAGTTTCATGAAAAGCGGTTTTCAGTCTAGTCAAGGACTTGTTCAATTGAATCGAGGGCCTATTTAGGAGTGTGATAATCCTAGTAGGTTCTAAGGCAGGGCTAATTTTTGATCTAGGTTGTCTACAAAAAAAGTACTTAGCACGTTGTCAAATTTTGAGCTCGAAAAGTGAGCTTGTGCAGTTTCTTGAAAATTGGTTTTCAGCCTAGTCAAGGACTTGTTCAATTGAAGCGAGGGCCTCTGTAGGAGTGTGATAGTCCTAGTAGGTTCTGAAGCAGAGCTAATTTTTGATCTAAGTCGTCTACAAAAAAAGTACTTAACACGTCAAATTTCGAGCTCGAAAAGTGAGCTTGTGCAGTTTCTTGAAAATCGGTTTTCAGTCTAGTCAAGGACTTGTTCAATTGAATCGAAGGCCTATGTAGGAGTTTGATAGTCTTAGTAGGTTCTGAAGCAGGGCTAATTTTTGTTCTAGGTCGTCTACAAAAAAAAGTACTTAGCACGTTGTCAAATTTCGAGCTCGAAAAGTGAGCTCGTGCAGTTTCATGAAAAGCGGTTTTCAGTCTAGTCAAGGACTTGTTCAATTGAATCGAGGGCCTATGTAGGAGTGTGATAATCCTAGTAGGTTCTAAGGCAGGGCTAATTTTTGATCTAGGTCGTCTACAAAAAAGTACTTAACACGTCAAATTTCGAGCTCGAAAAGTGAGCTTGTGCAGTTTCTTGAAAATCGGTTTTCAGCCTAGGCAAGGACTTGTTCAATTGAATCGAGGGCCTATTTAGGAGTGTGATAATCCTAGTAGGTTCTAAGGCAGGGCTAATTTTTGATCTAAGTCGTCTACAAAAAAAGTACTTAACACGTCAAATTTCGAGCTCGAAAAGTGAGCTTGTGCAGTTTCTTGAAAATCGGTTTTCAGTCTAGTCAAGGACTTGTTCAATTGAATCGAAGGCCTATGTAGGAGTGTGATAGTCTTAGTAGGTTCTGAAGCAGGGCTAATTTTTGTTCTAGGTCGTCTACAAAAAAAAGTACTTAGCACGTTGTCAAATTTCGAGCTCGAAAAGTGAGCTCGTGCAGTTTCATGAAAAGCGGTTTTCAGTCTAGTCAAGGACTTGTTCAATTGAATCGAGGGCCTATGTAGGAGTGTGATAATCCTAGTAGGTTCTAAGGCAGGGCTAATTTTTGATCTAGGTCGTCTACAAAAAAGTACTTAACACGTCAAATTTCGAGCTCGAAAAGTGAGCTTGTGCAGTTTCTTGAAAATCGGTTTTCAGCCTAGGCAAGGACTTGTTCAATTGAAGCGAGGGCCTATGTAGGAGTGTGATAATCCTAGTAGGTTCTGAAGCAGAGCTTTTTTTGATCTAGTTCGTCCACAAAAAAAGTACTTAGCGCGTTGTCAAATTTCGAGCTCGAAAAGTGACCTTGTGCAGTTTCATGAAAAGCGGTTTTCAGTCTAGTCAAGGACTTGTTCAATTGAATCGAGGGCCTTTGTAGGAGTGTGATAATCCTAGTAGGTTCTGAAGCAGGGCTAATTTTTGATCTAGGTCGTCTACAAAAAAGGACTTAGCACGTTGTCAAATTTCGAGCTCGAAAAGTGAGCTTGTGCAGTTTCATGAAAAGCGGTTTTCAGTCTAGTCAAGGACTTGTTCAATTGAATCGGGGTTCTATGTAGGAGTGTGATGATCCTAGTAGGTTCTGAATTAGAGCTAGTTTTTGATCTAGGTTGTCTACAAAAAAAGTACTCAATACGTTGTCAAATTTCGAGCTCGAAAAGTGAGCTTGTGCAGTTTCATGAAAAGCGGTTTTCAGTCTAGTCAAGGACTTGTTCAGTTGAATCGAAGGCCTATGTAGGAGTGTGATAATCTGAGTAGGATCTGAAGCAGGGCTAATTTTTGTTCTAGGTCGTCTACAAAAAAAAGTACTTAGCACGTTGTCAAATTTCGAGCTCGAAAAGTGAGCTCGTGCAGTTTCATGAAAAGCGGTTTTCAGTCTAGTCAAGGACTTGTTCAATTGAATCGAGGGCCTATTTAGGAGTGTGATAATCCTAGTAGGTTCTAAGGCAGGGCTAATTTTTGATCTAGGTTGTCTACAAAAAAGTACTTAGCACGTTGTCAAATTTTGAGCTCGAAAAGTGAGCTTGTGCAGTTTCTTGAAAATTGGTTTTCAGCCTAGTCAAGGACTTGTTCAATTGAAGCGAGGGCCTCTGTAGGAGTGTGATAGTCCTAGTAGGTTCTGAAGCAGAGCTAATTTTTGATCTAAGTCGTCTACAAAAAAAGTACTTAACACGTCAAATTTCGAGCTCGAAAAGTGAGCTTGTGCAGTTTCTTGAAAATCGGTTTTCAGTCTAGTCAAGGACTTGTTCAATTGAATCGAAGGCCTATGTAGGAGTGTGATAGTCTTAGTAGGTTCTGAAGCAGGGCTAATTTTTGTTCTAGGTCGTCTACAAAAAAAAGTACTTAGCACGTTGTCAAATTTCGAGCTCGAAAAGTGAGCTCGTGCAGTTTCATGAAAAGCGGTTTTCAGTCTAGTCAAGGACTTGTTCAATTGAATCGAGGGCCTATGTAGGAGTTTGATAATCCTAGTAGGTTCTAAGGCAGGGCTAATTTTTGATCTAGGTCGTCTACAAAAAAAGTACTTAACACGTCAATTTTCGAGCTCGAAAAGTGAGCTTGTGCAGTTTCTTGAAAATCGGTTTTCAGCCTAGGCAAGGACTTGTTCAATTGAAGCGAGGGCCTATGTAGGAGTGTGATAATCCTAGTAGGTTCTGAAGCAGAGCTTTTTTTGATCTAGTTCGTCCACAAAAAAAGTACTTAGCACGTTGTCAAATTTCGAGCTCGAAAAGTGAGCTTGTGCAGTTTCATGAAGAGCGGTTTTCAGTCTAGTCAAGGACTTGTTCAATTGAATCGAAGGCCTATGTAGGAGTGTGATGATCTTAGTAGGATCTGAAGCAGGGCTAATTTTTGTTCTAGGTCGTCTACAAAAAAAAGTACTTAGCACGTTGTCAAATTTCGAGCTCGAAAAGTGAGCTCGTGCAGTTTCATGAAAAGCGGTTTTCAGTCTAGTCAAGGACTTGTTCAATTGAATCGAGGGCCTATGTAGGAGTGTGATAATCCTAGTAGGTTCTAAAGCAGGGCTAATTTTTGATCTAGGTTGTCTACAAAAAAAGTACTTAGCACGTTGTCAAATTTTGAGCTCGAAAAGTGAGCTTGTGCAGTTTCTTGAAAATCGGTTTTCAGCCTAGTCAAGGACTTTTTCAATTGAAGCGAGGGCCTATGTAGGAGTGTGATAATCCTAGTAGGTTCTGAAGCAGAGCTATTTTTTGATCTAGTTCGTCCACAAAAAAGTACTTAGCACGTTGTCAAATTTCGAGCTCGAAAAGTGACTTTGTGCAGTTTCATGAAAAGCGGTTTTCAGTCTAGTCAAGGACTTGTTCAATTGAATCGAAGGCCTATGTAGGAGTGTGATAATCTTAGTAGGATCTGAAGCAGGGCTAATTTTTGTTCTAGGTCGTCTACAAAAAAAGTACATAGCACGTTGTCAAATTTCGAGCTCGAAAAGTGAGCTCGTGCAGTTTCATGAAAAGCGGTTTTCAGTCTAGTCAAGGACTTGTTCAATTGAATCGAGGGCCTATGTAGGAGTGTGATAATCCTAGTAGGTTTTTAAGGCAGGGCTAATTTTTGATCTAGGTCGTCTACAAAAAAAGTACTTAGCACGTTGTCAAATTTCGAGCTCGAAAAGTGAGCTTGTGCAGTTTCTTGAAAATCGGTTTTCAGCCTAGTCAAGGACTTGTTCAATTGAAGCGAGGGCCTATGTAGGAGTGTGATAATCCTAGTAGGTTCTGAAGCAGAGCTATTTTTTGATCTAGGTCGTCCACAAAAAAAGTACTTAGCACGTTGTCAAATTTCGAGCTCGAAAAATGACCTTGTGCAGTTTCATGAAAAGCGGTTTTCAGTCTAGACGAGGACTTGTTCAATTGAATCGAGGGCCTTTGTAGGAGCGTGATAATCTTAGTAGGATCTGAAGCAGGGCTAATTTTTGTTCTAGGTCGTCTACAAAAAAAAGTACTTAGCACGTTGTCAAATTTCGAGCTCGAAAAGTGAGCTCGTGCAGTTTCATGAAAAGCGGTTTTCAGTCTAGTCAAGGACTTGTTCAATTGAATCGAGGGCCTATGTAGGAGTGTGATAATCCTAGTAGGTGTTAAGGCAGGGCTAATTTTTGATCTAGGTCGTCTACAAAAAAAGGACTTAGCACGTTGTCAAAATTCGAGCTCGAAAATTGAGCTTCTGCAGTTTCATGAAAAGCGGTTTTCAGTCTAGTCAAGGCCTTGTTCAATTGAATCGAGGGCCTATGTAGGAGTGTGATAATCCTAGTAGGTTTTAAGGCAGGGCTAATTTTTGATCTAGGTCGTCTACAAAAAAAGTACTTAGCACGTTGTCAAATTTCGAGCTCGAAAAGTGAGCTTGTGCAGTTTCTTGAAAATCGGTTTTCAGCCTAGTCAAGGACTTGTTCAATTGAAGCGAGGGCCTATGTAGGAGTGTGATAATCCTAGTAGGTTCTGAATTAGAGCTAGTTTTTGATCTAGGTTGTCTACAAAAAAAGTACTCAATACGTTGTCAAATTTCGAGCTCGAAAAGTGAGCTTGTGCAGTTTCATGAAAAGCGGTTTTCAGTCTAGTCAAGGACTTGTTCAATTGAATCGAAGGCCTATGTAGGAGTGTGATAATCTTAGTAGGATCTGAAGCAGGGCTAATTTTTGTTCTAGGTCGTCTACAAAAAAAAGTACTTAGCACGTTGTCAAATTTCGAGCTCGAAAAGTGAGCTCGTGCAGTTTCATGAAAAGCGGTTTTCAGTCTAGTCAAGGACTTGTTCAATTGAATCGAGGGCCTATGTAGCAGTGTGATAATCCTAGTAGGTTCTAAAGCAGGGCTAACATTTGATCTAGGTCGTCTACAAAAAAGAACTTAGCACGTTGTCAAATTTCGAGCTCGAAAAGTGAGCTTGTGCAGTTTCATGAAAAGCGGTTTTCAGCCTAGTCAAGGACTTGTTCAATTGAATCGAGGGCCTATGTAGGAGTGTGATAATTCTAGTAGGTTCTGAAGTAGGGCTAATTTTTGATCCAGGTCGTCTACAAAAAAGTACTTAGCACGTTGTCAAATTTCGAGCTCGAAAAGTGAGCTTGTGCAGTTTCATGAAAAGCGGTTTTCAGTCTAGTCAAGGACTTGTTCAATTGAATCGGGGTCTATGTAGGAGTGTGATAATCCTAGTAGGTTCTGAATTAGAGCTAGTTTTTGATCTAGGTTGTCTACAAAAAAAGTACTCAATACGTTGTCAAATTTCGAGCTCGAAAAGTGAGCTCGTGCAGTTTCATGAAAAGCGGTTTTCAGTCTAGTCAAGGACTTGTTCAATTGAATCGAGGGCCTATGTAGGAGTGTGATAATCCTAGTAGGTTCTAAGGCAGGGCTAATTTTTGATCTAGGTCGTCTACAAAAAAAGTACTTAGCACGTTGTCAAATTTCGAGCTCGAAAAGTGAGCTTCTGCAGTTTCATGAAAAGCGGTTTTCAGTCTAGTCAAGGACTTGTTCAATTGATTCGAGGGCCTATGTAGGAGTGTGATAATCCTAGTAGGTTCTAAAGCAGGGCTAATTTTTGATCTAGGTCGTCTACAAAAAAGAACTTAGCACGTTGTCAAATTTCGAGCTCGAAAAGTGAGCTTGTGCAGTTTCATGAAAAGCGGTTTTCAGCCTAGTCAAGGACTTGTTCAATTGAATCGAGAACCTATGTAGGAGTGTGATAATCCTAGTAGGTTCTGAAGCAGGGCTAATTTTTGATCTAGGTCGTCTACAAAAAAAGTACTTAGCGCGTTGTCAAATTTCGAGCTCGAAAAGTGAGCTTCTGCAGTTTCATGAAAAGCGGTTTTCAGTCTAGTCAAGGACTTGTTCAATTGAATCGAGGGCCTATGTAGGAGTGTGACAATCCTAGTAGGTTCTGAAGAAGAGCTAATTTTTGATCTAGGTCGTCTACAAAAAAGTACTTAGCAAGTTGTCAAATTTCGAGCTCAAAAGTGAGCTTGTGCAGTTTCATGAAAAGCGGTTTTCAGTCTAGTCAAGGACTTGTTCAATTGAATCAAGGGCCTATGTAGGAGTTTGATAATCTTAGTAGGTTCTGAAGCGGAGCTAATTTTTGATCTAGGTCGTCTACAAAAAAAGTACTTAGCACGTTGTCAAATTTCGAGCTCGAAAAGTGAGCTTGTGCAGTTTCATGAAAAGCGGTTTTCAGCCTAGTCAAGGACTTGTTCAAATGAATCGAGGGCCTATGTAGGAGTGTGATAATCCTAGTAGGTTCTGAAGCAGGGCTAATTTTTGATCTAGGTCGTCTACAAAAAAAGTACTTAGCACGTTGTCAAATTTCGAGCTCGAAAAATGAGCTTCTGCAGTTTCATGAAAAGCGGTTTTCAGTCTATTCAAGGACTTGTTCAATTGAATCGAGGGCCTATGTAGGAGTGTGATAATCCTAGTAGGTTCTGAAGCAGAGCTAATTTTTGATCTAGGTCGTCTACAAAAAAGTACTTAGCACGTTGTCAAATTTCGAGCTCGAAAAGTGAGCTTGTGCAGTTTCATGAAAAGCGGTTTTCAGTCTAGTCAAGGACTTGTTCAATTGAATCGAGGGCCTATGTAGGAGTGTGATAATTCTAGTAGGTTCTGAAGTAGGGCTAATTTTTGATCCAGGTCGTCTACAAAAAAGTACTTAGCACGTTGTCAAATTTCGAGCTCGAAAAGTGAGCTTGTGCAGTTTCATGAAAAGCGGTTTTCAGTCTAGTCAAGGACTTGTTCAATTGAATCGGGGTCTATGTAGGAGTGTGATAATCCTAGTAGGTTCTGAATTAGAGCTAGTTTTTGATCTAGGTTGTCTACAAAAAAAGTACTCAATACGTTGTCAAATTTCGAGCTCGAAAAGTGAGCTCGTGCAGTTTCATGAAAAGCGGTTTTCAGTCTAGTCAAGGACTTGTTCAATTGAATCGAGGGCCTATGTAGGAGTGTGATAATCCTAGTAGGTTCTAAGGCAGGGCTAATTTTTGATCTAGGTCGTCTACAAAAAAAGTACTTAGCACGTTGTCAAATTTCGAGCTCGAAAAGTGAGCTTCTGCAGTTTCATGAAAAGCGGTTTTCAGTCTAGTCAAGGACTTGTTCAATTGATTCGAGGGCCTATGTAGGAGTGTGATAATCCTAGTAGGTTCTAAAGCAGGGCTAATTTTTGATCTAGGTCGTCTACAAAAAAGAACTTAGCACGTTGTCAAATTTCGAGCTCGAAAAGTGAGCTTGTGCAGTTTCATGAAAAGCGGTTTTCAGCCTAGTCAAGGACTTGTTCAATTGAATCGAGAACCTATGTAGGAGTGTGATAATCCTAGTAGGTTCTGAAGCAGGGCTAATTTTTGATCTAGGTCGTCTACAAAAAAAGTACTTAGCGCGTTGTCAAATTTCGAGCTCGAAAAGTGAGCTTCTGCAGTTTCATGAAAAGCGGTTTTCAGTCTAGTCAAGGACTTGTTCAATTGAATCGAGGGCCTATGTAGGAGTGTGACAATCCTAGTAGGTTCTGAAGAAGAGCTAATTTTTGATCTAGGTCGTCTACAAAAAAGTACTTAGCAAGTTGTCAAATTTCGAGCTCAAAAGTGAGCTTGTGCAGTTTCATGAAAAGCGGTTTTCAGTCTAGTCAAGGACTTGTTCAATTGAATCAAGGGCCTATGTAGGAGTTTGATAATCTTAGTAGGTTCTGAAGCGGAGCTAATTTTTGATCTAGGTCGTCTACAAAAAAAGTACTTAGCACGTTGTCAAATTTCGAGCTCGAAAAGTGAGCTTGTGCAGTTTCATGAAAAGCGGTTTTCAGCCTAGTCAAGGACTTGTTCAAATGAATCGAGGGCCTATGTAGGAGTGTGATAATCCTAGTAGGTTCTGAAGCAGGGCTAATTTTTGATCTAGGTCGTCTACAAAAAAAGTACTTAGCACGTTGTCAAATTTCGAGCTCGAAAAATGAGCTTCTGCAGTTTCATGAAAAGCGGTTTTCAGTCTATTCAAGGACTTGTTCAATTGAATCGAGGGCCTATGTAGGAGTGTGATAATCCTAGTAGGTTCTGAAGCAGAGCTAATTTTTGATCTAGGTCGTCTACAAAAAAGTACTTAGCACGTTGTCAAATTTCGAGCTCGAAAAGTGAGCTTGTGCAGTTTCATGAAAAGCGGTTTTCAGTCTAGTCAAGGACTTGTTCAATTGAATCAAGGGCCTATGTAGGAGTGTGATAATCTTAGTAGGTTCTGACGCAGAGCTAATTTTTGATCCAGGTCGTCTACAAAAAAAATACTTAGCACGTTGTCAAATTTCGAGCTCGAAAAGTGAGCTTCTGCAGTTTCATGAAAAGCGGTTTTCAGCCTAGTCAAGGACTTGTTCAATTGAATCGAGGGCCTATGTAGGAGTGTGATAATCCTAGTAGGTTCTGAAGCAGAGCTAATTTTTGATCTAGGTCGTCTACAAAAAAGTACTTAGCACGTTGTCAAATTTCGAGCTCGAAAAGTGAGCTTGTGCAGTTTCATGAAAAGCGGTTTTCAGTCTAGTCAAGGACTTGTTCAATTGAATCAAGGGCCTATGTAGGAGTGTGATAATCTTAGTAGGTTCTGAAGCAGAGCTAATTTTTGATCTAGGTCGTCTACAAAAAAAATACTTAGCACGTTGTCAAATTTCGAGCTCGAAAAGTGAGCTTCTGCAGTTTCATGAAAAGCGGTTTTCAGTCTAGTCAAGGACTTGTTCAATTGAATCCGGGGCCTATGTAGGAGTGTGATAATCCTAGTAGGTTCTAAAGCAGGGCTAATTTTTGATCTAGGTCGTCTACAAAAAAAGAACTTAGCACGTTGTCAAATTTCGAGCTCGAAAAGTGAGCTTGTGCAGTTTCATGAAAAGCGGTTTTCAGCCTAGTCAAGGACTTGTTCAATTGAATCGAGGGCCTATGTAGGAGTGTGATAATCCTAGTAGGTTCTGAAGCGGGGCTAATTTTTGATCTAGGTCGTCTACAAAAAAGTACTTAGCACCTTGTCAAATTTCGAGCTCGAAAAGTGATCTTGTGCAGTTTCATGAAAAGCGGTTTTCAGTCTAGTCAAGGACTTGTTCAATTGAATCAAGGGCCTATTTAGGAGTTTGATAATCTTAGTAGGTTCTGAAGCGGAGCTAATTTTTGATCTAGGTCGTCTACAAAAAAAGTACTTAGCACGTTGTCAAATTTCGAGCTCGAAAAGTGAGCTTCTGCAGTTTCATGAAAAGCGGTTTTCAGTCTAGTCAAGGACTTGTTCAATTGAATCGAGGGCCTATGTAGGAGTGTGATAATCCTAGTAGGTTCTAAAGCAGGGCTAATTTTTGATCCAGGTCGTCTACAAAAAAAGAACTTAGCAAGGTTGTCAAATTTCGAGCTCGAAAAGTGAGCTTGTGCAGTTTCATGAAAAGCGGTTTTCAGTCTAGTCAAGGACTTGTTCAATTGAATCGAGGGCCTTTGTAGGAGTGTGATAATCCTAGTAGGTTCTGAAGCAGGGCTAATTTTTGATCTAGGTCGTCTACCAAAAAAGTACTTAGCACGTTGTCAAAATTCGAGCTCGAAAAGTGAGCTTGTGCAGTTTCATGAAAAGCGGTTTTCAGTCTAGTCAAGGACTTGTTCAATTGAATCAAGGGCCTATGTAGGAGTGTGATAATCTTAGTAGGTTCGGAAGCAGAGCTAATTTTTGATCTAGGTCGTCTACAAAAAAAAATACTTAGCACGTTGTCAAATTTCGAGCTCGAAAAGTGAGCTTCTGCAGTTTCATGAAAAGCGGTTTTCAGTCTAGTCAAGGACTTGTTCAATTGAATCGAGGGCCTATGTAGGAGTGTGATAATCCTAGTAGGTTCTAAAGCAGGGCTTATTTTTGATCTAGGTTGTCTACAAAAAAGAACTTAGCACGTTGTCAAATTTCGAGCTCGAAAAGTGAGCTTGTGCAGTTTCATGAAAAGCGGTTTTCAGTCTAGTCAAGGACTTGTTCAATTGAATCGAGGGCCTATGTAGGAGTGTGATAATCCTAGTAGGTTCTAAAGCAGGGCTAATTTTTGATCTAGGTTGTCTACAAAAAAGAACTTAGCACGTTGTCAAATTTCGAGCTCGAAAAGTGAGCTTGTGCAGTTTCATGAAAAGCGGTTTTCAGTCTAGTCAAGGACTTGTTCAATTGAATCGAGGGCCTTTGTAGGAGTGTGATAATCCTAGTAGGTTCTGAAGCAGGGCTAATTTTTGATCTAGGTCGTCTACCAAAAAAGTACTTAGCACGTTGTCAAAATTCGAGCTCGAAAAGTGAGCTTGTGCAGTTTCATGAAAAGCGGTTTTCAGTCTAGTCAAGGACTTGTTCAATTGAATCAAGGGCCTATGTAGGAGTGTGATAATCTTAGTAGGTTCTGAAGCAGAGCTAATTTTTGATCTAGGTCGTCTACAAAAAAAAAATACTTAGCACGTTGTCAAATTTCGAGCTCGAAAAGTGAGCTTCTGCAGTTTCATGAAAAGCGGTTTTCAGTCTAGTCAAGGACTTGTTCAATTGAATCGAGGGCCTATGTAGGAGTGTGATAATCCTAGTAGGTTCTAAAGCAGGGCTAATTTTTGATCTAGGTTGTCTACAAAAAAGAACTTAGCACGTTGTCAAATTTCGAGCTCGAAAAGTGAGCTTGTGCAGTTTCATGAAAAGCGGTTTTCAGCCTAGTCAAGGACTTGTTCAATTGAATCGAGGGCCTATGTAGGAGTGTGATAATCCTAGTAGGTTCTAAGGCAGGGCTAATTTTTGATCTAGGTCGTCTACAAAAAAAGGACTTAGCACGTTGTCAAAATTCGAGCTCGAAAATTGAGCTTCTGCAGTTTCATGAAAAGCGGTTTTCAGCCTAGTCAAGGACTTGTTCAATTGAATCGAGGGCCTATGTAGGAGTGTGATAATCCTAGTAGGTTCTAAAGCAGGGCTAATTTTTGATCCAGGTCGTCTACAAAAAAAGAACTTAGCAAGGTTGTCAAATTTCGAGCTCGAAAAGTGAGCTTGTGCAGTTTCATGAAAAGCGGTTTTCAGTCTAGTCAAGGACTTGTTCAATTGAATCGAGGGCCTTTGTAGGAGTGTGATAATCCTAGTAGGTTCTGAAGCAGGGCTAATTTTTGATCTAGGTCGTCTACCAAAAAAGTACTTAGCACGTTGTCAAAATTCGAGCTCGAAAAGTGAGCTTGTGCAGTTTCATGAAAAGCGGTTTTCAGTCTAGTCAAGAACTTGTTCAATTGAATCAAGGGCCTATGTAGGAGTGTGATAATCTTAGTAGGTTCTGAAGCAGAGCTAATTTTTGATCTAGGTCGTCTACAAAAAAAAATACTTAGCACGTTGTCAAATTTCGAGCTCGAAAAGTGAGCTTCTGCAGTTTCATGAAAAGCGGTTTTCAGTCTAGTCAAGGACTTGTTCAATTGAATCGAGGGCCTATGTAGGAGTGTGATAATCCTAGTAGGTTCTAAAGCAGGGCTAATTTTTGATCTAGGTTGTCTACAAAAAAGAACTTAGCACGTTGTCAAATTTCGAGCTCGAAAAGTGAGCTTGTGCAGTTTCATGAAAAGCGGTTTTCAGCCTAGTCAAGGACTTGTTCAATTGAATCGAGGGCCTATGTAGGAGTGTGATAATCCTAGTAGGTTCTGAAGCGGGGCTAATTTTTGATCTAGGTCGTCTACAAAAAAGTACTTAGCACCTTGTCAAATTTCGAGCTCGAAAAGTGAGCTTCTGCAGTTTCATGAAAAGCGGTTTTCAGTCTAGTCAAGGACTTGTTCAATTGAATCGAGGGCCTCTGTAGGAGTGTGATAATCCTAGTAGGTTCTGAAGCAGAGCTAATTTTTGATCTAGGTCGTCTACAAAAAAGTACTTAGCACGTTGTCAAATTTCGAGCTCGAAAAGTGAGCTTGTGCAGTTTCATGAAAAGCGGTTTTCAGTCTAGTCAAGGACTTGTTCAATTGAATCGAGGGCCTATGTAGGAGTGTGATAATCCTAGTAGGTTCTGAAGCAGGGCTAATTTTTGATCCAGGTCGTCTACCAAAAAAGTACTTAGCACGTTGTCAAAATTCGAGCTCGAAAATTGAGCTTCTGCTGTTTCATGAAAAGCGGTTTTCAGTGTAGTCAAGGACTTGTTCAATTGAATCGAGGGCCTATGTAGGATTGTGATAATCCTATAATCCTAGTAGGTTCTGAAGCAGAGCTAATTTTTGATCTAGGTCGTCTACAAAAAAGTACTTAGCACGTTGTCAAATTTCGAGCTCGAAAAGTGAGCTTGTGCAGTTTCATGAAAAGCGGTTTTCAGTCTATTCAAGGACTTGTTCAATTGAATCGAGGGCCTATGTAGGAGTGTGATAATCCTAGTAGGTTCTGAAGCAGGGCTAATTTTTGATCTAGGTCGTCTACCAAAAAAGTACTTAGCACGTTGTCAAATTTCGAGCTCGAAAAGTGAGCTTTTGCAGTTTCATGAAAAGCGGTTTTCAGTCTAGTCAAGGACTTGTTCAATTGAATCGAGGGCCTATGTAGGAGTGTGATAATCCTAGTAGGTTCTGAAGCGGGGCTAATTTTTGATCTAGGTCGTCTACAAAAAAGTACTTAGCACCTTGTCAAATTTCGAGCTCGAAAAGTGAGCTTCTGCAGTTTCAAGAAAAGCGGTTTTCAGTCTAGTCAAGGACTTGTTCAATTGAATCGAGGGCCTCTGTAGGAGTGTGATAATCCTAGTAGGTTCTAAAGCAGGGCTAATTTTTGATCTAGGTTGTCTACAAAAAAGTACTTAGCACCTTGTCAAATTTCGAGCTCGAAAAGTGAGCTTCTGCAGTTTCATGAAAAGCGGTTTTCAGTCTAGTCAAGGACTTGTTCAATTGAATCGAGGGCCTCTGTAGGAGTGTGATAATCCTAGTAGGTTCTGAAGCAGAGCTAATTTTTGATCTAGGTTGTCTACAAAAAAGTACTTAGCACGTTGTCAAATTTCGAGCTCGAAAAGTGAGCTTGTGCAGTTTCATGAAAAGCGGTTTTCAGTCTAGTCAAGGACTTGTTCAATTGAATCGAGGGCCTATGTAGGAGTGTGATAATCCTAGTAGGTTCTGAAGCAGGGCTAATTTTTGATCTAGGTCGTCTACCAAAAAAGTACTTAGCACGTTGTCAAAATTCGAGCTCGAAAAATGAGCTTCTGCAGTTTCATGAAAAGCGGTTTTCAGTCTAGTCCAGGACTTGTTCAATTGAATCGAGGGCCTATGTAGGATTGTGATAATCCTATAATCCTAGTAGGTTCTGAAGCAGAGCTAATTTTTGATCTAGGTCGTCTACAAAAAAGTACTTAGCACGTTGTCAAATTTCGAGCTCGAAAAGTGAGCTTGTGCAGTTTCATGAAAAGCGGTTTTCAGTCTATTCAAGGACTTGTTCAATTGAATCGAGGGCCTATGTAGGAGTGTGAAAATCCTAGTAGGTTCTGAAGCAGGGCTAATTTTTGATCTAGGTCGTCTACCAAAAAAGTACTCAGCACGTTGTCAAATTTCGAGCTCGAAAAGTGAGCTTCTGCAGTTTCATGAAAAGCGGTTTTCAGTCTAGTCAAGGACTTGTTCAATTGAATCGAGGGCCTCTGTAGGAGTGTGATAATCCTAGTAGGTTCTAAGGCAGGGCTAATTTTTGATCTAGGTTGTCTACAAAAAAAGTACTTAGCACGTTGTCAAATTTCGAGCTCGAAAAGTGAGCTTGTGCAGTTTCTTGAAAATCGGTTTTCAGCATAGTCAAGGACTTGTTCAATTGAAGCGAGGGCCTATGTAGGAGTGTGATAATCCTAGTAGGTTCTGAAGCAGAGCTATTTTTTGATCTAGTTCGTCCACAAAAAAAGTACTTAGCACGTTGTCAAATTTCGAGCTCGAAAAGTGACCTTGTGCAGTTTCATGAAAAGCGGTTTTCAGTCTAGTCAAGGACTTGTTCAATTGAATCGAGGGCCTTTGTAGGAGTGTGATAATCCTAGTAGGTTCTGAAGCAGAGCTAATTTTTGATCTAGGTTGTCTACAAAAAAGTACTTAGCACGTTGTCAAATTTCGAGCTCGAAAAGTGAGCTTGTGCAGTTTCATGAAAAGCGGTTTTCAGTCTATTCAAGGACTTGTTCAATTGAATCGAGGGCCTATGTAGGAGTGTGATAATCCTAGTAGGTTCTGAAGCAGGGCTAATTTTTGATCTAGGTCGTCTACCAAAAAAGTACTTAGCACGTTGTCAAATTTCGAGCTCGAAAAGTGAGCTTCTGCAGTTTCATGAAAAGCGGTTTTCAGTCTAGTCAAGGACTTGTTCAATTGAATCGAGGGCCTATGTAGGAGTGTGATAATCCTAGTAGGTTCTAAGGCAGGGCTAATTTTTGATCTAGGTTGTCTACAAAAAAAGTACTTAGCACGTTGTCAAATTTCGAGCTCGAAAAGTGAGCTTTAGCAGTTTCACGAAAAAATCGGTTTTCAGTCTAGTCAAGGACTTGTTCAATTGAATCGAGGGCCTTTGTAGGAGTGTGATAATCCTAGTAGGTTCTGAAGCAGGGCTAATTTTTTATCTAGGTCGTCTACCAAAAAAGTACTTAGCACGTTGTCAAATTTCGAGCTCGAAAAGTGAGCTTCTGCAGTTTCATGAAAAGCGGTTTTCAGTCTAGTCAAGGACTTGTTCAATTGAATCGAGGGCCTATGTAGGAGTGTGATAATCCTAGTAGGTTCTAAAGCAGGGCTATTTTTTGATCTAGGTTGTCTACAAAAAAAAGAACTTAGCACGTTGTCAAATTTCGAGCTCGAAAAGTGAGCTTGTGCAGTTTCATGGAAAGCGGTTTTCAGCCTAGTCAAGGACTTGCTCAATTGAATCGAGGGCCTATGTAGGAGTGTGATAATCCTAGTAGGTTCTGAAGCAGGGCTAATTTTTGATCTAGGTCGTATACAAAAAAAGTACTTAGCACGTTGTCAAATTTCGAGCTCGAAAAGTGAGCTTCTGCAGTTTCATGAAAAGCGGTTTTCAGTCTAGTTAAGGACTTGTTCAATTGAATCGAGGGCCTATGTAGGAGTTTGATAATCCTAGTAGGTTCTGAAGCAGTGCTAATTTTTGATCTAGGTCGTCTACAAAAAAAGAACTTAGCACGTTGTCAAATTTCGAGCTCGAAAAGTGAGCTTGTGCAGTTTCATGAAAAGCGGTTTTCAGCCTAGTCAAGGACTTGTTCAATTGAATCGAGGGCCTATGTAGGAGTGTGATAATCCTAGTAGGTTCTGAAGCAGGGCTAATTTTTGATCTAGGTCGTCTACCAAAAAAGTACTTAGCACGTTGTCAAATTTCGAGCTCGAAAAGTGAGCTTCTGCAGTTTCATGAAAAGCGGTTTTCAGTCTAGTCAAGGACTTGTTCAATTGAATCGAGGGCCTATGTAGGAGTGTGATAATCCTAGTAGCTTCTAAAGCAGGGCTAATTTTTGATCTAGGTCGTCTACCAAAAAAGTACTTAGCACGTTGTCAAATTTCGAGCTCGAAAAGTGAGCTTGTGCAGTTTCATGAAAAGCGGTTTTCAGCCTAGTCAAGGACTTGTTCAATTGAATCGAGGGCCTATGTAGGAGTTTGATAATCCTAGTAGGTTCTGAAGCAGTGCTAATTTTTGATCTAGGTCGTCTACAAAAAAGAACTTAGCACGTTGTCAAATTTCGAGCTCGAAAAGTGAGCTTGTGCAGTTTCATGAAAAGCGGTTTTCAGCCTAGTCAAGGACTTGTTCAATTGAATCGAGGGCCTATGTAGGAGTGTGATAATCCTAGTAGGTTCTGAAGCAGGGCTATTTTTTCATCTAGGTCGTCTACAAAAAAAGAACTTAGCACGTTGTCAAATTTCGAGCTCGAAAAGTGAGCTTGTGCAGTTTCATGAAAAGCGGTTTTCAGCCTAGTCAAGGACTTTTTCAATTGAATCGAGGGCCTATGTAGGAGTTTGATAATCCTAGTAGGTTCTGAAGCAGTGCTAATTTTTGATCTAGGTCGTCTACAAAAAAAGAACTTAGCACGTTGTCAAATTTCGAGCTCGAAAAGTGAGCTTGTGCAGTTTCATGAAAAGCGGTTTTCAGTCTAGTCAAGGACTTGTTCAATTGAATCGAGGGCCTATGTAGGAGTGTGATAATCCTAGTAGGTTCCGAAGCAGGTCTAATTTTTGATCTAGGTCGTCCACAAAAAAAGTACTTAGCACGTGGTCAAATTTCGAGCTCGAAAAGTGAGCTTCTGCAGTTTCATGAAAAGCGGTTTTCAGTCTAGTCAAGGACTTGTTCAATTGAATCGAGGGCCTATGTAGGAGTGTGATAATCCTAGTAGGTTCTGAAGCAGGGCTAATTTTTGATCTAGGTCGTCTACAAAAAAAGTACTTAGCACGTTGTCAAATTTCGAGCTCGAAAAGTGAGCTTCTGCAAATTCATGAAAAGCGGTTTTCAGTCTAGTCAAGGACTTGTTCAATTGAATCGAGGGCCTATGTAGGAGTGTGATAATCCTAGTAGGTTCTGAAGCAGGGCTATTTTTTGATCTAGGTCGTCTACAAAAAAAGTACTTAGCACGTTGTCAAATTTCGAGCTCGAAAAGTGAGCTTGTGCAGTTTCATGAAAAGCGGTTTTCAGCCTAGTCAAGGACTTGTTCAATTGAATCGAGGGCCTATGTAGGAGTTTGATAATCCTAGTAGGTTCTGAAGCAGTGCTAATTTTTGATCTAGGTCGTCTACAAAAAAGAACTTAGCACGTTGTCAAATTTCGAGCTCGAAAAGTGAGCTTGTGCAGTTTCATGAAAAGCGGTTTTCAGCCTAGTCAAGGACTTGTTCAATTGAATCGAGGGCCTATGTAGGAGTGTGATAATCCTAGTAGGTTCTGAAGCAGGGCTATTTTTTGATCTAGGTCGTCTACAAAAAAAGAACTTAGCACGTTGTCAAATTTCGAGCTCGAAAAGTGAGCTTGTGCAGTTTCATGAAAAGCGGTTTTCAGCCTAGTCAAGGACTTTTTCAATTGAATCGAGGGCCTATGTAGGAGTTTGATAATCCTAGTAGGTTCTGAAGCAGTGCTAATTTTTGATCTAGGTCGTCTACAAAAAAAGAACTTAGCACGTTGTCAAATTTCGAGCTCGAAAAGTGAGCTTGTGCAGTTTCATGAAAAGCGGTTTTCAGCCTAGTCAAGGACTTGTTCAATTAAATCGAGGGCCTATGTAGGAGTGTGATATTCCTAGTAGGTTCTGAAGCAGGGCTAATTTTTGATCTAGGTCGTCTACAAAAAAAGAACTTAGCACGTTGTCAAATTTCGAGCTCGAAAAGTGAGCTTGTGCAGTTTCATGAAAAGCGGTTTTCAGCCTAGTCAAGGACTTGTTCAATTGAATCGAGGGCCTATGTAGGAGTGTGATAGTCCTAGTAGGTTCTGAAGCAGGGCTAATTTTTGATCTAGGTCGTCTACCAAAAAAGTACTTAGCACGTTGTCAAATTTCGAGCTCGAAAAGTGAGCTTGTGCAGTTTCATGAAAAGCGGTTTTCAGCCTAGTCAAGGACTTGTTCAAATGAATCGAGGGCCTATGTAGGAGTGTGATAATCCTAGTAGGTTCTGAAGCAGGGCTAATTTTTGATCTAGGTCGTCTACAAAAAAGTACTTAGCACGTTGTCAAATTTCGAGCTCGAAAAGTGAGCTTGTGCAGTTTCATGAAAAGCGGTTTCCAGTCTAGTCAAGGACTTGTTCAATTGAATCAAGGGCCTATTTAGGAGTTTGCTAATCTTAGTAGGTTCTGAAGCAGAGCTAATTTTTGATCTAGGTCGTCTACAAAAAAAGTACTTAGCACGTTGTCAAATTTCGAGCTCGAAAAGTGAGCTTCTGCAGTTTCATGAAAAGCGGTTTTCAGTCTAGTCAAGGACTTGTTCAATTGAATCGAGGGCCTATGTAGGAGTGTGATAATCCTAGTAGGTTCTAAAGTAGGGCTAATTTTTGATCTAGGTCGTCTACAAAAAAAGTACTTAGCACGTTGTCAAATTTCGAGCTCGAAAAATGAGCTTCTGCAGTTTCATGAAAAGCGGTTTTCAGCCTAGTCAAGGACTTGTTCAATTGAATCGAGGGCCTATGTAGGAGTGTGATAATCCTAGTAGGTTCTGAAGCGGGGCTAATTTTTGATCTAGGTTGTCTACAAAAAAGTACTTAGCACCTTGTCAAATTTCGAGCTCGAAAAGTGAGCTTATGCAGTTTCATGAAAAGCGGTTTTCAGTCTAGTCAAGGACTTGTTCAATTGAATCGAGGGCCTCTGTAGGAGTGTGATAATCCTAGTAGGTTCTGAAGCAGAGCTAATTTTTGATCTAGGTCGTCTACAAAAAAGTACTTAGCACGTTGTCAAATTTCGAGCTCGAAAAGTGAGCTTGTGCAGTTTCATGAAAAGCGGTTTTCAGTCTAGTCGAGGAATTGTTCAATTGAATCGAGGGCCTATGTAGGAGTGTGATAATCCTAGTAGGTTCTGAAGCAGGGCTAATTTTTGAACTAGGTCGTCTACTAAAAAAGTACTTAGCACGTTGTCAAAATTCGAGCTCGAAAAGTGAGCTTCTGCAGTTTCATGAAAAGCGGTTTTCAGTCTAGTCAAGGACTTGTTCAATTGAATCGAGGGCCTATGTAGGAGTGTGATAATCCTATAATCCTAGTAGGTTCTGAAGCAGAGCTAATTTTTGATCTAGGTCGTCTACAAAAAAGTACTTAGCACGTTGTCAAATTTCGAGCTCGAAAAGTGAGCTTGTGCAGTTTCATGAAAAGCGGTTTTCAGTCTAGTCGAGGAATTGTTCAATTGAATCGAGGGCCTATGTAGGAGTGTGATAATCCTAGTAGGTTCTGAAGCAGGGCTAATTTTTGAACTAGGTCGTCTACTAAAAAAGTACTTAGCACGTTGTCAAATTTCGAGCTCGAAAAGTGAGCTTGTGCAGTTTCATGAAAAGCGGTTTTCAGCCTAGTCAAGGACTTGTTCAATTGAATCGAGGGCCTATGTAGGAGTGTGATAGTCCTAGTAGGTTCTGAAGCAGGGCTAATTTTTGATCTAGGTCGTCTACCAAAAAAGTACTTAGCACGTTGTCAAATTTCGAGCTCGAAAAGTGAGCTTGTGCAGTTTCATGAAAAGCGGTTTTCAGCCTAGTCAAGGACTTGTTCAAATGAATCGAGGGCCTATGTAGGAGTGTGATAATCCTAGTAGGTTCTGAAGCAGGGCTAATTTTTGATCTAGGTCGTCTACAAAAAAGTACTTAGCACGTTGTCAAATTTCGAGCTCGAAAAGTGAGCTTGTGCAGTTTCATGAAAAGCGGTTTCCAGTCTAGTCAAGGACTTGTTCAATTGAATCAAGGGCCTATTTAGGAGTTTGCTAATCTTAGTAGGTTCTGAAGCAGAGCTAATTTTTGATCTAGGTCGTCTACAAAAAAAGTACTTAGCACGTTGTCAAATTTCGAGCTCGAAAAGTGAGCTTCTGCAGTTTCATGAAAAGCGGTTTTCAGTCTAGTCAAGGACTTGTTCAATTGAATCGAGGGCCTATGTAGGAGTGTGATAATCCTAGTAGGTTCTAAAGTAGGGCTAATTTTTGATCTAGGTCGTCTACAAAAAAAGTACTTAGCACGTTGTCAAATTTCGAGCTCGAAAAATGAGCTTCTGCAGTTTCATGAAAAGCGGTTTTCAGCCTAGTCAAGGACTTGTTCAATTGAATCGAGGGCCTATGTAGGAGTGTGATAATCCTAGTAGGTTCTGAAGCGGGGCTAATTTTTGATCTAGGTTGTCTACAAAAAAGTACTTAGCACCTTGTCAAATTTCGAGCTCGAAAAGTGAGCTTATGCAGTTTCATGAAAAGCGGTTTTCAGTCTAGTCAAGGACTTGTTCAATTGAATCGAGGGCCTCTGTAGGAGTGTGATAATCCTAGTAGGTTCTGAAGCAGAGCTAATTTTTGATCTAGGTCGTCTACAAAAAAGTACTTAGCACGTTGTCAAATTTCGAGCTCGAAAAGTGAGCTTGTGCAGTTTCATGAAAAGCGGTTTTCAGTCTAGTCGAGGAATTGTTCAATTGAATCGAGGGCCTATGTAGGAGTGTGATAATCCTAGTAGGTTCTGAAGCAGGGCTAATTTTTGAACTAGGTCGTCTACTAAAAAAGTACTTAGCACGTTGTCAAAATTCGAGCTCGAAAAGTGAGCTTCTGCAGTTTCATGAAAAGCGGTTTTCAGTCTAGTCAAGGACTTGTTCAATTGAATCGAGGGCCTATGTAGGAGTGTGATAATCCTATAATCCTAGTAGGTTCTGAAGCAGAGCTAATTTTTGATCTAGGTCGTCTACAAAAAAGTACTTAGCACGTTGTCAAATTTCGAGCTCGAAAAGTGAGCTTGTGCAGTTTCATGAAAAGCGGTTTTCAGTCTAGTCAAGGACTTGTTCAATTGAATCGAGGGCCTATGTAGGAGTGTGATAATCCTAGTAGGTTCTGAAGCAGGGCTATTTTTTGATCTAGGTCGTCTACCAAAAAAGTACTTAGCACGTTGTCAAATTTCGAGCTCGAAAAGTGAGCTTCTGCAGTTTCATGAAAAGCGGTTTTCAGTCTAGTCAAGGACTTGTTCAATTGAATCGAGGGCCTATGTAGGAGTGTGATAATCCTAGTAGGTTCTGAAGCAGGGCTATTTTTTGATCTAGGTCGTCTACAAAAAAAGTACTTAGCACGTTGTCAAATTTCGAGCCGAAAAGTGAGCTTCTGCAGTTTCATGAAAAGCGGTTTTCAGCCTAGTCAAGGACTTGTTCAATTGAATCGAGGGCCTATGTAGGAGTGTGATTATCCTAGTAGGTTCTGAAGCAGGGCTAATTTTGGATCTAGGTCGTATACAAAAAAAGTACTTAGCACGTTGTCAAATTTCGAGCTCGAAAAGTGAGCTTCTGCAGTTTCATGAAAAGCGGTTTTCAGTCTAGTTAAGGACTTGTTCAATTGAATCGAGGGCCTATGTAGGAGTTTGATAATCCTAGTAGGTTCTGAAGCAGTGCTAATTTTTGATCTAGGTCGTCTACAAAAAAGAACTTAGCACGTTGTCAAATTTCGAGCTCGAAAAGTGAGCTTGTGCAGTTTCATGAAAAGCGGTTTTCAGCCTAGTCAAGGACTTGTTCAATTGAATCGAGGGCCTATGTAGGAGTGTGATAATCCTAGTAGGTTCTGAAGCAGGGCCAATTTTTGATCTAGGTCGTCTACCAAAAAAGTACTTAGCACGTTGTCAAATTTCGAGCTCGAAAATTGAGCTTCTGCAGTTTCATGAAAAGCGGTTTTCAGTCTAGTCAAGGACTTGTTCAATTGAATCGAGGGCCTATGTAGGAGTGTGATAATCCTAGTAGCTTCTAAAGCAGGGCTAATTTTTGATCTAGGTCGTCTACAAAAAAATATTCAATACGTTGTCAAATTTCGAGCTCGAAAATTGAGCTTGTGCAGTTTCATGAAAAGCGGTTTTCAGTCTAGTCAAGGACTTGTTCAATTGAATCAAGGGCCTATGTAGAAGTGTGATACTCCTAGTAGGTTCTGAAGCAGAGCTATTTTTTGATCTAGGTCGTCTACAAAAAAAAGTACTTAGCACGTTGTCGAATTTCGAGCTCGAAAAGTGAGCTTGAGCAGTTTCATGAAAAGCGGTTTTCAGTCTAGTCAAGGACTTGTTCAATTGAATCAAAGGCCTATGTCGGAGTGTGATAATCTTAGTAGGTTCTGAAGCAGAGCTAATTTTTGATCTAGGTCGTCTACAAAAAAAGTACTTAGCACGTTGTCAAATTTCGAGCTCGGAAAGTGAGCTTCTGCAGTTTCATGAAAAGCGGTTTTCAGTCTAGTCAAGGACTTGTCCAATTGAATCGAGGGCCTATGTAGGAGTGTGATAATCCTAGTACGTTCTAAAGCAGGGCTAATTTTTGATCTAGGTTGTCTACAAAAAAAGAACTTAGCACGTTGTCAAATTTCGAGCTCGAAAAGTGAGCTTGTGCAGTTTCATGAAAAGGGGTTTTCAGCCTAGTCAAGGACTTGTTCAATTGAATTGAGGGCCTATGTAGGAGTGTGATAATCCTAGTAGGTTCTGAAGCAGGGCTAATTTTTGATCTAGGTTGTCTACAAAAAAATAACTTAGCACGTTGTCAAATTTCGAGCTCGAAAAGTGAGCTTCTGCAGTTTCATGAAAAGCGGTTTTCAGTCTAGTCTAGGACTTGTTCAATTGAATCGAGGGCCTATGTAGGTGTGTGATAACCCTAGTAGGTTCTGAAGCAGAGCTAATTTTTGATCTAGGTCGTCTACAAAAAAGTACTTAGCAAATTGTCAAATTTCGAGCTCGAAAAGTGAGCTTGTGCAGTTTCATGAAAAGCGGTTTTCAGTCTAGTCAAGGACTTGTTAAATTGAATCGAGGGCCTACGTAGGAGTGTGATAATCCTAGTAGGTTTTGAAGCAGGGCTAATTTTTTATCTAGGTCGTCTACAAAAAAAGTACTTAGCACGTTGTCAAATTTCGAGCTCGAAAAGTGAGCTTGTGCAGTTTCATGAAAAGCGGTTTTCAGCCTAGTCAAGGACTTGTTCAATTGAATCGAGGGACTATGTAGGAGTGTGATAATCCTAGTAGGTTTTGAAGCAGGGCTAATTTTTGATCTAGGTCGTCTACAAAAAAAGTACTTAGCACGTTGTCAAATTTCGAGCTCGAAAAGTGAGCTTGTGCAGTTTCACGAAAAGCGGTTTTCAGTCTAGTCAAGGACTTGTTCAATTGAATCAAGGGCCTATGTAGGAGTGTGGTAATCTTAGTAGGTTCTGGAGAAGAGCTAATTTTTGATCTAGGTCGTCTACAAAAAAAGTAGTTAGCACGTTGTCAAATTTCGAGCTCGAAAAGTGAGCTTGTGCAGTTTCATGAAAAGCGGTTTTCAGCCTAGTCAAGGACTTGTTCAATTGAATCGAGGGCCTATGTAGGAGTGTGATAATCCTAGTAGGTTTTGAAGCAGGGCTAATTTTTGATCTAGGTCGTCTGCAAAAAAGTACTTAGCACGTTGTCAAATTTCGAGCTCGAAAAGTGAGCTTGTGCAGTTTCATGAAAAGCAGTTTTCAGTCTAGTCAAGGACTTGTTCAATTGAATCAAGGGCCTATGTAGGAGTGTGATAATCTTAGTAGGTTCTGAAGCAGGGCTAATTTTTGATCTAGGTCGTCTACAAAAAAGTACTTAGCACGTTGTCAAATTTCGAGCTCGAAAAGTGAGCTTGTGCAGTTTCATGAAAAGCGGTTTTCAGCCTAGTCAAGGACGTGTTCAATTGAATCGAGGGCCTATGTAGGAGTGTGATAATCTTAGTAGGTTCTGAAGCAGAGCTAATTTTTGATCTAGGTCGTCTACAAAAAAAGTAGTTAGCACGTTGTCAAATTTCGAGCTCGAAAAGTGAGCTTGTGCAGTTTCATGAAAAGCGGTTTTCAGCCTAGTCAAGGACTTGTTCAATTGAATCGAGGGCCTATGTAGGAGTGTGATAATCCTAGTAGGTTTTGAAGCAGGGCTAATTTTTGATCTAGGTCGTCTACAAAAAAAGTAGTTAGCACGTTGTCAAATTTCGGGCTCGAAAAGTGAGCTTGTGCAGTTTCATGAAAAGCGGTTTTCAGCCTAGTCAAGGACTTGTTCAATTGAATCGAGGGCCTATGTAGGAGTGTGATAATCCTAGTAGGTTCTGAAGCAGAGTTAATTTTTGATCTAGGTCGTCTACAAAAAAGTACTTAGCACGTTGTCAAATTTCGAGCTCGAAAAGTGAGCTTGTGCAATTTCATGAAAAGCGGTTTTCAGTCTAGTCAAGGACTTGTTCAATTGAATCAAAGGCCTATGTAGGAGTGTGATAATCTTAGTAGGTTTTGAAGCAGGGCTAATTTTTGATCTAGGTCGTCTACAAAAAAAGTAGTTAGCACGTTGTCAAATTTCGGGCTCGAAAAGTGAGCTTGTGCAGTTTCATGAAAAGCGGTTTTCAGCCTAGTCAAGGACTTGTTCAATTGAATCGAGGGCCTATGTAGGAGTGTGATAATCCTAGTAGGTTCTGAAGCAGAGCTAATTTTTGATCTAGGTCGTCTACAAAAAAGTACTTAGCACGTTGTCAAATTTCGAGCTCGAAAAGTGAGCTTGTGCAATTTCATGAAAAGCGGTTTTCAGTCTAGTCAAGGACTTGTTCAATTGAATCAAAGGCCTATGTAGGAGTGTGATAATCTTAGTAGGTTCTGAAGCAGAGCTAATTTTTGATCTAGGTCGTCTACAAAAAATTAGTTAGCACGTTGTCAAATTTCGAGCTCGAAAAGTGAGCTTGTGCAGTTTCATGAAAAGCGGTTTTCAGCCTAGTCAAGGACTTGTTCAATTGAATCGAGGGCCTATGTAGGAGTGTGATTATCCTAGTAGGTTTTCAAGCAGGGCTAATTTTTGATCTAGGTCGTCTACAAAAAAAGTACTTAGCACATTGTCAAATTTCAAGCTCGAAAAGTGAGCTTCTGCAGTTTCATGAAAAGCGGTTTTCAGTCTAGTCTAGGACTTGTTCAATTGAATCGAGGGCCTATGTAGGAGTGTGATAATCCTAGTAGGTTCTGAAGCAGAGCTAATTTTTGATCTAGGTCGTCTACAAAAAAGTACCTAGCACGTTGTCAAATTTCGAGCTCGAAAGTTGAGCTTGTGCAATTTCATGAAAAGCGGTTTTCAGTCTAGTCAAGGACTTGTTCAATTGAATCAAAGGGCTATGTAGGAGTGTGATAATCTTAGTAGGTTCTGAAGCAGAGCTAATTTTTGATCTAGGTCGTCTACAAAAAATTAGTTAGCACGTTGTCAAATTTCGAGCTCGAAAAGTGAGCTTGTGCAGTTTCATGAAAAGCGGTTTTCAGCCTAGTCAAGGACTTGTTCAATTGAATCAAGGGCCTATGTAGGAGTGTGATAATCTTAGTAGGTTCTGAAGCAGAGCTAATTTTTGATCTAGGTCGTCTACAAAAAAAGGAGTTAGCACGTTGTCAAATTTCGAGCTCGAAAAGTGAGCTTGTGCAGTTTCATGAAAAGCGGTTTTCAGTCTAGTCTAGGACTTGTTCAATTGAATCAAGGGCCTATGTAGGAGTGTGATAATCCTAGTAGGTTCTGAAGCAGAGCTAATTTTTGATCTAGGTCGTCTACAAAAAAAGTACTTTGCACGTTGTCAAATTTCGAGCTCGAAAAGTGAGCTTGTGCAGTTTCATGAAAAGCGGTTTTCAGTCTAGTCTAGGACTTGTTCAATTGAATCAAGGGCCTATGTAGGAGTGTGATAATCCTTGTAGGTTTTGAATCAGGGCTAATTTTTGATCTAGGTCGTCTACAAAAAAAGTACTTTGCACGTTGTCAAATTTCGAGCTCGAAAAGTGAGCTTCTGCAGTTTCATGAAAAGCGGTTTTCAGTCTAGTCTAGGACTTGTTCAATTGAATCAAGGGCCTATGTAGGAGTGTGATAATCCTAGTAGGTTCTGAAGCAGAGCTAATTTTTGATCTAGGTCGTCTACAGAAAAGTACTTAGCACGTTGTCAAATTTCGAGCTCGAAAAGTGAGCTTGTGCAGTTTCATGAAAAGCGGTTTTCAGTCTAGTCAAGGACTTGTTCAATTGAATCAAGGGCCTATGTAGGAGTGTGATAATCTTAGTAGGTTCTGAAGCAGAGCTAATTTTTGATCTAGGTCGTCTACAAAAAAAGTAGTTACCACGTTGTCAAATTTCGAGCTCGAAAAGTGAGCTTCTGCAGTTTCATGAAAAGCGGTTTTCAGTCTAGTCTAGGACTTGTTCAATTGAATCGAGGGCCTATGTAGGAGTGTGATAATCCTAGTAGGTTCTGAAACAGAGCTAATTTTTTATCTAGGTCGTCTACAAAAAAGTACTTAGCACGTTGTCAAATTTCGAGCTCGAAAAGTGAGCTTGTGCAGTTTCATGAAAAGCGGTTTTCAGTCTAGTCAAGGACGTGTTCAATTGAATCAAGGGCCTATGTAGGAGTGTGATAATCTTAGTAGGTTCTGAAGCAGAGCTAATTTTTGATCTAGGTCGTCTACAAAAAAGTAGTTAGCACGTTGTCAAATTTCGAGCTCGAAAAGTGAGCTTGTGCAGTTTCATGGAAAGCGGTTTTCAGCCTAGTCAAGGACTTGTTCAATTGAATCGAGGGCCTATGTAGGAGTGTGATTATCCTAGTAGGTTTTGAAGCAGGGCTAATTTTTGATCTAGGTCGTCTACAAAAAAAGTAATTAGCACGTTGTCAAATTTCGAGCTCGAAAAGTGAGCTTGAGCAGTTTCATGAAGAGCGGTTTTCAGTCTAGTCTAGGACTTGTTCAATTGAATCAAGGGCCTATGTAGGAGTGTGATAATCTTAGTAGGTTCTGAAGCAGAGCTAATTTTTGATCTAGGTCGTCTACAAAAAAAGTAGTTAGCACGTTGTCAAATTTCGAGCTCGAAAAGTGAGCTTGTGCAGTTTCATGAAAAGCGGTTTTCAGCCTGGTCAAGGACTTGTTCAATTGAATCGAGGGCCTATGTAGGAGTGTGATAATCCTTGTAGGTTTTGAATCAGGGCTAATTTTTGATCTAGGTCGTCTACAAAAAAAGTACTTTGCACGTTGTCAAATTTCGAGCTCGAAAAGTGAGCTTCTGCAGTTTCATGAAGAGCGGTTTTCAGTCTAGTCTAGGACTTGTTCAATTGAATCGAGGGCCTATGTAGGAGTGTGATTATCCTAGTAGGTTTTGAAGCAGGGCTAATTTTTGATCTAGGTCGTCTACAAAAAAAGTACTTAGCACGTTGTCAAATTTCGAGCTCGAAAAGTGAGCTTGAGCAGTTTCATGAAGAGCGGTTTTCAGTCTAGTCTAGGTTTTGTTCAATTGAATCAAGGGCCTATGTAGGAGTGTGATAATCTTAGTAGGTTCTGAAGCAGAGCTAATTTTTGATCTAGGTCGTCTACAAAAAAAGTAGTTAGCACGTTGTCAAATTTCGAGCTCGAAAAGTGAGCTTGTGCAGTTTCATGAAAAGCGGTTTTCAGCCTGGTCAAGGACTTGTTCAATTGAATCGAGGGCCTATGTAGGAGTGTGATAATCCTTGTAGGTTTTGAATCAGGGCTAATTTTTGATCTAGGTCGTCTACAAAAAAAGTACTTTGCACGTTGTCAAATTTCGAGCTCGAAAAGTGAGCTTCTGCAGTTTTATGAAAAGCGGTTTTCAGTCTAGTCTAGGACTTGTTCAATTGAATCAAGGGCCTATGTAGGAGTGTGATAATCCTAGTAGGTTCTGAAGCAGAGCTAATTTTTGATCTAGGTCGTCTACAGAAAAGTACTTAGCACGTTGTCAAATTTCGAGCTCGAAAAGTGAGCTTGTGCAGTTTCATGAAAAGCGGTTTTCAGTCTAGTCAAGGACTTGTTCAATTGAATCGAGGGCCTATGTAGGAGTGTGATAATCCTAGTAGGTTCTGAAACAGAGCTAATTTTTGATCTAGGTCGTCTACAAAAAAGTACTTAGCACGTTGTCAAATTTCGAGCTCGAAAAGTGAGCTTGTGCAGTTTCATGAAAAGCGGTTTTCAGTCTAGTCAAGGACGTGTTCAATTGAATCATGGGCCTATGTAGGAGTGTGATAATCTTAGTAGGTTCTGAAGCAGAGCTAATTTTTGATCTAGGTTGTCTACAAAAAAAGTAGTTAGCACGTTGTCAAATTTCGAGCTCGAAAAGTGAGCTTGTGCAGTTTCATGAAAAGCGGTTTTCAGCCCAGTCAAGGACTTGTTCAATTGAATCGAGGGCCTATGTAGGAGTGTGATTATCCTAGTAGGTTTTGAAGCAGGGCTAATTTTTGATCTAGGTCGTCTACAAAAAAAGTACTTAGCACGTTGTCAAATTTCGAGCTCGAAAAGTGAGCTTGAGCAGTTTCATGAAAAGCGGTTTTCAGTCTAGTCTAGGACTTGTTCAATTGAATCAAGGGCCTATGTAGGAGTGTGATAATCTTAGTAGGTTCTGAAGCAGAGCTAATTTTTGATCTAGGTCGTCTACAAAAAAAGTAGTTAGCACGTTGTCAAATTTCGAGCTCGAAAAGTGAGCTTGTGCAGTTTCATGAAAAGCGGTTTTCAGCCTAGTCAAGGATTTGTTCAATTGAATCGAGGGCCTATGTAGGAGTGTGATAATCCTTGTAGGTTTTGAATCAGGGCTAATTTTTGATCTAGGTCGTCTACAAAAAAAGTACTTTGCACGTTGTCAAATTTCGAGCTCGAAAATGAGCTTCTGCAGTTTCATGAAAAGCGGTTTTCAGTCTAGTCTAGGACTTGTTCAATTGAATCGAGGGCCTATGTAGGAGTGTGATAATCCTAGTAGGTTCTGAAGCAGAGCTAATTTTAGATCTAGGTCGTCTACAAAAAAGTACTTAGCACGTTGTCAAATTTCGGGCTCGAAAAGTGAGCTTGTGCAGTTTCATGAAAAGCGGTTCTCAGTCTAGTCAAGGACTTGTTCAATTGAATCAAGGGCCTCTGTAGGAGTGTGATAATCTTAGTAGGTTCTGAAGCAGAGCTAATTTTTGATCTAGGTCGTCTACAAAAAAGTAGTTAGCACGTTGTCAAATTTCGAGCTCGAAAAGTGAGCTTGTGCAGTTTCATGAAAAGCGGTTTTCAGCCTAGTCAAGGACTTGTTCAATTGAATTAAGGGCCTATGTAGGAGTGTGATAATCTTAGTAGGTTCTGAAGCAGAGCTAATTTTTGATCTAGGTCGTCTACAAAAAAAGTAGTTAGCACGTTGTCAAATTTCGAGCTCGAAAAGTGAGCTTGTGCAGTTTCATGAAAAGCGGTTTTCAGCCTAGTCAAGGACTTGTTCAATTGAATCGAGGGCCTATGTAGGAGTGTGATTATCCTAGTAGGTTTTGAAGCAGGGCTAATTTTTGATCTAGGTCGTCTACAAAAAAAGTACTTAGCACGTTGTCAAATTTCGAGCTCGAAAAGTGAGCTTTTGCAGTTTCATGAAAAGCGGTTTTCAGCCTAGTCAAGGACTTGTTCAATTGAATCGAGGGCCTATGTAGGAGTGTGATAATTCTTGTAGGTTTTGAATCAGGGCTAATTTTTGATCTAGGTCGTCAACAAAAAAAGTACTTTGCACGTTGTCAAATTTCGAGCTCGAAAAGTGAGCTTCTGCAGTTTCATGAAAAGCGGTTTTCAGTCTAGTCTAGGACTTGTTCAATTGAATCGAGGGCCTATGTAGGAGTGTGATAATCCTAGTAGGTTCTGAGGAAGAGCTAATTTTAGATCTAGGTCGTCTACAAAAAAGTACTTAGCACGTTGTCAAATTTCGAGCTCGAAAAGTGAGCTTGTGCAGTTTCATGAAAAGCGGTTTTCAGTCTAGTCAAGGACTTGTTCAATTGAATCAAGGGCCTCTGTAGGAGTGTGATAATTTTAGTAGGTTCTGAAGCAGAGCTAATTTTTGATCTAGGTCGTCTACAAAAAAAGTAGTTAGCACGTTGTCAAATTTCGAGCTCGAAAAGTGAGCTTGTGCAGTTTCATGAAAAGCGGTTTTCAGCCTAGTCAAGGACTTGTTCAATTGAATCGAGGGCCTATGTAGGAGTGTGATAATCCTAGTAGGTTTTGAAACAGGGCTAATTTTTGATCTAGGTCGTCTACAAAAAAAGTAGTTAGCACGTTGTCAAATTTCGAGCTCGAGAAGTGAGCTTGTGCAGTTTCATGAAAAGCGGTTTTCAGCCTAGTCAAGGACTTGTTCAATTGAATCGAGGGCCTATGTAGGAGTGTGATAATCCTAGTAGGTTTTGAAGCAGGGCTAATTTTTGATCTAGGTCGTCTACAAAAAAAGTACTTAGCACGTTGTCAAATTTCGAGCTCGAAAAGTGAGCTTGTGCAGTTTCATGAAAAGCGGTTTTCAGCCTAGTCAAGGACTTGTTCAATTGAATCGAGGGCCTATGTAGGAGTGTGATAATCCTAGTAGGTTTTGAAACAGGGCTAATTTTTGATCTAGGTCGTCTACAAAAAAAGTAGTTAGCACGTTGTCAAATTTCGAGCTCGAAAAGTGAGCTTGTGCAGTTTCATGAAAAGCGGTTTTCAGCCTAGTCAAGGACTTGTTCAATTGAATCGATGGCCTATGTAGGAGTGTGATAATCCTAGTAGGTTTTGAGGCAGGGCTAATTTTTGATCTAGGTCGTCTACAAAAAAAGTACTTAGCACGTTGTCAAATTTCGAGCTCGAAAAGTGAGCTTGTGCAGTTTCATGAAAAGCGGTTTTCAGTCTAGTCAAGGACTTGTTCAATTGAATTAAGGGCCTATGTAGGAGTGTGATAATCTTAGTAGGATCTGAAGCAGAGCTAATTTTTGATCTAGGTCGTCTACAAAAAAGTAGTTAGCACGTTGTCAAATTTCGAGCTCGAAAAGTGAGCTTGTGCAGTTTCATGAAAAGCGGTTTTCAGCCCAGTCAAGGACTAGTTCAATTGAATCGAGAGCCTATGTAGGAGTGTGATTATCCTAGTAGGTTTTGAAGCAGGGCTAATTTTTGATCTAGGTCGTCTACAAAAAAAGTACTTAGCGCGTTGTCAAATTTCGAGCTCGAAAAGTGAGCTTGAGCAGTTTCATGAAAAGCGGTTTTCAGTCTAGTCTAGGACTTGTTCAATTGAATCAAGGGCCTATGTAGGAGTGTGATAATCTTAGTAGGTTCTGAAGCAGAGCTAATTTTTGATCTAGGTTGTCTACAAAAAAAGTAGTTAGCACGTTGTCAAATTTCGAGCTCGAAAAGTGAGCTTTTGCAGTTTCATGAAAAGCGGTTTTCAGCCTAGTCAAGGACTTGTTCAATTGAATCGAGGGCCTATGTAGGAGTGTGATAATCCTTGTAGGTTTTGAATCAGGGCTAATTTTTGATCTAGGTCGTCTACAAAAAAAGTACTTTGCACGTTGTCAAGTTTCGAGCTCGAAAAGTGAGCTTCTGCAGTTTCATGAAAAGCGGTTTTCAGTCTAGTCCAGGACTTGTTCAATTGAATCGAGGGCCTATGTAGGAGTGTGATAACCCTAGTAGGCTCTGAAGAAGAGCTAATTTTAGATCTAGGTCGTCTACAAAAAAGTCCTTAGCACGTTGTCAAATTTCGAGCTCGAAAAGTGAGCTTGTGCAGTTTCATGAAATGCGGTTTTCAGTCTAGTCAAGGACTTGTTCAATTGAATCAAGGGCCTCTGTAGGAGTGTGATAATCTTAGTAGGTTCTGAAGCAGAGCTAATTTTTGATCTAGGTCGTCTACAAAAAAAGTAGTTAGCACGTTGTCAAATTTCGAGCTCGAAAAGTGAGCTTGTGCAGTTTCATGAAAAGCGGTTTTCAGCCTAGTCAAGGGCTTGTTCAATTGAATCGAGGGCCTATGTAGGAGTGTGATAATCCTAGTAGGTTTTGAAGCAGGGCTAATTTTTGATCTAGGTCGTCTACAAAAAAATAGTTAGCACGTTGTCAAATTTCGAGCTCGAAAAGTGAGCTTGTGCAGTTTCATGAAAAGCGGTTTTCAGCCTAGTCAAGGACTTGTTCAATTGAATCGAGGGCCTATGTAGGAGTGTGATAATCCTAGTAGGTTTTGAAGCAGGGCTAATTTTTGATCTAGGTCGTCTACAAAAAAAGTACTTAGCACGTTGTCAAATTTCGAGCTCGAAAAGTGAGCTTGTGCAGTTTCATGAAAAGCGGTTTTCAGTCTAGTCAAGGACTTGTTCAATTGAATTAAGGGCCTATGTAGGAGTGTGATAATTTTAGTAGAATCTGAAGCAGAGCTAATTTTTGATCTAGGTCGTCTACAAAAAAGTAGTTAGCACGTTGTCAAATTTCGAGCTCGAAAAGTGAGCTTGTGCAGTTTCATGAAAAGCGGTTTTCAGCCTAGTCAAGGACTTGTTCAATTGAATCGAGGGCCTATGTAGGAGTGTGATAATCCTAGTAGGTTTTGAAGCAGGGCTAATTTTTGATCTAGGTCGTCTGCAAAAAAGTACTTAGCTCGTTGTCAAATTTCGAGCTCGAAAAGTGAGCTTGTGCAGTTTCATGAAAAGCGGTTTTCAGTCTAGTCAAGGACTCGTTCAATTGAATCAAGGGCCTATGTAGGAGTGTGATAATCTTAGTAGGTTCTGAAGCAGAGTTAATTTTTGATCTAGGTCGTCTACAAAAAAAGTAGTTAGCACGTTGTCAAATTTCGAGCTCGAAAAGTGAGCTTGTGCAGTTTCATGAAAAGCGGTTTTCAGCCTAGTCAAGGACTTGTTCAATTGAATCGAGGGCCTATGTAGGAGTGTGATAATCCTAGTAGGTTTTGAAGCAGGGCTAATTTTTGATCTAGGTCGTCTACAAAAAAAGTACTTAGCACGTTGTCAAATTTCGAGCTCGAAAAGTGAGCTTGTGCAGTTTCATGAAAAGCAGTTTTCAGTCTAGTCAAGGACTTGTTCAGTTGAATCAAGGGCCTATGTAGGAGTGTGATAGTTTTAGTAGGTTCTGAAGCAGAGCTAATTTTTGATCAAGGTCGTCTACAAAAAAAGTACTCAGCACGTTGTCAAATTTCGAGCTCGAAAAGTGAGCTTGTGCAGTTTCATGAAAAGCGGTTTTCAGTCTAGTCAAGGACTTGTTCAATTGAATCGAGGGCCTATGTAGGAGTGTTATTATCCTAGTAGGTTCTGACGCAGAGCTAATTTTTGATCCAGGTCGTCTACAAAAGAGTAGTTAGCACGTTGTCAAATTTCGAGCTCGAAAAGTGAGCTTGTGCAGTTTCATGAAAAGCGGTTTTCAGCCTTGTCAAGGACTTGTTCAATTGAATCGAGGGCCTATGTAGGAGTGTGATAATCCTAGTAGGTTCTGAAGCAGGGCTAATTTTTGATCTAGGTTGTCTACAAAAAAAGTACTTAGCACATTGTCAAATTTCGAGCTCGAAAATTGAGCTTGTGCAGTTTCATGAAAAGCGGTTTTCAGTCTAGTCAAGGACTTGTTCAATTGAATCGAGGGCCTATGTAGGAGAGTGATAATCCTAGTAGGTTCTGAAGCAGGGCTAGTTTTTGATCTAGGTCGTCTACAAAAAAAGTACTTAGCACGTTGTCAAATTTCGAGCTCGAAAAGTGAGCTTGTGCAGTTTCATGAAAAGCGGTTTTCAGTCTAGTCAAGGACTTGTTCAATTGAATCGAGAGCCTATGTAGGAGTGTGATAATCCTAGTAGGTTCTGAAGCAGGGCTAATTTTTGATCTAGGTTGTCTACAAAAAAAGTACTTAGCACATTGTCAAATTTCGAGCTCGAAAATTGAGCTTGTGCAGTTTCATGAAAAGCGGTTTTCAGTCTAGTCAAGGACTTGTTCAATTGAATCGAGGGCCTATGTAGGAGAGTGATAATCCTAGTAGGTTCTGAAGCAGGGCTAGTTTTTGATCTAGGTCGTCTACAAAAAAAGTACTTAGCACGTTGTCAAATTTCGAGCTCGAAAAGTGAGCTTGTGCAGTTTCATGAAAAGCGGTTTTCAGTCTAGTCAAGGACTTGTTCAATTGAATCGAGAGCCTATGTAGGAGTGTGATAATCCTAGTAGGTTCTGAAGCAGAGCTAATTTTTGATCTAGGTAGTCTACAAAAAAAGTACTTAGCACGTTGTCAAATTTCGAGCGCGAAAAGTGAGCTTGTGCAGTTTCATGAAAAGCGGTTTTCAGTCTAGTCAATGACTTGTTCAATTGAATCAAGGGCCTATGTAGGAGTGTGATAATCCTAGTAGGTTCTGAAGCAGAGCTAATTTTTGATCTAGGTCGTCTACAAAAAAGTACTTAGCACGTTGTCAAATTTCGAGCTCGAAAATTGAGCTTGTGCAGTTTCAAGAAAAGCGGTTTTCAGTCTAGTCAAGGACTTGTTCAATTGAATCGAGAGCCTATGTAGGAGTGTGATAATCCTAGTAGGTTCTGAAGCAGAGCTAGTTTTAGATCTAGGTCGTCTACAAAAAAGTACTTAGCACGTTGTCAAATTTCGAGCTCGAAAAGTGAGCTTGTGCAGTTTCATGAAAAGCGGTTTTCAGTCTAGTCAAGGACTTGTTCAATTGAATCGAGGGCCTATGTAGGAGTGTGATAATACTAGTAGGTTCTGAAGCAGGGCTAATTTTTGATCTAGGTTGTCTACAAAAAAAGTACTTAGCACGTTGTCAAATTTCGAGCTCGAAAATTGAGCTTGTGCAGTTTCATGAAAAGCGGTTTTCAGTCTAGTCAAGGACTTGTTCAATTGAATCGAGGGCCTATGTAGGAGAGTGATAATCCTAGTAGGTTCTGAAGCAGGGCTAGTTTTTGATCTAGGTCGTCTACAAAAAAAGTACTTAGCACGTTGTCAAATTTCGAGCTCGAAAAGTGAGCTTGTGCAGTTTCATGAAAAGCGGTTTTCAGTCTAGTCAAGGACTTGTTCAATTGAATCGAGAGCCTATGTAGGATTGTGATAATCCTAGTAGGTTCTGAAGCAGAGCTAATTTTTGATCTAGGTAGTCTACAAAAAAAGTACTTAGCACGTTGTCAAATTTCGAGCGCGAAAAGTGAGCTTGTGCAGTTTCATGAAAAGCGGTTTTCAGTCTAGTCAATGACTTGTTCAATTGAATCAAGGGCCTATGTAGGAGTGTGATAATCCTAGTAGGTTCTGAAGCAGAGCTAATTTTTGATCTAGGTCGTCTACAAAAAAGTACTTAGCACGTTGTCAAATTTCGAGCTCGAAAATTGAGCTTGTGCAGTTTCAAGAAAAGCGGTTTTCAGTCTAGTCAAGGACTTGTTCAATTGAATCGAGAGCCTATGTAGGAGTGTGATAATCCTAGTAGGTTCTGAAGCAGAGCTAGTTTTAGATCTAGGTCGTCTACAAAAAAGTACTTAGCACGTTGTCAAATTTCGAGCTCGAAAAGTGAGCTTGTGCAGTTTCATGAAAAGCGGTTTTCAGTCTAGTCAAGGACTTGTTCAATTGAATCGAGGGCCTATATAGGAGTGTGATAATCCTAGTAGGTTTTGAAGCAGGGCTAATTTTTGATCTAGGTCGTCTACAAAAAAAGTACTTAGCACGTTGTCAAATTTCGAGCTCGAAAAGTGAGCTTGTGCAGTTTCATGAAAAGCGGTTTTCAGTCTAGTCAAGGACTTGTTCAATTGAATTAAGGGCCTATGTAGGAGTGTGATAATCTTAGTAGGTTTTGAAGCAGAGCTACTTTTTGATCTAGGTCGTCTACAAAAAAAGTAGTTAGCACGTTGTCAAATTTCGAGCTCGAAAAGTGAGCTTGTGCAGTTTCATGAAAAGCGGTTTTCAGCCTAGTCAAGGACTTGTTCAATTGAATCGAGGGCCTATGTAGGAGTGTGATAATCCTAGTAGGTTTTGAAGCACGGCTAATTTTTGATCTAGGTCGTCTACAAAAAAGTACTTAGCACGTTGTCAAATTTCGAGCTCGAAAAGTGAGCTTGTGCAGTTTCATGAAAAGCGGTTTTCAGTCTAGTCAAGGACTTGTTCAATTGAATCAAGGGCCTATGTAGGAGTGTGATAATCTTAGTAGGTTCTGAAGCAGAGTTAATTTTTGATCTAGGTCGTCTACAAAAAAAGTAGTTAGCACGTTGTCAAATTTCGAGCTCGAAAAGTGAGCTTGTACAGTTTCATGAAAAGCGGTTTTCAGCCTAGTCAAGGACTTGTTCAATTGAATCGAGGGCCTATGTAGGAGTGTGATAATCCTAGTAGGTTTTGAAGCAGGGCTAATTTTTGATCTAGGTCGTCTACAAAAAAAGTACTTAGCACGTTGTCAAATTTCGAGCTCGAAAAGTGAGCTTGTGCAGTTTCATGAAAAGCGGTTTTCAGTCTAGTCAAGGACTTGTTCAATTGAATCAAGGGCCTATGTAGGAGTGTGATAATCTTAGTAGGTTCTGAAGCAGAGCTAATTTTTGATCAAGGTCGTCTACAAAAAAAGTACTTAGCACGTTGTCAAATTTCGAGCTCGAAAAGTGAGCTGGTGCAGTTTCATGAAAAGCGGTTTTCAGTCTAGTCAAGGACTTGTTAAATTGAATCGAGGGCCTATGTAGGAGTGTTATAATCCTAGTAGGTTCTGACGCAGAGCTAATTTTTGATCCAGGTCTTCTACAAAAAAGTAGTTAGCACGTTGTCAAATTTCGAGCTCGAATAGTGAGCTTGTGCAGTTTCATGAAAAGCGGTTTTCAGCCTTGTCAAGGACTTGTTCAATTGAATCGAGGGCCTATGTAGGAGTGTGATAATCCTAGTAGGTTCTGAAGCAGGGCTAATTTTTGATCTAGGTTGTCTACAAAAAAAGTACTTAGCACGTTGTCAAATTTCGAGCTCGAAAAGTGAGCTTGTGCAGTTTCATGAAAAGCGGTTTTCAGTCTAGTCAAGGACTTGTTCAATTGAATCGAGGGCCTATGTAGGAGTGTGATAATCCTGTTTGATCTAGGTTGTCTACAAAACAAGTACTTAGCACGTTGTCAAATTTCGAGCTCGAAAAGTGAGCTTGTGCAGTTTCATGAAAAGCGGTTTTCAGTCTAGTCAATGACTTGTTCAATTGAATCAAGGGCCTATGTGGGAGTGTGATAATCCTAGTAGGTTCTGAAGCAGAGCTAATTTTTGATCTAGGTTGTCTACAAAAAAGTACTTAGCAAGTTGTCAAATTTCGAGCTCGAAAATTGAGCTTGTGCAGTTTCAAGAAAAGCGGTTTTCAGTCTAGTCAAGGACTTGTTCAATTGAATCAAGGGCCTATGTAGGAGTGTGATAATCCTAGTAGGTTTTGAAGCAGAGCTAATTTTTGATCTAGGTATTCTACAAAAAAAGTACTTAGCACGTTGTCAAATTTCGAGCGCGAAAAGTGAGCTTGTGCAGTTTCATGAAAAGCGGTTTTCAGTCTAGTCAATGACTTGTTCAATTGAATCAAGGGCCTATGTGGGAGTGTGATAATCCTAGTAGGTTCTGAAGCAGAGCTAATTTTTGATCTAGGTTGTCTACAAAAAAGTACTTAGCATGTTGTCAAATTTCGAGCTCGAAAATTGAGCTTGTGCAGTTTCAAGAAAAGCGGTTTTCAGTCTAGTCAAGGACTTGTTCAATTGAATCAAGGGCCTATGTAGGAGTGTGATAATCCTAGTAGGTTTTGAAGCAGAGCTAATTTTTGATCTAGGTATTCTACAAAAAAAGTACTTAGCACGTTGTCAAATTTCGAGCGCGAAAAGTGAGCTTGTGCAGTTTCATGAAAAGCGGTTTTCAGTCTAGTCAATGACTTGTTCAATTGAATCAAGGGCCTATGTAGGAGTGTGATAATCTTAGTAGGTTCTGAAGCAGAGCTAATTTTTGATCTAGGTCGTCTACAAAAAAAGTAGTTAGCACGTTGTCAAATTTCGAGCTCGAAAAGTGAGCTTGTGCAATTTCATGGAAAGCGGTTTTCAGCCTAGTCAAGGACTTGTTCAATTGAATCAAGGGCCTATATAGGAGTGTGATAATCCTAGTAGGTTCTGACGCAGAGCTAATTTTTGATCAAGGTCGTCTACAAAACGTAGTTAGCACGTTGTCAAATTTCGAGCTCGAAATGTGAGCTTGTGCAGTTTCATGAAAAGCGGTTTTCAGTCTAGTCAAGGACTTGTTCAATTGAATCGAGGGCCTATGTAGGAATGTGATAATCCTAGTAGGTTCTGAAGCAAAGTTGATTTCTGATCTAGGTCGTCTACAAAAAAGTACTTAACACGTTGTCAAATTTCGAGCTCGAAAAGTGAGCTTGTGCAGTTTCATGAAAAGCGGTTTTCAGTCTAGTCAAGGACTTGTTCAATTGAATCGAGGGCCTATGTAGGAGTGTGATAATCCTAGTAGGTTCTGAAGCATAGTTAATTTTTGATCTAGGTCGTCTACAAAAAAAGTACTTAACACGTTGTCAAATTTCGAGCTCGAAAAGTGAGCTTGTGCAGTTTCATGAAAAGCGGTTTTCAGTCTAGTCAAGGACTTGTTCAATTGAATCGAGGGCCTATGTAGGAGTGTGATAATCCTAGTAGGTTTCTGACGCACAGCTACTTTTTGATCTAGGTCGTCTACAAAAAAAGTAGTTAGCACGTTGTCAAATTTCGAGCTCGAAAAGTGAGCTTGTGCAGTTTCATGAAAAGCGGTTTTCAGTCTAGTCAAGGACTTGTTCAATTGAATCGAGAGCCTATGTAGGAGTGTGATAATCCTAGTAGGTTCTGACACAGAGCTAATTTTTGATCTATGTCGTCTACAAAAAAAGTAATTAGCACGTTGTCAAATTTCGAGCTCGAAAAGTGAGCTTGTGCAGTTTCATGAAAAGCGGTTTTCAGTCTAGTCAAGGACTTGTTCAATTGAATCGAGGGCCTATGTAAGAGTGTGATAATCCTAGTAGGTTCTGAAGCAGAGTTAATTTTTGATCTAGGTCGTCTACAAAAAAAGTACTTAACACGTTGTCAAATTTCGAGCTCGAAAAGTGAGCTTGTGCAGTTTCATGAAAAACTGTTTTCAGTCTAGTCAAGGACTTGTTCAATTGTATCGAGGGCCTATGTAGGAGTATGATAATCCTAGTAGGTTCTGAAGCAGAGCTAATTTTTGATCTAGGTCGTCTACAAAAAAAGTACTTAGCACGTTGTCAAATTTCGAGCTCGAAAAGTGTGAGCTTCTGCAGTTTCATGAAAAGCGGTTTTCAGTCTAGTCAAGGACTTGTTCAATTGAATCGAGGGCCTATTTAGGAGTGTGATAATCCTACTAGGTTCTGAAGCAGAACTAATTTTTGATCTAGGTCGTCTACAAAAAAAGTACTTAACACGTTGTCAAATTTCGAGCTCGAAAAGTGAGCTTGTGCAGTTTCATGAAAAGCGGTTTTCAGTCTAGTCAAGGACTTGTTCAATTGAATCGAGGGCCTATGTAGGAGTGTGATAATCCTAGTAGGTTTCTGACGCACAGCTACTTTTTGATCTAGGTCGTCTACAAAAAAAGTAGTTAGCACGTTGTCAAATTTCGAGCTCGAAAAGTGAGCTTGTGCAGTTTCATGAAAAGCGGTTTTCAGTCTAGTCAAGGACTTGTTCAATTGAATCGAGAGCCTATGTAGGAGTGTGATAATCCTAGTAGGTTCTGACACAGAGCTAATTTTTGATCTATGTCGTCTACAAAAAAAGTAATTAGCACGTTGTCAAATTTCGAGCTCGAAAAGTGAGCTTGTGCAGTTTCATGAAAAGCGGTTTTCAGTCTAGTCAAGGACTTGTTCAATTGAATCGAGGGCCTATGTAAGAGTGTGATAATCCTAGTAGGTTCTGAAGCAGAGTTAATTTTTGATCTAGGTCGTCTACAAAAAAAGTACTTAACACGTTGTCAAATTTCGAGCTCGAAAAGTGAGCTTGTGCAGTTTCATGAAAAACTGTTTTCAGTCTAGTCAAGGACTTGTTCAATTGTATCGAGGGCCTATGTAGGAGTATGATAATCCTAGTAGGTTCTGAAGCAGAGCTAATTTTTGATCTAGGTCGTCTACAAAAAAAGTACTTAGCACGTTGTCAAATTTCGAGCTCGAAAAGTGTGAGCTTCTGCAGTTTCATGAAAAGCGGTTTTCAGTCTAGTCAAGGACTTGTTCAATTGAATCGAGGGCCTATTTAGGAGTGTGATAATCCTACTAGGTTCTGAAGCAGAACTAATTTTTGATCTAGGTTGTCTACAAAAAAAGTACTTTGCACGTTGTCAAATTTCGAGCTCGAAAAGTGAGCTTGTGCAGTTTCATGAAAAGCGGTTTTCAGTCTAGTCAAGGAGTTGTTCAATTGAATCAAGGGCCTATGTAGGAGTGTGATAATCCTAGTAGGTTCTGAAGCAGAGCTAATTTTTGATCTAGGTGGTCTACAAAAAAGTACTTAGCACGTTGTCAAATTTCGAGCTCGAAAAGTGAGCTTGTGCAGTTTCATGAAAAGCGGTTTTCAGTCTAGTCAAGGACTTGTTCAATTGAATCGAGAGCCTATGTAGGAGTGTGATAATCCTAGTAGGTTCTGAAGCAGAGCTAATTTTTGGTCTAGGTCGTCTACAAAAAAGTAGTTAGCACGTTGTCAAATTTTGAGCTCGAAAGTGAGCTTGTGCAGTTTCATGAAAAGCGGTTTTCAGTCTAGTCAAGGACTTGTTCAATTGAATCAAGGGCCTATGTAGGAGTGTGATAATCCTAGTAGGTTCTGAAGCAGAGCTAATTTTTGATCCAGGTCGTCTACAAAAAAAGTACTTAGCACGTTGTCAAATTTCGAGCTCGAAAAGTGAGCTTGTGCAGTTTCATGAAAAGCGGTTTTCAGTCTAGTCAAGGACTTGTTCAATTGAATCGAGGGCCTATGTAGGAGTGTGATAATCCTAGTAGGTTCTGACGCAGAGATAATTTTTGATCTAGGTCGTCTACAAAAAAAGTAGTTAGCACGTTGTCTAATTTCGAGCTCGAAAAGTGAGCTTGTGCAGTTTCATGAAATGCGGTTTTCAGTCTAGTCAAGGACTTGTTCAATTGAATCGAGAGCCTATGTAGGAGTGTGATAATCCTAGTAGGTTTTGAAGCAGAGCTAATTTTTGATCTAGGTCGTCTACAAAAAAGTACTTAGCACGTTGCCAAATTTCGAGCTCGAAAAGTGAGCTTGTGCAGTTTCATGAAAAGCGGTTTTCAGTCTAGTCAAGGACTTGTTCAATTGAATCGAGAGCCTATGTAGGAGTGTGATAATCCTAGTAGGTTCTGAAGCAGAGCTAATTTTTGGTCTAGGTCGTCTACAAAAAAAGTACTTAGCACGTTGTCAAATTTCGAGCTCAAAAGTGAGCTTGTGCAGTTTCATGAAAAGTGGTTTTCAGTCTAGTCAAGGACTTGTTCAATTGAATCGAGAGCCTATGTAGGAGTGTGATAATCCTAGTAGGTTCTGAAGCAGAGCTAATTTTTGGTCTAGATCGTCTACAAAAAAGTACTTAGCACGTTGTCAAATTTCGAGCTCGAAAGTGAGCTTGTGCAGTTTCATGAAAAGCGGTTTTCAGTCTAGTCAAGGACTTGTTCAATTGAATCGAGGGCCTATGTAGGAGTGTGATAATCCTACTAGGTTCTGAAGCAGAACTAATTTTTGATCTAGGTTGTCTACAAAAAAAGTACTTTGCACGTTGTCAAATTTCGAGCTCGAAAAGTGAGCTTGTGCAGTTTCATGAAAAGTGGTTTTCAGTCTAGTCAAGGACTTGTTCAATTGAATCGAGAGCCTATGTAGGAGTGTGATAATCCTAGTAGGTTCTGAAGCAGAGCTAATTTTTGGTCTAGATCGTCTACAAAAAGTACTTAGCACGTTGTCAAATTTCGAGCTTGAAAGTGAGCTTGTGCAGTTTCATGAAAAGCGGTTTTCAGTCTAGTCAAGGACTTGTTCAATTGAATCAAGGGCCTATGTAGGAGTGTGATAATCCTAGTAGGTTCTGAAGCAGAGCTAATTTTTGATCTAGGTCGTCTACAAAAAAAGTACTTAGGACGTTGTCAAATTTCGAGCTCGAAAAGTGAGCTTGTGCAGTTTCATGAAAAGCGGTTTTCAGTCTAGTCAGGGACTTGTTCAATTGAATCGAGGGCCTATGTAGGAGTGTGATAATCCTAGTAGGTTCTGACGCAGAGCTAATTTTTGATCTAGGTCGTCTACAAAAAAAGTAGTTAGCACGTTGTCTAATTTCGAGCTCGAAAAGTGAGCTTTTGAAGTTTCATGAAATGCGGTTTTCAGTCTAGTCAAGGACTTGTTCAATTGAATCGAGAGCCTATGTAGGAGTGTGATAATCCTAGTTGGTTCTGATGCAGAGCTAATTTTTGATCTAGGTCGTCTACAGAAAAGTACTTTGCACGTTGTCAAATTTCGAGCTTGAAAAGTGAGCTTGTGCAGTTTCATGAAAAGCGGTTTTCAGTCTAGTCAAGGACTTGTTCAATTGAATCGAGGGCCTATGTAGGAGTGTGATAATCCTGGTAGGTTCTGACGCAGAGCTAATTTTTGATCTAGGTCGTCTACAAAAAAAGTAGTTAGCACGTTGTCTAATTTCGAGCTCGAAAAGTGAGCTTGTGCAGTCTCATGAAATGCGGTTTTCAGTCTAGTCAAGGACTTGTTCAATTGAATCGAGAGCCTATGTAGGAGTGTGATAATCCTAGTAGGTTCTGACGCAGAGCTAATTTTTGATCTAGGTCGTCTACAAAAAAAGTAGTTAGCACGTTGTCAAATTTCGAGCTCGAAAAGTGAGCTTGTGCAGTTTCATGAAAAGCGGTTTTCAGTCTAGTCAAAGACTTTTTCAACTGAATCGAGGGCCTATGTAGGAGTGTGATAATCCTAGTAGGTTCTGAAGCAGAACTAATTTTTGATCTAGGTCGTCTACAGAAAAAGTACTTAACATGTTGTCAAATTTCGAGCTCGAAAAGTGAGCTTGTGCAGTCTCATGAAAAGCTGTTTTCAGTCTAGTCAAGGACTTGTTTACTTGTATCGAGGGCCTATGTAGGAGTGTGATAATCCTAGTAGGTTCTGAAGCAGAGCTAATTTTTGATCTAGGTCGTCTACAAAAAAAGTATTCAGCACGTTGTCAAATTTCGAGCTCGAAAAGTGAGCTTCTGCAGTTTCATGAAAAGCGGTTTTCAGTCTAGTCAAGGACTTGTTCAATTGAATCGAGGGCCTATGTAGGAGTGTGATAATCCTAGTAGGTTCTGACGCAGAGCTAATTTTTGATCTAGGTCGTCTACAAAAAAAGTAGTTAGCACGTTGTCTAATTTCGAGCTCGAAAAGTGAGCTTGTGCAGTTTCATGAAATGCGGTTTTCAGTCTAGTCAAGGACTTGTTCAATTGAATCGAGAGCCTATGTAGGAGTGTGATAATCCTAGTAGGTTCTGACGCAGAGCTAATTTTTGATCTAGGTCGTCTACAAAAAAAGTAGTTAGCACGTTGTCAAATTTCGAGCTCGAAAAGTGAGCTTGTGCAGTTTCATGAAAAGCGGTTTTCAGTCTAGTCAAGGACTTGTTCAATTGAATCAAGGGCCTATGTAGGAGTGTGATAATCCTAGTAGGTTCTGAAGCAGAGCTAATTTTTGATCTAGGTCGTCTACAAAAAAAGTACTTAGCACGTTGTCAAATTTCGAGCTCGAAAAGTGAGCTTGTGCAGTTTCATGAAAAGCGGTTTTCAGTCTAGTCAAGGACTTGTTCAATTGAATCGAGGGCCTATGTAGGTGTGTGATAATCCTAGTAGGTTCTGACGCAGAGCTAATTTTTGATCTAGGTTGTCTACAAAAAAAGTAGTTAGCACGTTGTCTAATTTCGAGCTCGAAAAGTGAGCTTTTGAAGTTTCATGAAATGCGGTTTTCAGTCTAGTCAAGGACTTGTTCAATTGAATCGAGAGCCTATGTAGGAGTGTGATAATCCTAGTTGGTTCTGACGCAGAGCTAATTTTTGATCTAGGTCGTCTACAGAAAAGTACTTTGCACGTTGTCAAATTTCGAGCTTGAAAAGTGAGCTTGTGCAGTTTCATGAAAAGCGGTTTTCAGTCTAGTCAAGGACTTGTTCAATTGAATCGAGAGCCTATGTAGGAGTGTGATAATCCTAGTAGGTTCTGACGCAGAGCTAATTTTTGATCTAGGTCGTCTACAAAAAAAGTAGTTAGCACGTTGTCAAATTTCGAGCTCGAAAAGTGAGCTTGTGCAGTTTCATGAAAAGCGGTTTTCAGTCTAGTCAAAGACTTGTTCAACTGAATCGAGGGCCTATGTAGGAGTGTGATAATCCTAGTAGGTTCTGAAGCAGAACTAATTTTTGATCTAGGTCGTCTACAGAAAAAGTACTTAACATGTTGTCAAATTTCGAGCTCGAAAAGTGAGCTTGTGCAGTCTCATCAAAAGCTGATTTCAGTCTAGTCAAGGACTTGTTTACTTGTATCGAGGGCCTATGTAGGAGTGTGATAATCCTAGTAGGTTCTGAAGCAGAGCTAATTTTTGATCTAGGTCGTCTACAAAAAGTATTCAGCACGTTGTCAAATTTCGAGCTCGAAAAGTGAGCTTCTGCAGTTTCATGAAAAGCGGTTTTCAGTCTAGTCAAGGACTTGTTCAATTGAATCGAGAGCCTATGTAGGAGTGTGATAATCCTAGTAGGTTCTGACGCAGAGCTAATTTTTGATCTAGGTCGTCTACAAAAAAAGTAGTTAGCACGTTGTCTAATTTCGAGCTCGAAAAGTGAGCTTGTGCAGTTTCATGAAATGCGGTTTTCAGTCTAGTCAAGGACTTGTTCAATTGAATCGAGAGCCTATGTAGGAGTGTGATAATCCTAGTAGGTTCTGACGCAGAGCTAATTTTTGATCTAGGTCGTCTACAAAAAAAGTAGTTAGCACGTTGTCAAATTTCGAGCTCGAAAAGTGAGCTTGTGCAGTTTCATGAAAAGCGGTTTTCAGTCTAGTCAAGGACTTGTTCAATTGAATCGAGGGCCTATGTAGGAGTGTGATAATCCTAGTAGGTTCTGACGCAGAGCTAATTTTTGATCTAGGTCGTCTACAAAAAAAGTAGTTAGCACGTTGTCTAATTTCGAGCTCGAAAAGTGAGCTTGTGCAGTTTCATGAAATGCGGTTTTCAGTCTAGTCAAGAACTTGTTCAATTGAATCGAGAGCCTATGTAGGAGTGTGATAATCCTAGTAGGTTCTGACGCAGAGCTAATTTTTGATCTAGGTCGTCTACAAAAAAAGTAGTTAGCACGTTGTCAAATTTCGAGCTCGAAAAGTGAGCTTGTGCAGTTTCATGAAAAGCGGTTTTCAGTCTAGTCAAAGACTTGTTCAACTGAATCGAGGGCCTATGTAGGAGTGTGATAATCCTAGTAGGTTCTGAAGCAGAACTAATTTTTGATCTAGGTCGTCTACAGAAAAAGTACTTAACATGTTGTCAAATTTCGAGCTCGAAAAGTGAGCTTGTGCAGTCTCATGAAAAGCTGTTTTCAGTCTAGTCAAGGACTTGTTTACTTGTGTCGAGGGCCTATGTAGGAGTGTGATAATCCTAATAGGTTCTGAAGCAGAGCTAATTTTTGATCTAGGTCGTCTACAAAAACGTATTCAGCACGTTGTCAAATTTCGAGCTCGAAAAGTGAGCTTCTGCAGTTTCATGAAAAGCGGTTTTCAGTCTAGTCAAGGACTTGTTCAATTGAATCGAGGGCCTATGTAGGAGTGTGATAATCCTAGTAGGTTCTGAAGCAGGGCTAATTTTTGATCTAGGTTGTCTACAAAAAAGTACTTAGCACGTTGTCAAATTTCGAGCTCGAAAAGTGAGCTTCTGCAGTTTCATGAAAAGCGGTTTTCAGTCTAGTCAAGGACTTGTTCAATTGAATCGAGGGCCTATGTAGGAGTGTGATAATCCTAGTAGGTTCTGAAGCAGAGCTAATTTTTGATCTAGGTCGTCTACAAAGAAAGTACTTAGCACGTTGTCAAATTTCGAGCTCGAAAAGTGAGCTTGAGCAGTTTCATGAAAAGCGGTTTTCAGTCTAGTCAAGGACTTGTTCAATTGAATCGAGGGCCTTTGTAGGAGTGTGATAATCCTAGTAGGTTCTGAAGCAGGGCTAATTTTTGATCTAGGTCGTCTACAAAAAAAGTACTTAGCACGTTGTCAAATTTCGAGCTCGAAAAGTGAGCTTCTGCAGTTTCATGAAAAGCGGTTTTCAGTCTAGTCAAGGGCTCGTTCAATTGAATCGACGGCCTATGTAGGAGTGTGATAATCCTAGTAGGTTCTGAAGCAGAGCTAATTTTTGATCTAGGTCGTCTACAAAAAAAGGACTTAGCACGTTGTCAAATTTCGAACTCGAAAAGTGAGCTTCTGCAGTTTCATGAAAAGCGGTTTTCAGTCTAGTCAAGGACTCGTTCAATTGAATCGAGGGCCTATGTAGGAGTGTGATAATCCTAGTAGGTTCTGAAGCAGAGCTAATTTTTGATCTAGGTCGTCTACAAAAAAAGTACTTAGCACGTTGTCAAATTTCGAGCTCGAAAAGTGAGCTTCTGCAGTTTCATGAAAAGCGGTTTTCAGTCTAGTCAAGGACTTGTTCAATTGAATCGAGGGCCTATGTAGGAGTGTGATAATCCTAGTAGGTTCTGAAGCAGAGCTAATTTTTGATCTAGGTCGTCTACAAAGAAAGTACTTAGCACGTTGTCAAATTTCGAGCTCGAAAAGTGAGCTTGAGCAGTTTCATGAAAAGCGGTTTTCAGTCTAGTCAAGGACTTGTTCAATTGAATCAAGGGCCTTTGTAGGAGTGTGATAATCCTAGTAGGTTCTGAAGCAGGGCTAATTTTTGATCTAGGTCGTCTACAAAAAAAGTACTTAGCACGTTGTCAAATTTCGAGCTCGAAAATTGAGCTTCTGCAGTTTCATGAAAAGCGGTTTTCAGTCTAGTCAAGGACTCGTTCAATTGAATCGAGGGCCTATGTAGGAGTGTGATAATCCTAGTAGGTTCTGAAGCAGAGCTAATTTTTGATCTAGGTCGTCTACAAAAAAAGTAGTTAGCACGTTGTCAAATTTCGAGCTCGAAAATCAGCTTCTGCAGTTTCATGAAAAGCGGTTTTCAGTCTAGTCAAGGACCTGTTCAATTGAATCGAGGGCCTATGTAGGAGTGTGATAATCCTAGTAGGTTCCAAAGCAGGGCTAAATTTTAATCTGGGTGGTCTACAAAAAAAGTACTTAGCACGTTGTCAAAGTTCGAGCTCGAAAAGTGAGCTTCTGCAGTTTCATGAAAAGCGGTTTTCAGTCTAGTCAAGGACTTGTTCAATTGAATCGAGGGCCTATGTAGGAGTGTGATAATCCTAGTAGGTTCTGAAGCAGGGCTAATTTTTGATCTAGGTCGTCTACAAAGAAAAGTAGTTAGCACGTTGTCAAATTTCGAGCTCGAAAAGTGAGCTTCTGCAGTTTCATGAAAAGCGGTTTTCAGTCTAGTCAAGGACTTGGTCAATTGAATCAAGGGCCTATGTAGGAGTGTGATAAACCTAGTAGGTTCTGAAGCAGGGCTAATTTTTGATCTAGGTCGTCTACAAAAACGTAGTTAGCACGTTGTCAAATTTCGAGCTCGAAAAGTGAGCTTCTGCAGTTTCATGAAAAGCGGTTTTCAGTCTAGTCAAGGACTTGTTCAATTGAATCGAGGGCCTATGTAGGAGTGTGATAATCCTGGTAGGTTCTGAGGCAGGGCTAATTTAGATCCAGGTCGTCTACAAAAAAAGTACTTAGCACGTTGTCAAATTTCGAGCTCGAAAAGTGAGCTTCTGCAGATTCATGAAAAGCGGTTTTCAGTCTAGTCAAGGACTTGTTCAATTGAATCGAGGGCCTATGTAGGAGTGTGATAATCCTAGTAGGTTCTGAAGCAGAGCTAATTTTTGATCTAGGTCGTCTACAAAAAAAGTAGTTAGCACGTTGTCAAATTTCGAGCTCGAAAATCAGCTTCTGCAGTTTCATGAAAAGCGGTTTTCAGTCTAGTCAAGGACTTGTTCAATTGAATCGAGGGCCTATGTAGGAGTGTGATAATCCTAGTAGGTTCCAAAGCAGGGCTAAATTTTAATCTGGGTTGTCTACAAAAAAAGTACTTAGCACGTTGTCAAAGTTCGAGCTCGAAAAGTGAGCTTCTGCAGTTTCATGAAAAGCGGTTTTCAGTCTAGTCAAGGACTTGTTCAATTGAATCGAGGGCCTATGTAGGAGTGTGATAATCCTAGTAGGTTCTGAAGCAGGGCTAATTTTTGATCTAGGTCGTCTACAAAAAAAAGTAGTTAGCACGTTGTCAAATTTCGAGCTCGAAAAGTGAGCTTCTGCAGTTTCAAGAAAAGCGGTTTTCAGTCTAGTCAAGGACTTGGTCAATTGAATCAAGGGCCTATGTAGGAGTGTGATAATCCTAGTAGGTTCTGAAGCAGGGCTAATTTTTGATCTAGGTCGTCTACAAAAACGTAGTTAGCACGTTGTCAAATTTCGAGCTCGAAAAGTGAGCTTCTGCAGTTTCATGAAAAGCGGTTTTCAGTCTAGTCAAGGACTTGTTCAATTGAATCGAGGGCCTATGTAGGAGTGTGATAATCCTGGTAGGTTCTGAGGCAGGGCTAATTTTAGATCCAGGTCGTCTACAAAAAAAGTACTTAGCACGTTGTCAAATTTCGAGCTCGAAAAGTGAGCTTCTGCAGATTCATGAAAAGCGGTTTTCAGTCTAGTCAAGGACTTGTTCAATTGAATCGAGGGCCTATGTAGGAGTGTAATAATCCTAGTAGGTTCTGAAGCAGGGCTAATTTTTGATCTAGGTCTTCTACAAAAAAAGTACTTAGCACGTTGTCAAATTTCGAGCTCGAGAAGTGAGCTTCTGCAGTTTCATGAAAAGCGGTTTTCAGTCTAGTCAAGGACTTGTTCAATTGAATCGAGGGCCTATGTAGGAGTGTGATAATCCTAGTAGGTTCTGAAGCAAGGCTAATTTTTGATCAAGGTCGTCTACAAAAAAAGTACTTAGCACGTTGTCAAATTTCGAGCTCGAAAAGTGAGCTTCTGCAGTTTCATGGAAAGCGGTTTTCAGTCTAGTCAAGGACTTGTTCAATTGAATCGAGGGCCTATGTAGGAGTGTGATAATCCTAGTAGGTTTTGAAGCAGGGCTTATTTTTGATCTAGGTCGTCTACAAAAAAGTACTTAGCACGTTGTCAAATTTCGAGCTCGAAAAGTGAGCTTCTGCATTTTCATGAAAAGCGGTTTTCAGTCTAGTCAAGGACTTGTTCAATTGAATCGAGGGCCTATGTAGGAGTGTGATAATCCTAGTAGGTTTTGAAGCAGGGCTAATTTTTGATCTAGGTCGTCTACAAAAAAGGTACTTAGCACGTTGTCAAATTTCGAGCTCGAAAAGTGAGCTTCTGCATTTTCATGAAAAGCGGTTTTCAGTCTAGTCAAGGACTTGTTCAATTGAATCGAGGGCCTATGTAGGAGTGTGATAATCCTAGTAGGTTCTGAAGCAGGGCTAATTTTTGATCGAGGTCGTCTACAAAAAAAGTACTTAGCACGTTGTCAAATTTCGAGCTCGAAAAGTGAGCTTCTGCAGTTTCATGAAAAGCGGTTTTCACACTAGTCAAGGACCTGTTCAATTGAATCGAGGGCCTACGTAGAATGTGATAATCCTAGTAGGTTCTCAAGCAGGGCTAATTTTTGATCTAGGTCGTCTACAAAAAAGTACTTAGCACGTTGTCAAATTTCGAGCTAGAAAATTGAGCTTCTGCAGTTTCATGAAAAGCGGTTTTCAGTCTAGTCAAGGACTTGTTCAATAGAATCGAGGGCCTATGTAGGAGTGTGATAATCTTAGTAGGTTCTGAAGCAGGGTTAATTTTTGATCTAGGTCATCTACAAAAAAAGTACTTAGTACGTTGTCAAATTTCGAGCTCGAAAAGTGAGCTTCTGCAGTTTCATGAAAAGCGGTTTTCAGTCTAGTCAAGGACTTGTTCATTGAATCGAGGGCCTATGTAGGAGTGTGATAATCCTAGTAGGTTCTGAAGCAGGGCTAGTTTTTGATCTAGGTCGTCTACAAAAAAGTACTTAGCACGTTGTCAAATTTCGAGCTCGAAAAGTGAGCTTCTGCATTTTCATGAAAAGCGGTTTTCAGTCTAGTCAAGGTCTTGTTCAATTGAATCGAGGGCCTATGGAGGAGTGTGATAATCCTAGTAGGTTCTGAAGCAGGGCTAATTTTTGATCTAGGTCTTCTACAAAAAAGTACTTAGCACGTTGTCAAATTTCGAGCTCGAAAATTGAGCTTCTGCAGTTTCATGAAAAGCGGTTTTCAGTCTAGTCAATGACTTGTTCAATTGAATCGAGGGCCTATGTAGGAGTGTGATAATCCTAGTAGGTTCTCAAGCAGGGCTAATTTTTGATCTAGGTCGTCCACAAAAAAGTACTTAGCACATTGTCAAATTTCGAGCTAGAAAAGTGAGCTTCTGCAGTTTCATGAAAAGCGGTTTTCAGTCTAGTGAAGGACTTGTTCAATTGAATCGAGGGCCTATGTAGGAGTGTGATAATCCTAGTAGGTTCTGAAGCAGGGCTAATTTTTGATCTAGGTCGTCTACAAAAAAGTACTTAGCACGTTGTCAAATTTCGAGCTCGAAAAGTGAGCTTCTGCAGTTTCATGAAAAGCGATTTCAGTCTAGTCAAGGACTTGTTCAATTGAATCGAGGGCCTATGTGGGAGTGTGATAATCCTAGTAGGTTCTGAAGCAGGGCTAATTTTTGATCTTGGCCGTCTACAAAAAAGAACTTAGCTCGTTGTCAAATTTCGAGCTCGAAAAGTGAGCTTCTGCAGTTTCATGAAAAGCGGTTTTCAGTCTAGTCAAGGACTTGTTCAATTGAATCGAGGGCCTATGTGGGAGTGTGATAATCCTAGTAGGTTCTGAAGCAGGGCTAATTTTTGATCTTGGCCGTCTACAAAAAAGAACTTAGCTCGTTGTCAAATTTCGAGCTCGAAAAGTGAGCTTCTGCAGTTTCATGAAAAGCGGTTTTCAGTCTAGTCAAGGACTTGTTTAATTGAATCGAGGGCCTATGTAGGAGTGTGATAATCCTAGTAGGTTCTGAAGCAGGGCTAATTTTTGAATTAGGTCTTCTAAAAAAAGTTCTTAGCACGTTGTCAAATTTCGAGCTCGAAAAGTGAGCTTCTGCAGTTTCATGAAAAGCGGTTTTCAGTCTAGTCAAAGACTTGTTCAATTGAATCGAGGGCCTATGTAGGAGTGTGATAATCTTAGTAGGTTCTGAAGCAGAGCTAATTTTTGATCTAGGTCGTCTACAAAAAAAGTACTTAGCACGTTGTCAAATTTCGAGCTCGAAAGGTGAGCTTGAGCAGTTTCATGAAAAGCGGTTTTCAGTCTAGTCAAGGACTTGTTCAATTGAATCGAGGGCCTATGTAGGAGTGTGATAATCCTAGTAGGTTCTGAAGCAGAGCTAATTTTTGATCTATGTCCTCTACAAAAAAAGTACTTTGCACGTTGTCAAATTTCGAGCTCGAAAAGTGAGCTTGTGCAGTTTCATGAAAAGCGGTTTTCAGTCTAGTCAAGGACTTGTTCAATTGAATCAAGGGCCTATGTAGGAGTGTGATAATTCTAGAAGGTTCTGAAGCAGGGCTAATTTTTGATCTAGGTCGTCTAAAAGAAAAGTACTTAGCACGTTGTCAAATTTCGAGCTCGAAAAGTGAGCTTCTGCAGTTTCATGAAAAGCGGTTTTCAGTCTTGTCAAGGACTTGTTCAATTGAATCGAGGGCCTATGTAGGAGTGTGATAATCTTAGTAGGTTCTGAAGCAGAGCTAATTTTTGATCTAGGTCGTCTACAAAAAAGTACTCAGCACGTTGTCAAATTTCGAGCTCGGAAGGTGAGCTTGAGCAGTTTCTTGAAAAGCGGTTTTCAGTCTAGTCAAGGACTTGTTCAATTGAATCGAGGGCCTATGTAGGAGTGTGATAATCCTAGTAGGTTCTGAAGCAGAGCTAATTTTTTATCCAGGTCGTCTACAAAAAAAGTACTTAGCACGTTGTCAAATTTCGAGCTCGAAAAGTGAGCTTGAGCAGTTTCATGAAAAGCGGTTTTCAGTCTAGTCAAGGACTTGTTCAATTGAATCGAGGGCCTGTGTAGGAGTGTGATAAACCTAGTAGGTTCTGAAGCAGGGCTTTTTTTTATCAAGGTCCTCTACAAAAAAAGTACTTAGCACGTTGTCAATTTTCGAGCTCGAAAAGTGAGCTTGAGCAGTTTCATGAACTCGAAAAGTGAGCTTGAGCAGTTTCATGAAAAGCGGTTTTCAGTCTAGTCAAGGACTTGTTCATTGAATCGAGGGCCTATGTAGGAGTGTGATAATCCTAGTAGGTTCTGAAGCAGGGCTAGTTTTTGATCTAGGTCGTCTACAAAAAAGTACTTAGCACGTTGTCAAATTTCGAGCTCGAAAAGTGAGCTTCTGCATTTTCATGAAAAGCGGTTTTCAGTCTAGTCAAGGACTTGTTCAATTGAATCGAGGGCCTATGGAGGACTGTGATAATCCTAGTAGGTTCTGAAGCAGGGCCAATTTTTGATCTAGGTCTTCTACAAAAAAGTACTTAGCACGTTGTCAAATTTCGAGCTCGAAAATTGAGCTTCTGCAGTTTCATGAAAAGTGGTTTTCAGTCTAGTCAATGACTTGTTCAATTGAATCGAGGGCCTATGTAGGAGTGTGATAATCCTAGTAGGTTCTCAAGCAGGGCTAATTTTTGATCTAGGTCGTCTACAAAAAAGTACTTAGCACATTGTCAAATTTCGAGCTAGAAAAGTGAGCTTCTGCAGTTTCATGAAAAGCGGTTTTCAGTCTAGCCAAGGACTTGTTCAATTGAATCGAGGGCCTATGTAGGAGTGTGATAATCCTAGTAGGTTCTGAAGCAGGGCTAATTTTTGATCTAGGTCGTCTACAAAAAAGTACTTAGCACGTTGTCAAATTTCGAGCTCGAAAAGTGAGCTTCTGCAGTTTCATGAAAAGCGATTTCAGTCTAGTCAAGGACTTGTTCAATTGAATCAAGGGCCTATGTGCGAGTGTGATAATCCTAGTAGGTTCTGAAGCAGGGCTAATTTTTGATCAAGGTCGTCTACAAAAAAAGTTTTTAGCACGTTGTCAAATTTTGAGCTCGAAAAGTGAGCTTGTGCAGTTTCATGAAAAGCGGTTTTCAGTCTAGTCAAGGACTTGTTCAATTGAATCGAGGGCCTATGTAGGAGTGTGATAATCCTGTTTGATCTAGGTCGTCTACAAAACAAGTACTTAGCACGTTGTCAAATTTTGAGCTCGAAAAGTGAGCTTGTGCAGTTTCATGAAAAGCGGTTTTCAGTCTAGTCAAGGACTTGTTCAATTGAATCAAGGGCCTATGTGCGAGTGTGATATTCCTAGTAGGTTCTGAAGCAGGGCTAATTTTTGATCAAGGTCGTCTACAAAAAAAGTTTTTAGCACGTTGTCAAATTTTGAGCTCGAAAAGTGAGCTTGTGCAGTTTCATGAAAAGTGGTTTTCAGTCTAGTCAATGACTTGTTCAATTGAATCGAGGGCCTATGTAGGAGTGTGATAATCCTAGTAGGTTCTGAAGCAGGGCTAATTTTTGATCTTGGCCGTCTACAAAAAAGAACTTAGCTCGTTGTCAAATTTCGAGCTCGAAAAGTGAGCTTCTGCAGTTTCATGAAAAGCGGTTTTCAGTCTAGTCAAGGACTTGTTCAATTGAATCGAGGGCCTATGTGCGAGTGTGATAATCCTAGTAGGTTCTGAAGCAGGGCTAATTTTTGATCAAGGTCGTCTACAAAAAAAGTTTTTAGCACGTTGTCAAATTTTGAGCTCGAAAAGTGAGCTTCTGCAGTTTCATGAAAAGCGGTTTTCAGTCTAGTCAAGGACTTGTTTAATTGAATCGAGGGCCTATGTAGGAGTGTGATAATCCTAGTAGGTTCTGAAGCAGGGCTAATTTTTGGACTAGGTCTTCTAAAAAAAGTTCTTAGCACGTTGTCAAATTTCGAGCTCGAAAAAGTGAGCTTCTGCAGTTTCATGAAAAGCGGTCTTCAGTCTAGTCAAGGACTTGTTCAATTGAATCGAGGGCCTATGTAGGAGTGTGATAATCTTAGTAGGTTCTGAAGCAGAGCTAATTTTTGATCTAGGTCGTCTACAAAAAAAGTACTTAGCACGTTGTCAAATTTCGAGCTCGAAAGGTGAGCTTGAGCAGTTTCATGAAAAGCGGTTTTCAGTCTAGTCAAGGACTTGTTCAATTGAATCGAGGGCCTATGTAGGAGTGTGATAATCCTAGTAGATTCTGAAGCAGAGCTAATTTTTGATCTAGGTCATCTACAAAAAAAGTACTTAGCACGTTGTCAAATTTCGAGCTCGAAAAGTGAGCTTGAGCAGTTTCATGAAAAGCGGTTTTCAGTCTAGTCAAGGACTTGTTCAATTGAATCGAGGGCTTGTGTAGGAGTGTGATAATCCTAGTAGGTTCTGAAGCAGGGCTTTTTTGATCTAGGTCCTCTACAAAAAAAGTACTTTGCACGTTGTCAAATTTCGAGCTCGAAAAGTGAGCTTGTGCAGTTTCATGAAAAGCGGTTTTCAGTCTAGTCAAGGACTTGTTCAATTGAATCAAGGGCCTATGTAGGAGTGTGATAATCCTAGAAGGTTCTGAAGCAGGGCTAATTTTTGATCTAGGTCGTCTAAAAGAAAAGTACTGAGCACGTTGTCAAATTTCGAGCTCGAAAAGTGAGCTTCTGCAGTTTCATGAAAAGCGGTTTTCAGTCTAGTCAAGGACTTGTTCAATTGAATCGAGGGCCTATGTAGGAGTGTGATAATCTTAGTAGGTTCTGAAGCAGAGCTAATTTTTGATCTAGGTCGTCAAAAAAAAACTACTTAGCACGTTGTCAAATTTCGAGCTCGAAAGGTGAGCTTGAGCAGTTTCTTGAAAAGCGGTTTTCAGTCTAGTCAAGGACTTGTTCAATTAAATCGAGGGCCTATGTAGGAGTGTGATAATCCTAGTAGGTTCTGAAGCAGAGCTAATTTTTGATCCAGGTCGTCTACAAAAAAAGTACTTAGCACGTTGTCAAATTTCGAGCTCGAAAAGTGAGCTTGAGCAGTTTCATGAAAAGCGGTTTTCAGTCTAGTCAAGGACTTGTTCAATTGAATCGAGGGCCTGTGTAGGAGTGTGATAAACCTAGTAGGTTCTGAAGCAGGGCTTTTTTTATCAAGGTCCTCTACAAAAAAAGTACTTAGCACGTTGTCAAATTTCGAGCTCGAAAAGTGAGCTTCTGCAGTTTCATGAAAAACGGTTTTCAGTCTAGTCAAGGACTTGTTCAATTGAATCGAGGGCCTATGTAGGAGTGTGATAATCCTAGTAGGTTCTGAAGCAGGGCTAATTTTTGATCTAGGTTGTCTACAAAAAAAGTACTTAGCACGTTGTCGAATTTCGAGCTCGAAAATTGAGCTTGAGCAGTTTCATGAAAAGCGGTTTTCAGTCTAGTCAAGGACTTGTTCAATTGAATCGAGGGCCTATGTAGAAGTGTGATAATCCTAGTAGGTTCTGAAGCAGAGCTATTTTTTGATCTAGGTCGTCTACAACAAAAGTACTTAGCACGTTGTCAAATTTCGAGCTCGAAAAGTGAGCTTGAGCAGTTTCATGAAAAGCGGTTTTCAGTCTAGTCAAGGACTTCTTCAATTGAATCGAGGACCTATGTAGGAGTGTGATAATCCTAGTAGGTTCTGAAGCAGAGCTAATTTCTGATCTAGGTCGTCTACAAAAAAAGTACTTAGCACGTTGTCAATTTTCGAGCTCGAAAAGTGAGCTTGAGCAGTTTCATGAACTCGAAAAGTGAGCTTGAGCAGTTTCATGAAAAGCGGTTTTCAGTCTAGTCAAGGACTTGTTCAATTGAATCGAGGGCCTATGTAGAAGTGTGATACTCCTAGTAGGTTCTGAAGCAGAGCTATTTTTTGATCTAGGTCGTCTACAAAAAAAAGTACTTAGCACGTTGTCGAATTTCGAGCTCGAAAAGTGAGCTTGAGCAGTTTCATGAAAAGCGGTTTTCAGTCTAGTCAAGGACTTGTTCAATTGAATCGAGGGCCTATGTAGGAGTGTGATAATCCTAGTAGGTTCTGAAGCGGAGCTAAATTTTGATCTAGGTCGTCTACAAAAAAAAGTACTTAGCACGTTGTCAAATTTCGAGCTCGAAAAGTGAGCTTGAGCAGTTTCATGAAAAGCGGTTTTCAGTCTAGTCAAGGACTTGTTCAATTGAATCGAGGGCCTACGTAGGAGTGTGATAATCCTAGTAGGTTCTTTAGCAGGGCTAATTGTTGATCTAGGTCGTCTACAAAAAAAGTTCTTAGCACGTTGTCAAATTTCGAGCTCGAAAAGTGAGCTTCTGCAGTTTCATGAAAAGCGGTTTTCAGTCTGGTCAAGGACTTGTTCAATTGAATCGAGGGCCAATGTAGGAGTGTGATAATCCTAGTAGGTTCTGAAGCCGATCTAATTTTTGATCTAGGTTGTCTACAAAAAAAGTACTTAGCACTCTGTCAAATTTCGAGCTCGAAAAGTGAGCTTCTGCAGTTTCATGAAAAGCGGTTTCCAGTCTAGTCAAGCACTTGTTCAATTGAATCGAGGGCCTATGTAGGAGTGTGATAATCCTAGTAGGTTCTGAAGCAGAGCTAATTTTTGATCTAGGTCGTCTAAAAAAAGTACTTAGCACGTTGTCAAGTTTCGAGCTCGAAAATTGAGCTGGAGCAGTTTCATGAAAAGCGGTTTTCAGTCTAGTCAAGGACTTGTTCAATTGAATCGTGGGCCTATGTAGGAGTGTGATAATCCTAGTAGGTTCTGAAACAGGGCTAATTTTTGATCTAGGTCGTCTACAAAAATAGTACTTAGCACGTTGTCAAATTTCGAGCTCGAAAAGTGAGCTTCTGCAGTTTCATGAAAAGTGGTTTTCAGTCTAGTCAAGGTCTTGTTCAATTGAATCGAGGGCCTATGTAGGAGTGTGATAATCCTAGTAGGTTCTGAAGCAGGGCTATTTTTTGATCTAGGTCGTCTACAAAAAAAGTACTTAGCACATTGTCAAATTTCGAGCTCGAAAAGTGAGCTTCTGCAGTTTCATGAAAAGCGGTTTTCAGTCTAGTCAAGGACTTATTCAATTGAATCGAGGGCCTATGGAGGAGTGTGATGATCCTAGTAGGTTCTGAAGCAGAGCTAATTTTTGATCTAGGTCGTCTACAAAAAAAGTGCTTAGCACGTTGTCAAATTTCGAGCTCGAAAAGTGAGCTTGAGCAGTTTCATGAAAAGCGGTTTTCATTCTAGTCAAGGACTTGTTCAATTGAATCGAGGGCCTATGTAGGAGTGTGACAATCCTAGTAGGTTCTGAAACAGAGCTATTTTTTGATCTAGGTCGTCTACAGAAAAAGTATTTAGCACGTTGTGAAATTTCGAGCTCGAAAAGTGAGCTTCTGCAGTTTCATGAAAAACCGTTTTCAGTCTAGTCAAGGACTTGTTCAATTGAATCGAGGGCCTATGTAGGAGTGTGATAATCCTAGTAGGTTCTGAAGCAGAGCTAAATTTTGATCTAGGTCGTCTACAAAAAAGTACTTAGCAAGTTGTCAAATTTCGAGCTCGAAAAGTGAGCTTGAGCAGTTATGAAAAGCGGTTTTCAGTCTAGTCAAGGACTTGTTCAATTGAATCGAGGGCCTATGTAGGAGTGTGATAATCCTAGTAGGTTCTGAAGCAGGGCTAATTTTTGATCTAGGTCGTCTACAAAAAAAGTACTTAGCACGTTGTCAAATTTCGAGCTCGAAAAGTGAGCTTGAGCAGTTTCATGAAAAGCGGTTTTCATTCTAGTCAAGGACTTGTTCAATTGAATCGAGGGCCTATGTAGGAGTGTGACAATCCTAGTAGGTTCTGAAACAGAGCTATTTTTTGATCTAGGTCGTCTACAGAAAAAGTATTTAGCACGTTGTGAAATTTCGAGCTCGAAAAGTGAGCTTCTGCAGTTTCATGAAAAACCGTTTTCAGTCTAGTCAAGGACTTGTTCAATTGAATCGAGGGCCTATGTAGGAGTGTGATAATCCTAGTAGGTTCTGAAGCAGAGCTAAATTTTGATCTAGGTCGTCTACAAAAAAAAGTACTTAGCAAGTTGTCAAATTTCGAGCTCGAAAAGTGAGCTTGAGCAGTCATGAAAAGCGGTTTTCAGTCTAGTCAAGGACTTGTTCAATTGAATCGAGGGCCTATGTAGGAGTGTGATAATCCTAGTAGGTTCTGAAGCAGGGCTAATTTTTGATCTAGGTCGTCTACAAAAAAAGTATTTAGCACGTTGTCAAATTTCGAGCTCGAAAAGTGAGCTTCTGCAGTTTCATGAAAAGCGGTTTTCAGTCTAGTCAAGAACTTGTTCAAATGAATCGAGGGCCTATGTAGGAGTGTGATAATCCTAGTAGGTTATGAAGCAGGGCTAATTTTTGATCTAGGTTGTTTACAAAAAAAGTACTTAGCACGTTGTCAAATTTCGAGCTCGAAAAGTGAGCTTGAGCAGTTTCATGAAAAGCGGTTTTCAGTCTAGTCAAGGACTTGTTCAATTGTATCGAGGGCCTACGTAGGAGTGTGATAATCCTAGTAGGTTCTGAAGCAGAGCTAATTTTTGATCTAGGTCGTCTACAAAAAAAGTACTTAGCACGCTGTCAAATTTCGAGCTCGAAAAGTGAGATTGAGCAGTTTCATGAAAAGCGGTTTTCAGTCTAGTCAAGGACTTGTTCAATTGAATCGAGGGCCTACGTAGGAGTGTGATAATCCTAGTAGGCTCTGAAGCAGAGCTAATTTTTGATCTAGGTCGTCTACAAAAAAAGTACTTAGCACGTGGTCAAATTTCGAGCTCGAAAAGTGAGCTTCTGCAGTTTCATGAAAAGCGGTTTTCAGTCTAGTCAAGGACTTGTTCAATTGAATCGAGGGCCTATGTAGGAGTGTGACAATCCTAGTAGGTTCTGAAGCAGGGCTAATTTTTGATCCAGGTCGTCTACAAAAAAGTACTTAGCACGTTGTCAAATTTCGAGCTCGAAAATTGAGCTTCTGCAGTTTCATGAAAAGCGGTTTTCAGTCTAGACAAGGACTTGTTAAATTGAATCGAGGGCCTATGTAGGAGTGTGATAATCCTAGTAGGTTCTGAAGCAGGGCTAATTTTTGATCTAGGTTGTCTACAGAAAAGTACTTAGCACGTTGTCAAATTTCGAGCTCGAAAAGTGAGCTTGAGCAGTTTCATGAAAAGCGGTTTTCAGTCTAATCAAGGACTTGTTCAATTGAATCGAGGGCGTACGTAGGAGTGTGATAATCCTAGTAGGTTTTGAAGCAGGGCTAATTTTTGATCAAGGTCGTCTACAAAAAAAGTACTTAGCACGTTGTCAACTTTCGAGCTCGAAAAGTGAGCTTGAGCAGTTTCATGAAAAGCGGTTTTCAGTCTAGTCAAGGACTTGTTCAATTGAATCGAGGGCCTATGTAGGAGTGTGATAATCCTAGTAGGTTCTTTAGCAGGGCTAATTGTTGATCTAGGTCGTCTACAAAAAAAGTTCTTAGCACGTTGTCAAATTTCGAGCTCGAAAAGTGAGCTTCTGCAGTTTCATGAAAAGCGGTTTTCAGTCTAGTCAAAGACTTGTTCAATTGAATCGAGGGCCTATGTACGAGTGTGATAATCCTAGTAGGTTCTGAAGCAGAGCTAATTTTTGATCTTGGTTGTCTACAAAAAAAGTAGTTAGCGCGTTGTCAAATTTCGAGCTCGAAAAGTGAGCTAGAGCAGTTTCATGAAAAGCGCTTTTCAGTCTAGTCAAGGACTTGTTCAATTGAATCGAGGGCCTATGTAGGAGTGTGATAATCCTAGTAGGTTCTGAAGCAGGGCTAATTTTTGATCTAGGTCGTTTACAAAAAAAGTACTTAGCACGTTGTCAAATTTCGAGCTCGAAAAAGGAGCTTCTGCAGTTTTATGAAAAGCGGTTCTCAGTCTAGTCAAGGACTTTTTCAATTGAATCGAGGGCCTATGTAGGAGTGTGATAATCCTAGTAGGTTCTGAAGCAGGGCTAATATTTGATCTAGGTCGTCTACAAAAAAAGTACTTAGCACGTTGTCAAATTTCGAGCTCGAAAAGTGAGCTTGAGCAGTTTCATGAAAAGCGGTTTTCAGTCTAGTCAAGGACTTGTTCAATTGAATCGAGGGCCTATGTAGGAGTGGGATAATCCTAGTAGGTTCTGAAACAGGGCTAAGTTTTGATCTAGGTCGTCTACAAAAAACTACTTAGCACGTTGTCAAATTTCGAGCTCGAAAAGTGAGCTTCTGCAGTTTTATGAAAAGCGGTTTTCAGTCTAGTCAAGGACTTTTTCAATTGAATCGAGGGCCTATGTAGGAGTGTGATAATCCTAGTAGGTTCTGAAGCAGGGCTAATTTTTGATCTAGGTCGTCTACAAAAAAAGTACTTAGCACGTTGTCAAATTTCGAGCTCGAAAAGTGAGCTTCTGCAGTTTCATGAAAAGCGGTTTTCAGTCTAGTCAAGGACTTGTTCAATTGAATCGAGGGCCTATGTAGGAGTGTGATAACCCTAGTAGGTTCCGAAGTAGGTCTAATTTTTGATCTAGGTCGTCTACAAAAAAAGTACTTAGCACGTTGTCAAATTTCGAGCTCGAAAAGTGAGCTTCTGCAGTTTCATGAAAAGCGGTTTTCAGTCTAGTCAAGGACTTGTTCAATTGAATCGAGGGCCTATGTAAGAGTGTGATAATCCTAGTAGGTTCTGAAGCAGGGCTAATTTTTGATCTAGGTCGTCTAAAAAAAAAGTACTTAGCACGTTGTCAAATTTCGAGCTCGAAAAGTGAGCTTCTGCAGTTTTATGAAAAGCGGTTTTCAGTCTAGTCAAGGACTTTTTCAATTGAATCGAGGGCCTATGTAGGAGTGTGATAATCCTAGTAGGTTCTGAAGCAGGGCTAATTTTTGATCTAGGTCGTCTACAAAAAAAGTACTTAGCACGTTGTCAAATTTCGAGCTCGAAAAGTGAGCTTCTGCAGTTTCATGAAAAGCGGTTTTCAGTCTAGTCAAGGACTTGTTCAATTGAATCGAGGGCCTATGTAGGAGTGTGATAATCCTAGTAGGTTCCGAAGCAGGTCTAATTTTTGATCTAGGTCGTCTACAAAAAAAGTACTTAGCACGTTGTCAAATTTCGAGCTCGAGAAGTGAGCTTCTGCAGTTTTATGAAAAGCGGTTTTCAGTCTAGTCAAGGACTTTTTCAATTGAATCGAGGGCCTATGTAGGAGTGTGATAATCCTAGTAGGTTCTGAAGCAGGGCTAATTTTTGATCTAGGTCGTCTACAGAAAAGTACTTAGCACGTTGTCAAATTTCGAGCTCGAAAAGTGAGCTTCTGCAGTTTCATGAAAAGCGGTTTTCAGTCTAGTCAAGGACTTGTTCAATTGAATCGAGGGCCTATGTAGGAGTGTGATAATCCTAGTAGGTTCCGAAGCAGGTCTAATTTTTGATCTAGGTCGTCTACAAAAAAAGTACTTAGCACGTGGTCAAATTTCGAGCTCGAAAAGTGAGCTTCTGCAGTTTCATGAAAAGCGGTTTTCAGTCTAGTCAAGGACTTGTTCAATTGAATCGAGGGCCTATGTAGGAGTGTGATAATCCTAGTAGGTTCTGAAGCAGGGCTAATTTTTGATCTAGGTCGTCTACAAAAAAAGTACTTAGCACGTTGTCAAATTTCGAGCTCGAAAAGTGAGCTTCTGCAAATTCATGAAAAGCGGTTTTCAGTCTAGTCAAGGACTTGTTCAATTGAATCGAGGGCCTATGTAGGAGTGTGATAATCCTAGTAGGTTCTGAAGCAGGGCTATTTTTTGATCTAGGTCGTCTACAAAAAAAGTACTTAGCACGTTGTCAAATTTCGAGCTCGAAAAGTGAGCTTCTGCAGTTTCATGAAAAGCGGTTTTCAGTCTAGTCAAGGACTTGTTCAATTGAATCGAGGGCCTATGTAGGAGTGTGATAATCCTAGTAGGTTCCGAAGCAGGTCTAATTTTTGGTCTAGGTCGTCTACAAAAAAAGTACTTAGCACGTTGTCAAATTTCGAGCTCGAGAAGTGAGCTTCTGCAGTTTTATGAAAAGCGGTTTTCAGTCTAGTCAAGGACTTTTTCAATTGAATCGAGGGCCTATGTAGGAGTGTGATAATCCTAGTAGGTTCTGAAGCAGGGCTAATTTTTGATCTAGGTCGTCTACAGAAAAGTACTTAGCACGTTGTCAAATTTCGAGCTCGAAAAGTGAGCTTCTGCAGTTTCATGAAAAGCGGTTTTCAGTCTAGTCAAGGACTTGTTCAATTGAATCGAGGGCCTATGTAGGAGTGTGATAATCCTAGTAGGTTCTAAAGCAGGGCTAATTTTTGATCTAGGTCGTCTACAAAAAAAGTACTTAGCACGTTGTCAAATTTCGAGCTCGAAAAGTGAGCTTCTGCAAATTCATGAAAAGCGGTTTTCAGTCTAGTCAAGGACTTGTTCAATTGAATCGAGGGCCTATGTAGGAGTGTGATAATCCTAGTAGGTTCTGAAGCAGGGCTATTTTTTGATCTAGGTCGTCTACAAAAAAAGTACTTAGCACGTTGTCAAATTTCGAGCTCGAGAAGTGAGCTTCTGCAGTTTTATGAAAAGCGGTTTTCAGTCTAGTCAAGGACTTTTTCAATTGAATCGAGGGCCTATGTAGGAGTGTGATAATTCTAGTAGGTTATGAAGCAGGGCTAATTTTTGATCTAGGTTGTCTACAAAAAAAGTACTTAGCACGTTGTCAAATTTCGAGCTCGAAAAGTGAGATTGAGCAGTTTCATGAAAAGCGGTTTTCAGTCTAGTCAAGGACTTGTTCAATTGAATCGAGGGCCTACGTAGGAGTGTGATAATCCTAGTAGGCTCTGAAGCAGAGCTAATTTTTGATCTGGGTTGTCTACAAAAAAAGTACTTAGCACGTTGTCAAATTTCGAGCTCGAAAAGTGAGCTTCTGCAGTTTCATGAAAAGCGGTTTTCAGTCTAGTTAAGAACTTGTTCAATTGAATCGAGGGCCTATGTGGGAGTGTGATAATCCTAGTCGGTTATGAAGCAGGGCTAATTTTTGATCTAGGTCGTCTACAAAAAAAGTACTTAGCACGTTGTCAAGTTTCGAGCTCGAAAAGTGAGCTTCTGCAGTTTCATGAAAAGCGGTTTTCAGTCTAGTCAAGGACTTGTTCAATTGAATCGAGGGCCTATGTAGGAGTGTGACAATCCTAGTAGGTTCTGAAGCAGGGCTAATTTTTGATCCAGGTCGTCTACAAAAAAGTACTTAGCACGTTGTCAAATTTCGAGCTCGAAAATTGAGCTTCTGCAGTTTCATGAAAAGCGGTTTTCAGTCTAGACAAGGACTTGTTAAATTGAATCGAGGGCCTATGTAGGAGTGTGATAATCCTAGTAGGTTCTGAAGCAGGGCTAATTTTTGATCTAGGTTGTCTACAGAAAAGTACTTAGCACGTTGTCAAATTTCGAGCTCGAAAAGTGAGCTTGAGCAGTTTCATGAAAAGCGGTTTTCAGTCTAATCAAGGACTTGTTCAATTGAATCGAGGGCGTACGTAGGAGTGTGATAATCCTAGTAGGTTTTGAAGCAGGGCTAATTTTTGATCAAGGTCGTCTACAAAAAAAGTACTTAGCACGTTGTCAAATTTCGAGCTCGAAAAGTGAGCTTGAGCAGTTTCATGAAAAGCGGTTTTCAGTCTAGTCAAGGACTTGTTCAATTGAATCGAGGGCCTATGTAGGAGTGTGATAATCCTAGTAGGTTCTTTAGCAGGGCTAATTGTTGATCTAGGTCGTCTACAAAAAAAGTTCTTAGCACGTTGTCAAATTTCGAGCTCGAAAAGTGAGCTTCTGCAGTTTCATGAAAAGCGGTTTTCAGTCTAGTCAAGGACTTGTTCAATTGAATCGAGGGCCTATGTACGAGTGTGATAATCCTAGTAGGTTCTGAAGCAGAGCTAATTTTTGATCTTGGTTGTCTACAAAAAAAGTAGTTAGCGCGTTGTCAAATTTCGAGCTCGAAAAGTGAGCTAGAGCAGTTTCATGAAAAGCGCTTTTCAGTCTAGTCAAGGACTTGTTCAATTGAATCGAGGGCCTATGTAGGAGTGTGATAATCCTAGTAGGTTCTGAAGCAGGGCTAATTTTTTATCTAGGTCGTCTACAAAAAAAGTACTTAGCACGTTGTCAAATTTCGAGCTCGAAAAAGGAGCTTCTGCAGTTTTATGAAAAGCGGTTCTCAGTCTAGTCAAGGACTTTTTCAATTGAATCGAGGGCCTATGTAGGAGTGTGATAATCCTAGTAGGTTCTGAAGCAGGGCTAATTTTTGATCTAGGTCGTCTACAAAAAAAGTACTTAGCACGTTGTCAAATTTCGAGCTCGAAAAGTGAGCTTGAGCAGTTTCATGAAAAGCGGTTTTCAGTCTAGTCAAGGACTTGTTCAATTGAATCGAGGGCCTATGTAGGAGTGGGATAATCCTAGTAGGTTCTGAAACAGGGCTAATTTTTGATCTAGGTCGTCTACAAAAAACTACTTAGCACGTTGTCAAATTTCGAGCTCGAAAAGTGAGCTTCTGCAGTTTCATGAAAAGCGGTTTTCAGTCTAGTCAAGGACTTGTTCAATTGAATCGAGGGCCTATGTAGGAGTGTGATAACCCTAGTAGGTTCCGAAGTAGGTCTTATTTTTGATCTAGGTCGTCTACAAAAAAAGTACTTAGCACGTTGTCAAATTTCGAGCTCGAAAAGTGAGCTTCTGCAGTTTCATGAAAAGCGGTTTTCAGTCTAGTCAAGGACTTGTTCAATTGAATCGAGGGCCTACGTAAGAGTGTGATAATCCTAGTAGGTTCTGAAGCAGGGCTAATTTTTGATCTAGGTCGTCTACAAAAAAAGTACTTAGCACGTTGTCAAATTTCGAGCTCGAAAAGTGAGCTTGAGCAGTTTCATGAAAAGCGGTTTTCAGTCTAGTCAAGGACTTGTTCAATTGAATCGAGGGCCTATGTAGGAGTGTGATAATCCTAGTAGGTTCTTTAGCAGGGCTAATTGTTGATCTAGGTCGTCTACAAAAAAAGTTCTTAGCACGTTGTCAAATTTCGAGCTCGAAAAGTGAGCTTCTGCAGTTTCATGAAAAGCGGTTTTCAGTCTAGTCAAGGACTTGTTCAATTGAATCGAGGGCCTATGTACGAGTGTGATAATCCTAGTAGGTTCTGAAGCAGAGCTAATTTTTGATCTTGGTTGTCTACAAAAAAAGTAGTTAGCGCGTTGTCAAATTTCGAGCTCGAAAAGTGAGCTAGAGCAGTTTCATGAAAAGCGCTTTTCAGTCTAGTCAAGGACTTGTTCAATTGAATCGAGGGCCTATGTAGGAGTGTGATAATCCTAGTAGGTTCTGAAGCAGGGCTAATTTTTTATCTAGGTCGTCTACAAAAAAAGTACTTAGCACGTTGTCAAATTTCGAGCTCGAAAAAGGAGCTTCTGCAGTTTTATGAAAAGCGGTTCTCAGTCTAGTCAAGGACTTTTTCAATTGAATCGAGGGCCTATGTAGGAGTGTGATAATCCTAGTAGGTTCTGAAGCAGGGCTAATTTTTGATCTAGGTCGTCTACAAAAAAAGTACTTAGCACGTTGTCAAATTTCGAGCTCGAAAAGTGAGCTTGAGCAGTTTCATGAAAAGCGGTTTTCAGTCTAGTCAAGGACTTGTTCAATTGAATCGAGGGCCTATGTAGGAGTGGGATAATCCTAGTAGGTTCTGAAACAGGGCTAATTTTTGATCTAGGTCGTCTACAAAAAACTACTTAGCACGTTGTCAAATTTCGAGCTCGAAAAGTGAGCTTCTGCAGTTTCATGAAAAGCGGTTTTCAGTCTAGTCAAGGACTTGTTCAATTGAATCAAGGGCCTATGTAGGAGTGTGATAACCCTAGTAGGTTCCGAAGTAGGTCTTATTTTTGATCTAGGTCGTCTACAAAAAAAGTACTTAGCACGTTGTCAAATTTCGAGCTCGAAAAGTGAGCTTCTGCAGTTTCATGAAAAGCGGTTTTCAGTCTAGTCAAGGACTTTTTCAATTGAATCGAGGGCCTATGTAGGAGTGTGATAATCCTAGTAGGTTCTGAAGCAGGGCTAATTTTTGATCTAGGTCGTCTACAAAAAAAGTACTTAGCACGTTGTCAAATTTCGAGCTCGAAAAGTGAGCTTCTGCAGTTTCATGAAAAGCGGTTTTCAGTCTAGTCAAGGACTTGTTCAATTGAATCGAGGGCCTATGTAGGAGTGTGATAATCCTAGTAGGTTCCGAAGCAGGTCTAATTTTTGATCTAGGTCGTCTACAAAAAAAGTACTTAGCACGTTGTCAAATTTCGAGCTCGAGAAGTGAGCTTCTGCAGTTTTATGAAAAGCGGTTTTCAGTCTAGTCAAGGACTTTTTCAATTGAATCGAGGGCCTATGTAGGAGTGTGATAATCCTAGTAGGTTCTGAAGCAGGGCTAATTTTTGATCTAGGTCGTCTACAGAAAAGTACTTAGCACGTTGTCAAATTTCGAGCTCGAAAAGTGAGCTTCTGCAGTTTCATGAAAAGCGGTTTTCAGTCTAGTCAAGGACTTGTTCAATTGAATCGAGGGCCTATGTAGGAGTGTGATAATCCTAGTAGGTTCCGAAGCAGGTCTAATTTTTGATCTAGGTCGTCCACAAAAAAAGTACTTAGCACGTGGTCAAATTTCGAGCTCGAAAAGTGAGCTTCTGCAGTTTCATGAAAAGCGGTTTTCAGTCTAGTCAAGGACTTGTTCAATTGAATCGAGGGCCTATGTAGGAGTGTGATAATCCTAGTAGGTTCTGAAGCAGGGCTAATTTTTGATCTAGGTCGTCTACAAAAAAAGTACTTAGCACGTTGTCAAATTTCGAGCTCGAAAAGTGAGCTTCTGCAAATTCATGAAAAGCGGTTTTCAGTCTAGTCAAGGACTTGTTCAATTGAATCGAGGGCCTATGTAGGAGTGTGATAATCCTAGTAGGTTCTGAAGCAGGGCTATTTTTTGATCTAGGTCGTCTACAAAAAAAGTACTTAGCACGTTGTCAAATTTCGAGCTCGAAAAGTGAGCTTCTGCAGTTTCATGAAAAGCGGTTTTCAGTCTAGTCAAGGACTTGTTCAATTGAATCGAGGGCCTATGTAGGAGTGTGATAATCCTAGTAGGTTCCGAAGCAGGTCTAATTTTTGATCTAGGTCGTCTACAAAAAAAGTACTTAGCACGTTGTCAAATTTCGAGCTCGAGAAGTGAGCTTCTGCAGTTTTATGAAAAGCGGTTTTCAGTCTAGTCAAGGACTTTTTCAATTGAATCGAGGGCCTATGTAGGAGTGTGATAATCCTAGTAGGTTCTGAAGCAGGGCTAATTTTTGATCTAGGTCGTCTACAGAAAAGTACTTAGCACGTTGTCAAATTTCGAGCTCGAAAAGTGAGCTTCTGCAGTTTCATGAAAAGCGGTTTTCAGTCTAGTCAAGGACTTGTTCAATTGAATCGAGGGCCTATGTAGGAGTGTGATAATCCTAGTAGGTTCTGAAGCAGGGCTAATTTTTGATCTAGGTCGTCTACAAAAAAAGTACTTAGCACGTTGTCAAATTTCGAGCTCGAAAAGTGAGCTTCTGCAAATTCATGAAAAGCGGTTTTCAGTCTAGTCAAGGACTTGTTCAATTGAATCGAGGGCCTATGTAGGAGTGTGATAATCCTAGTAGGTTCTGAAGCAGGGCTATTTTTTGATCTAGGTCGTCTACAAAAAAAGTACTTAGCACGTTGTCAAATTTCGAGCTCGAGAAGTGAGCTTCTGCAGTTTTATGAAAAGCGGTTTTCAGTCTAGTCAAGGACTTTTTCAATTGAATCGAGGGCCTATGTAGGAGTGTGATAATCCTAGTAGGTTCTGAAGCAGGGCTAATTTTTGATCTAGGTCGTCTACAAAAAAAGTACTTAGCACGTTGTCAAATTTCGAGCTCGAAAAGTGAGCTTCTGCAAATTCATGAAAAGCGGTTTTCAGTCTAGTCAAGGACTTGTTCAATTGAATCGAGGGCCTATGTAGGAGTGTGATAATCCTAGTAGGTTCCGAAGCAGGTCTAATTTTTGATCTAGGTCGTCTACAAAAAAAGTACTTAGCACGTTGTCAAATTTCGAGCTCGAGAAGTGAGCTTCTGCAGTTTTATGAAAAGCGGTTTTCAGTCTAGTCAAGGACTTTTTCAATTGAATCGAGGGCCTATGTAGGAGTGTAATAATCCTAGTAGGTTCTGAAGCAGGGCTAATTTTTGATCTAGGTCGTCTACAGAAAAGTACTTAGCACGTTGTCAAATTTCGAGCTCGAAAAGTGAGCTTCTGCAGTTTCATGAAAAGCGGTTTTCAGTCTAGTCAAGGACTTGTTCAATTGAATCGAGGGCCTATGTAGGAGTGTGATAATCCTAGTAGGTTCTGAAGCAGGGCTAATTTTTGATCTAGGTCGTCTACAAAAAAAGTACTTAGCACGTTGTCAAATTTCGAGCTCGAAAAGTGAGCTTCTGCAAATTCATGAAAAGCGGTTTTCAGTCTAGTCAAGGACTTGTTCAATTGAATCGAGGGCCTATGTAGGAGTGTGATAATCCTAGTAGGTTCTGAAGCAGGGCTATTTTTTGATCTAGGTCGTCTACAAAAAAATTACTTAGCACGTTGTCAAATTTCGAGCTCGAAAAGTGAGCTTCTGCAGTTTCATGAAAAGCGGTTTTCAGTCTAGTCAAGGACTTGTTCAATTGAATCGAGGGCCTATGTAGGAGTGTGATAATCCTAGTAGGTTCCGAAGCAGGTCTAATTTTTGATCTAGGTCGTCTACAAAAAAAGTACTTAGCACGTTGTCAAATTTCGAGCTCGAGAAGTGAGCTTCTGCAGTTTTATGAAAAGCGGTTTTCAGTCTAGTCAAGGACTTTTTCAATTGAATCGAGGGCCTATGTAGGAGTGTGATAATCCTAGTAGGTTCTGAAGCAGGGCTAATTTTTGATCTAGGTCGTCTACAGAAAAGTACTTAGCACGTTGTCAAATTTCGAGCTCGAAAAGTGAGCTTCTGCAAATTCATGAAAAGCGGTTTTCAGTCTAGTCAAGGACTTGTTCAATTGAATCGAGGGCCTATGTAGGAGTGTGATAATCCTAGTAGGTTCTGAAGCAGGGATATTTTTTGATCTAGGTCGTCTACAAAAAAAGTACTTAGCACGTTGTCAAATTTCGAGCTCGAAAAGTGAGCTTCTGCAGTTTTATGAAAAGCGGTTTTCAGTCTAGTCAAGGACTTTTTCAATTGAATCGAGGGCCTATGTAGGAGTGTGATAATCCTAGTAGGTTCTGAAGCAGGGCTAATTTTTGATCTAGGTCGTCTACAGAAAAGTACTTAGCACGTTGTCAAATTTCGAGCTCGAAAAGTGAGCTTCTGCAGTTTCATGAAAAGCGGTTTTCAGTCTAGTCAAGGACTTGTTCAATTGAATCGAGGGCCTATGTAGGAGTGTGATAATCCTAGTAGGTTCCGAAGCAGGTCTAATTTTTGATCTAGGTCGTCTACAAAAAAAGCACTTAGCACGTGGTCAAATTTCGAGCTCGAAAAGTGAGCTTCTGCAGTTTCATGAAAAGCGGTTTTCAGTCTAGTCAAGGACTTGTTCAATTGAATCGAGGGCCTATGTAGGAGTGTGATAATCCTAGTAGGTTCTGAAGCAGGGCTAATTTTTGATCTAGGTCGTCTACAAAAAAAGTACTTAGCACGTTGTCAAATTTCGAGCTCGAAAAGTGAGCTTCTGCAAATTCATGAAAAGCGGTTTTCAGTCTAGTCAAGGACTTGTTCAATTGAATCGAGGGCCTATGTAGGAGTGTGATAATCCTAGTAGGTTCTGAAGCAGGGCTATTTTTTGATCTAGGTCGTCTACAAAAAAAGTACTTAGCACGTTGTCAAATTTCGAGCTCGAAAAGTGAGCTTCTGCAGTTTCATGAAAAGCGGTTTTCAGTCTAGTCAAGGACTTGTTCAATTGAATCGAGGGCCTATGTAGGAGTGTGATAATCCTAGTAGGTTCCGATGCAGGTCTAATTTTTGATCTAGGTCGTCTACAAAAAAAGTACTTAGCACGTTGTCAAATTTCGAGCTCGAGAAGTGAGCTTCTGCAGTTTTATGAAAAGCGGTTTTCAGTCTAGTCAAGGACTTTTTCAATTGAATCGAGGGCCTATGTAGGAGTGTGATAATCCTAGTAGGTTCTGAAGCAGGGCTAATTTTTGATCTAGGTCGTCTACAGAAAAGTACTTAGCACGTTGTCAAATTTCGAGCTCGAAAGTGAGCTTCTGCAGTTTCATGAAAAGCGGTTTTCAGTCTAGTCAAGGACTTGTTCAATTGAATCGAGGGCCTATGTAGGAGTGTGATAATCCTAGTAGGTTCTGAAGCAGGGCTAATTTTTGATCTAGGTCGTCTACAAAAAAAGTACTTAGCACGTTGTCAAATTTCGAGCTCGAAAAGTGAGCTTCTGCAGTTTCATGAAAAGCGGTTTTCAGTCTAGTCAAGGACTTGTTCAATTGAATCGAGGGCCTATGTAGGAGTGTGATAATCCTAGTAGGTTCTGAAGCAGGGCTATTTTTTGATCTAGGTCGTCTACAAAAAAAGTACTTAGCACGTTGTCAAATTTCGAGCTCGAAAAGTGAGCTTCTGCAGTTTTATGAAAAGCGGTTTTCAGTCTAGTCAAGGACTTTTTCAATTGAATCGAGGGCCTATGTAGGAGTGTGATAATCCTAGTAGGTTCTGAAGCAGGGCTAATTTTTGATCTAGGTCGTCTACAGAAAAGTACTTAGCACGTTGTCAAATTTCGAGCTCGAAAAGTGAGCTTCTGCAGTTTCATGAAAAGCGGTTTTCAGTCTAGTCAAGGACTTGTTCAATTGAATCGAGGGCCTATGTAGGAGTGTGATAATCCTAGTAGGTTCCGAAGCAGGTCTAATTTTTGATCTAGGTCGTCTACAAAAAAAGCACTTAGCACGTGGTCAAATTTCGAGCTCGAAAAGTGAGCTTCTGCAGTTTCATGAAAAGCGGTTTTCAGTCTAGTCAAGGACTTGTTCAATTGAATCGAGGGCCTATGTAGGAGTGTGATAATCCTAGTAGGTTCTGAAGCAGGGCTAATTTTTGATCTAGGTCGTCTACAAAAAAAAGTACTTAGCACGTTGTCAAATTTCGAGCTCGAAAAGTGAGCTTCTGCAAATTCATGAAAAGCGGTTTTCAGTCTAGTCAAGGACTTGTTCAATTGAATCGAGGGCCTATGTAGGAGTGTGATAATCCTAGTAGGTTCTGAAGCAGGGCTATTTTTTGATCTAGGTCGTCTACAAAAAAAGTACTTAGCACGTTGTCAAATTTCGAGCCGAAAAGTGAGCTTCTGCAGTTTCATGAAAAGCGGTTTTCAGTCTAGTCAAGGACTTGTTCAATTGAATCGAGGGCCTATGTAGGAGTGTGATAATCCTAGTAGGTTCCGAAGCAGGTCTAATTTTTGATCTAGGTCGTCTACAAAAAAAGTACTTAGCACGTTGTCAAATTTCGAGCTCGAGAAGTGAGCTTCTGCAGTTTTATGAAAAGCGGTTTTCAGTCTAGTCAAGGACTTTTTCAATTGAATCGAGGGCCTATGTAGGAGTGTGATAATCCTAGTAGGTTCTGAAGCAGGGCTAATTTTTGATCTAGGTCGTCTACAGAAAAGTACTTAGCACGTTGTCAAATTTCGAGCTCGAAAAGTGAGCTTCTGCAGTTTCATGAAAAGCGGTTTTCAGTCTAGTCAAGGACTTGTTCAATTGAATCGAGGGCCTATGTAGGAGTGTGATAATCCTAGTAGGTTCCGAAGCAGGTCTAATTTTTGATCTAGGTCGTCTACAAAAAAAGCACTTAGCACGTGGTCAAATTTCGAGCTCGAAAAGTGAGCTTCTGCAGTTTCATGAAAAGCGGTTTTCAGTCTAGTCAAGGACTTGTTCAATTGAATCGAGGGCCTATGTAGGAGTGTGATAATCCTAGTAGGTTCTGAAGCAGGGCTAATTTTTGATCTAGGTCGTCTACAAAAAAAAGTACTTAGCACGTTGTCAAATTTCGAGCTCGAAAAGTGAGCTTCTGCAAATTCATGAAAAGCGGTTTTCAGTCTAGTCAAGGACTTGTTCAATTGAATCGAGGGCCTATGTAGGAGTGTGATAATCCTAGTAGGTTCTGAAGCAGGGCTATTTTTTGATCTAGGTCGTCTACAAAAAAAGTACTTAGCACGTTGTCAAATTTCGAGCCGAAAAGTGAGCTTCTGCAGTTTCATGAAAAGCGGTTTTCAGTCTAGTCAAGGACTTGTTCAATTGAATCGAGGGCCTATATAGGAGTGTGATAATCCTAGTAGGTTCCGAAGCAGGTCTAATTTTTGATCTAGGTCGTCTACAAAAAAAGTACTTAGCACGTTGTCAAATTTCGAGCTCGAGAAGTGAGCTTCTGCAGTTTTATGAAAAGCGGTTTTCAGTCTAGTCAAGGACTTTTTCAATTGAATCGAGGGCCTATGTAGGAGTGTGATAATCCTAGTAGGTTCTGAAGCAGGGCTAATTTTTGATCTAGGTCGTCTACAGAAAAGTACTTAGCACGTTGTCAAATTTCGAGCTCGAAAAGTGAGCTTCTGCAGTTTCATGAAAAGCGGTTTTCAGTCTAGTCAAGGACTTGTTCAATTGAATCGAGGGCCTATGTAGGAGTGTGATAATCCTAGTAGGTTCTGAAGCAGGGCTAATTTTTGATCTAGGTCGTCTACAAAAAAAGTACTTAGCACGTTGTCAAATTTCGAGCTCGAAAAGTGAGCTTCTGCAAATTCATGAAAAGCGGTTTTCAGTCTAGTCAAGGACTTGTTCAATTGAATCGAGGGCCTATGTAGGAGTGTGATAATCCTAGTAGGTTCTGAAGCAGGGCTATTTTTTGATCTAGGTCGTCTACAAAAAAAGTACTTAGCACGTTGTCAAATTTCGAGCTCGAAAAGTGAGCTTCTGCAGTTTCATGAAAAGCGGTTTTCAGTCTAGTCAAGGACTTGTTCAATTGAATCGAGGGCCTATGTAGGAGTGTGATAATCCTAGTAGGTTCCGAAGCAGGTCTAATTTTTGATCTAGGTCGTCTACAAAAAAAGTACTTAGCACGTTGTCAAATTTCGAGCTCGAGAAGTGAGCTTCTGCAGTTTTATGAAAAGCGGTTTTCAGTCTAGTCAAGGACTTTTTCAATTGAATCGAGGGCCTATGTAGGAGTGTGATAATCCTAGTAGGTTCTGAAGCAGGGCTAATTTTTGATCTAGGTCGTCTACAGAAAAGTACTTAGCACGTTGTCAAATTTCGAGCTCGAAAAGTGAGCTTCTGCAAATTCATGAAAAGCGGTTTTCACTCTAGTCAAGGACTTGTTCAATTGAATCGAGGGCCTATGTAGGAGTGTGATAATCCTAGTAGGTTCTGAAGCAGTGCTATTTTTTGATCTAGGTCGTCTACAAAAAAAGTACTTAGCACGTTGTCAAATTTCGAGCTCGAAAAGTGAGCTTCTGCAGTTTTATGAAAAGCGGTTTTCAGTCTAGTCAAGGACTTTTTCAATTGAATCGAGGGCCTATGTAGGAGTGTGATAATCCTAGTAGGTTCTGAAGCAGGGCTAATTTTTGATCTAGGTCGTCTACAAAAAAAGTACTTAGCACGTTGTCAAATTTCGAGCTCGAAAAGTGAGCTTCTGCAAATTCATGAAAAGCGGTTTTCAGTCTAGTCAAGGACTTGTTCAATTGAATCGAGGGCCTATGTAGGAGTGTGATAATCCTAGTAGGTTCTGAAGCAGGGCTATTTTTTGATCTAGGTCGTCTACAAAAAAAGTACTTAGCACGTTGTCAAATTTCGAGCTCGAAAAGTGAGCTTCTGCAGTTTCATGAAAAGCTGTTTTCAGTCTAGTCAAGGACTTGTTCAATTGAATCGAGGGCCTATGTAGGAGTGTGATAATCCTAGTAGGTTCCGAAGCAGGTCTAATTTTTGATCTAGGTCGTCTACAAAAAAAGTACTTAGCACGTGGTCAAATTTCGAGCTCGAAAAGTGAGCTTCTGCAGTTTCATGAAAAGCGGTTTTCAGTCTAGTCAAGGACTTGTTCAATTGAATCGAGGGCCTATGTAGGAGTGTGATAATCCTAGTAGGTTCTGAAGCAGGGCTAATTTTTGATCTAGGTCGTCTACAAAAAAAGTACTTAGCACGTTGTCAAATTTCGAGCTCGAAAAGTGAGCTTCTGCAAATTCATGAAAAGCGGTTTTCAGTCTAGTCAAGGACTTGTTCAATTGAATCGAGGGCCTATGTAGGAGTGTGATAATCCTAGTAGGTTCTGAAGCAGGGCTATTTTTTGATCTAGGTCGTCTACAAAAAAAGTACTTAGCACGTTGTCAAATTTCGAGCTCGAAAAGTGAGCTTCTGCAGTTTCATGAAAAGCAGTTTTCAGTCTAGTCAAGGACTTGTTCAATTGAATCGAGGGCCTATGTAGGAGTGTGATAATCCTAGTAGGTTCCGAAGCAGGTCTAATTTTTGATCTAGGTCGTCTACAAAAAAAGTACTTAGCACGTTGTCAAATTTCGAGCTCGAGAAGTGAGCTTCTGCAGTTTTATGAAAAGCGGTTTTCAGTCTAGTCAAGGACTTGTTCAATTGAATCGAGGGCCTATGTAGGAGTGTGATAATCCTAGTAGGTTCTGAAGCAGGGCTAATTTTTGATCTAGGTCGTCTACAGAAAAGTACTTAGCACGTTGTCAAATTTCGAGCTCGAAAAGTGAGCTTCTGCAGTTTCATAAAAAGCGGTTTTCAGTCTAGTCAAGGACTTGTTCAATTGAATCGAGGGCCTATGTAGGAGTGTGATAATCCTAGTAGGTTCCGAAGCAGGTCTAATTTTTGATCTAGGTCGTCTACAAAAAAAGTACTTAGCACGTGGTCAAATTTCGAGCTCGAAAAGTGAGCTTCTGCAGTTTCATGAAAAGCGGTTTTCAGTCTAGTCAAGGACTTGTTCAATTGAATCGAGGGCCTATGTAGGAGTGTGATAATCCTAGTAGGTTCTGAAGCAGGGCTAATTTTTGATCTAGGTCGTCTACAAAAAAAGTACTCAGCACGTTGTCAAATTTCGAGCTCGAAAAGTGAGCTTCTGCAAATTCATGAAAAGCGGTTTTCAGTCTAGTCAAGGACTTGTTCAATTGAATCGAGGGCCTATGTAGGAGTGTGATAATCCTAGTAGGTTCCGAAGCAGGTCTAATTTTTGATCTAGGTCGTCTACAAAAAAAGTACTTAGCACGTGGTCAAATTTCGAGCTCGAAAAGTGAGCTTCTGCAGTTTCATGAAAAGCGGTTTTCAGTCTAGTCAAGGACTTGTTCAATTGAATCGAGGGCCTATGTAGGAGTGTGATAATCCTAGTAGGTTCTGAAGCAGGGCTAATTTTTGATCTAGGTCGTCTACAGAAAAGTACTTAGCACGTTGTCAAATTTCGAGCTCGAAAAGTGAGCTTCTGCAAATTCATGAAAAGCGGTTTTCAGTCTAGTCAAGGACTTGTTCAATTGAATCGAGGGCCTATGTAGGAGTGTGATAATCCTAGTAGGTTCTGAAGCAGGGCTATTTTTTGATCTAGGTCGTCTACAAAAAAAGTACTTAGCACGTTGTCAAATTTCGAGCTCGAAAAGTGAGCTTCTGCAGTTTTATGAAAAGCGGTTTTCAGTCTAGTCAAGGACTTTTTCAATTGAATCGAGGGCCTATGTAGGAGTGTGATAATCCTAGTAGGTTCTGAAGCAGGGCTAATTTTTGATCTAGGTCGTCTACAGAAAAGTACTTAGCACGTTGTCAAATTTCGAGCTCGAAAAGTGAGCTTCTGCAAATTCATGAAAAGCGGTTTTCAGTCTAGTCAAGGACTTGTTCAATTGAATCGAGGGCCTATGTAGGAGTGTGATAATCCTAGTAGGTTCTAAAGCAGGGCTATTTTTTGATCTAGGTCGTCTACAAAAAAAGTACTTAGCACGTTGTCAAATTTCGAGCTCGAAAAGTGAGCTTCTGCAGTTTCATGAAAAGCGGTTTTCAGTCTAGTCAAGGACTTGTTCAATTGAATCGAGGGCCTATGTAGGAGTGTGATAATCCTAGTAGGTTCCGAAGCAGGTCTAATTTTTGATCTAGGTCGTCTACAAAAAAAGTACTTAGCACGTTGTCAAATTTCGAGCTCGAAAAGTGAGCTTCTGCAGTTTCATGAAAAGCGGTTTTCAGTCTAGTCAAGGACTTGTTCAATTGAATCGAGGGCCTATGTAGGAGTGTGATAATCCTAGTAGGTTCTGAAGCAGGGCTAATTTTTGATCTAGGTCGTCTACAAAAAAAGTACTTAGCACGTGGTCAAATTTCGAGCTCGAAAAGTGAGCTTCTGCAGTTTCATGAAAAGCGGTTTTCAGTCTAGTCAAGGACTTGTTCAATTGAATCGAGGGCCTATGTAGGAGTGTGATAATCCTAGTAGGTTCTGAAGCAGGGCTAATTTTTGATCTAGGTCGTCTACAGAAAAGTACTTAGCACGTTGTCAAATTTCGAGCTCGAAAAGTGAGCTTCTGCAGTTTCATGAAAAGCGGTTTTCAGTCTAGTCAAGGACTTGTTCAATTGAATCGAGGGCCTATGTAGGAGTGTGATAATCCTAGTAGGTTCTGAAGCAGGGCTAATTTTTGATCTAGGTCGTCTACAAAAAAAGTACTTAGCACGTGGTCAAATTTCGAGCTCGAAAAGTGAGCTTCTGCAGTTTCATGAAAAGCGGTTTTCAGTCTAGTCAAGGACTTGTTCAATTGAATCGAGGGCCTATGTAGGAGTGTGATAATCCTAGTAGGTTCTGAAGCAGGGCTAATTTTTGATCTAGGTCGTCTACAGAAAAGTACTTAGCACGTTGTCAAATTTCGAGCTCGAAAAGTGAGCTTCTGCAGTTTCATGAAAAGCGGTTTTCAGTCTAGTCAAGGACTTGTTCAATTGAATCGAGGGCCTATGTAGGAGTGTGATAATCCTAGTAGGTTCCGAAGCAGGTCTAAGTTTTGATCTAGGTCGTCTACAAAAAAAGTACTTAGCACGTTGTCAAATTTCGAGCTCGAAAAGTGAGCTTCTGCAGTTTCATGAAAAGCGGTTTTCAGTCTAGTCAAGGACTTGTTCAATTGAGTCGAGGGCCTATGTAGGAGTGTGATAATCCTAGTAGGTTCTGAAGCAGGGCTAATTTTTGATCTAGGTCGTCTACAAAAAAAGTACTTAGCACGTGGTCAAATTTCGAGCTCGAAAAGTGAGCTTCTGCAGTTTCATGAAAAGCGGTTTTCAGTCTAGTCAAGGACTTGTTCAATTGAATCGAGGGCCTATGTAGGAGTGTGATAATCCTAGTAGGTTCTGAAGCAGGGCTAATTTTTGATCTAGGTCGTCTACAGAAAAGTAATTAGCACGTTGTCAAATTTCGAGCTCGAAAAGTGAGCTTCTGCAAATTCATGAAAAGCGGTTTTCAGTCTAGTCAAGGAATTGTTCAATTGAATCGAGGGCCTATGTAGGAGTGTGATAATCCTAGTAGGTTCTGAAGCAGGGCTAATTTTTGATCTAGGTCGTCTACAAAAAAGTACTTAGCACGTTGTCAAATTTCGAGCTCGAAAAGTGAGCTTCTGCAAATTCATGAAAAGCGGTTTTCAGTCTAGTCAAGGACTTGTTCAATTGAATCGAGGGCCTATGTAGGAGTGTGATAATCCTAGTAGGTTCTGAAGCAGGGCTATTTTTTGATCTAGGTCGTCTACAAAAAAAGTACTTAGCACGTTGTCAAATTTCGAGCTCGAAAAGTGAGCTTCTGCAGTTTCATGAAAAGCGGTTTTCAGTCTAGTCAAGGACTTGTTCAATTGAATCGAGGGCCTATGTAGGAGTGTGATAATCCTAGTAGGTTCCGAAGCAGGTCTAATTTTTGATCTAGGTCGTCTACAAAAAAAGTACTTAGCACGTTGTCAAATTTCGAGCTCGAAAAGTGAGCTTCTGCAGTTTCATGAAAAGCGGTTTTCAGTCTAGTCAAGGACTTGTTCAATTGAATCGAGGGCCTATGTAGGAGTGTGATAATCCTAGTAGGTTCTGAAGCAGGGCTAATTTTTGATCTAGGTCGTCTACAAAAAAAGTACTTAGCACGTGGTCAAATTTCGAGCTCGAAAAGTGAGCTTCTGCAGTTTCATGAAAAGCGGTTTTCAGTCTAGTCAAGGACTTGTTCAATTGAATCGAGGGCCTATGTAGGAGTGTGATAATCCTAGTAGGTTCTGAAGCAGGGCTAATTTTTGATCTAGGTCGTCTACAAAAAAAGTACTTAGCACGTTGTCAAATTTCGAGCTCGAAAAGTGAGCTTGTGCAAATTCATGAAAAGCGGTTTTCAGTCTAGTCAAGGACTTGTTCAATTGAATCGAGGGCCTATGTAGGAGTGTGATAATCCTAGTAGGTTCCGAAGCAGGTCTAATTTTTGATCTAGGTCGTCTACAAAAAAAGTACTTAGCACGTGGTCAAATTTCGAGCTGGAAAAGTGAGCTTCTGCAGTTTCATGAAAAGCGGTTTTCAGTCTAGTCAAGGACTTGTTCAATTGAATCGAGGGCCTATGTAGGAGTGTGATAATCCTAGTAGGTTCTGAAGCAGGGCTAATTTTTGATCTAGGTCGTCTACAGAAAAGTACTTAGCACGTTGTCAAATTTCGAGCTCGAAAAGTGAGCTTCTGCAAATTCATGAAAAGCGGTTTTCAGTCTAGTCAAGGACTTGTTCAATTGAATCGAGGGCCTATGTAGGAGTGTGATAATCCTAGTAGGTTCTGAAGCAGGGCTATTTTTTGATCTAGGTCGTCTACAAAAAAAGTACTTAGCACGTTGTCAAATTTCGAGCTCGAAAAGTGAGCTTCTGCAGTTTCATGAAAAGCGGTTTTCAGTCTAGTCAAGGACTTGTTCAATTGAATCGAGGGCCTATGTAGGAGTGTGATAATCCTAGTAGGTTCCGAAGCAGGTCTAATTTTTGATCTAGGTCGTCTACAAAAAAAGTACTTAGCACGTTGTCAAATTTCGAGCTCGAAAAGTGAGCTTCTGCAGTTTCATGAAAAGCGGTTTTCAGTCTAGTCAAGGACTTGTTCAATTGAATCGAGGGCCTATGTAGGAGTGTGATAATCCTAGTAGGTTCTGAAGCAGGGCTAATTTTTGATCTAGGTCGTCTACAAAAAAAGTACTTAGCACGTGGTCAAATTTCGAGCTCGAAAAGTGAGCTTCTGCAGTTTCATGAAAAGCGGTTTTCAGTCTAGTCAAGGACTTGTTCAATTGAATCGAGGGCCTATGTAGGAGTGTGATAATCCTAGTAGGTTCTGAAGCAGGGCTAATTTTTGATCTAGGTCGTCTACAGAAAAGTACTTAGCACGTTGTCAAATTTCGAGCTCGAAAAGTGAGCTTCTGCAAATTCATGAAAAGCGGTTTTCAGTCTAGTCAAGGACTTGTTCAATTGAATCGAGGGCCTATGTAGGAGTGTGATAATCCTAGTAGGTTCCGAAGCAGGTCTAATTTTTGATCTAGGTCGTCTACAAAAAAAGTACTTAGCACGTGGTCAAATTTCGAGCTCGAAAAGTGAGCTTCTGCAGTTTCATGAAAAGCGGTTTTCAGTCTAGTCAAGGACTTGTTCAATTGAATCGAGGGCCTATGAAGGAGTGTGATAATCCTAGTAGGTTCTGAAGCAGGGCTAATTTTTGATCTAGGTCGTCTACAGAAAAGTACTTAGCACGTTGTCAAATTTCGAGCTCGAAAAGTGAGCTTCTGCAAATTCATGAAAAGCGGTTTTCAGTCTAGTCAAGGACTTGTTCAATTGAATCGAGGGCCTATGTAGGAGTGTGATAATCCTAGTAGGTTCTGAAGCAGGGCTAATTTTTGATCTAGGTCGTCTACAAAAAAAGTACTTAGCACGTTGTCAAATTTCGAGCTCGAAAAGTGAGCTTCTGCAAATTCATGAAAAGCGGTTTTCAGTCTAGTCAAGGACTTGTTCAATTGAATCGAGGGCCTATGTAGGAGTGTGATAATCCTAGTAGGTTCCGAAGCAGGTCTAATTTTTGATCTAGGTCGTCTACAAAAAAAGTACTTAGCACGTGGTCAAATTTCGAGCTCGAAAAGTGAGCTTCTGCAGTTTCATGAAAAGCGGTTTTCAGTCTAGTCAAGGACTTGTTCAATTGAATCGAGGGCCTATGTAGGAGTGTGATAATCCTAGTAGGTTCTGAAGCAGGGCTAATTTTTGATCTAGGTCGTCTACAGAAAAGTACTTAGCACGTTGTCAAATTTCGAGCTCGAAAAGTGAGCTTCTGCAAATTCATGAAAAGCGGTTTTCAGTCTAGTCAAGGACTTGTTCAATTGAATCGAGGGCCTATGTAGGAGTGTGATAATCCTAGTAGGTTCTGAAGCAGGGCTATTTTTTGATCTAGGTCGTCTACAAAAAAAGTACTTAGCACGTTGTCAAATTTCGAGCTCGAAAAGTGAGCTTCTGCAGTTTTATGAAAAGCGGTTTTCAGTCTAGTCAAGGACTTTTTCAATTGAATCGAGGGCCTATGTAGGAGTGTGATAATCCTAGTAGGTTCTGAAGCAGGGCTAATTTTTGATCTAGGTCGTCTACAGAAAAGTACTTAGCACGTTGTCAAATTTCGAGCTCGAAAAGTGAGCTTCTGCAGTTTCATGAAAAGCGGTTTTCAGTCTAGTCAAGGACCTGTTCAATTGAATCGAGGGCCTATGTAGGAGTGTGATAATCCTAGTAGGTTCTGAAGCAGGGCTATTTTTTGATCTAGGTCGTCTACAAAAAAAGTACTTAGCACGTTGTCAAATTTCGAGCTCGAAAAGTGAGCTTCTGCAGTTTCATGAAAAGCGGTTTTCAGTCTAGTCAAGGACTTGTTCAATTGAATCGAGGGCCTATGTAGGAGTGTGATAATCCTAGTAGGTTCCGAAGCAGGTCTAATTTTTGATCTAGGTCGTCTACAAAAAAGTACTTAGCACGTTGTCAAATTTCGAGCTCGAAAAGTGAGCTTCTGCAGTTTCATGAAAAGCGGTTTTCAGTCTAGTCAAGGACGTGTTCAATTGAATCAAGGGCCTATGTAGGAGTGTGATAATCTTAGTAGGTTCTGAAGCAGAGCTAATTTTTGATCTAGGTCGTCTACAAAAAAGTAGTTAGCACGTTGTCAAATTTCGAGCTCGAAAAGTGAGCTTCTGCAGTTTCATGAAAAGCGGTTTTCAGTCTAGTCAAGGACTTGTTCAATTGAATCGAGGGCCTATGTAGGAGTGTGATAATCCTAGTAGGTTCTGAAGCAGGGCTAATTTTTGATCTAGGTCGTCTACAAAAAAAGTACTTAGCACGTTGTCAAATTTCGAGCTCGAAAAGTGAGCTTCTGCAGTTTTATGAAAAGCGGTTTACAGTCTAGTCAAGGACTTTTTCAATTGAATCGAGGGCCTATGTAGGAGTGTGATAATCCTAGTAGGTTCTGAAGCAGGGCTAATTTTTGATCTAGGTCGTCTACAAAAAAAGTACTTAGCACGTTGTCAAATTTCGAGCTCGAAAAGTGAGCTTGAGCAGTTTCATGAAAAGCGGTTTTCATTCTTGTCAAGGACTTGTTCAATTGAATCGAGGGCCTATGTAGGTGTGGGATAATCCTAGTAGGTTCTGAAACAGGGCTAATGTTTGATCTAGGTCGTCTACAAAAAAGTACTTAGCACGTTGTCAAATTTCGAGCTCGAAAAGTGAGCTTCTGCAGTTTCATGAAAAGCGGTTTTCAGTCTAGTCAAGGACTTGTTCAATTGAATCGAGGGCCTATGTAGGAGTGTGATAATCATAGTAGGTTCTGAAGCAGGTCTAATTTTTGATCTAGGTCGTCTACAAAAAAAGTACTTAGCACGTTGTCAAATTTCGAGCTCGAAAAGTGAGCTTCTGCAGTTTCATGAAAAGCGGTTTTCAGTCTAGTCAAGGACTTGTTCAATTGAATCGAGGGCCTATGTAGGAGTGTGATAATCCTAGTAGGTTCTGAAGCAGGGCTAATTTTTGATCTAGGTCGTCTACAAAAAAAGTACTTAGCACGTTGTCAAATTTCGAGCTCGAAAATTGAGCTTCTGCAGTTTCATGAAAAGCGGTTTTCAGTCTAGACAAGGACTTGTTCAATTGAATCGAGGGCCTATGTAGGAGTGTGATAATCCTAGTAGGTTCTGAAGCAGGGCTAATTTTTGATCTAAGTCGTCTACAAAAAAAGTACTTAGCACGTTGTCAAATTTCGAGCTCAAAAAGTGAGCTTCTGCAGTTTTATGAAAAGCGGTTTACAGTCTAGTCAAGGACTTTTTCAATTGAATCGAGGGCCTATGTAGGAGTGTGATAATCCTAGTAGGTTCTGAAGCAGGGCTAATTTTTGATCTAGGTCGTCTACAAAAAAAATACTTAGCACGTTGTCAAATTTCGAGCTCGAAAAGTGAGCTTGAGCAGTTTCATGAAAAGCGGTTTTCATTCTTGTCAAGGACTTGTTCAATTGAATCGAGGGCCTATGTAGGAGTGGGATAATCCTAGTAGGTTCTGAAACAGGGCTAATTTTTGATCTAGGTCGTCTACAAAAAAAGTACTTAGCACGTTGTCAAATTTCGAGCTCGAAAAGTGAGCTTCTGCAGTTTCATGAAAAGCGGTTTTCAGTCTAGTCAAGGACTTGTTCAATTGAATCGAGGGCCTATGTAGGAGTGTGATAATCCTAGTAGGTTCTGAAGCAGGTCTAATTTTTGATCTAGGTCGTCTACAAAAAAAGTACTTAGCACGTTGTCAAATTTCGAGCTCGAAAAGTGAGCTTCTGCAGTTTCATGAAAAGCGGTTTTCAGTCTAGTCAAGGACTTGTTCAATTGAATCGAGGGCCTATGTAGGAGTGTGATAATCCTAGTAGGTTCTGAAGCAGGGCTAATTTTTGATCTAGGTCGTCTACAAAAAAAGTACTTAGCACGTTGTCAAATTTCGAGCTCGAAAATTGAGCTTCTGCAGTTTCATGAAAAGCGGTTTTCAGTCTAGACAAGGACTTGTTCAATTGAATCGAGGGCCTATGTAGGAGTGTGATAATCCTAGTAGGTTCTGAAGCAGGGCTAATTTTTGATCTAGGTTGTCTACAAAAAAAGTACTTAGCAAGTTGTCAAATTTCGAGCTCGAAAAGTGAGCTTGAGCAGTTTCATGAAAAGCGGTTTTCAGTCTAGCCAAGGACTTGTTCAATTGAATCGAGGGCGTATGTAGGAGTGTGATAATCCTAGTAGGTTCTGAAGCAGGGCTAATTTTTGATCTAGGTCGTCTACAAAAAAAGTACTTAGCACGTTGTCAAATTTCGAGCTCGAAAAGTGAGCTTGAGCAGTTTCATGAAAAGCGGTTTTCAGTCTAGTCAAGGACTTGTTCAATTGAATCGAGGGCCTATGTAGGAGTGTGATAATCCTAGTAGGTTCTGAAGCAGGGCTAATTTTTGATCTAGGTCGTCTACAAAAAAAGTACTTAGCACGTTGTCAAATTTCGAGCTCGAAAAGTGAGCTTGAGCAGTTTCATGAAAAGCGGTTTTCAGTCTAGTCAAGGACTTGTTCAATTGAATCGAGGGCCTATGTAGGAGGGTGATAATCCTAGTAGGTTCTGAAACAGAGCTAATTTTTGATCTAGGTCGTCTACAAAAAAAGTACTTAACACGTCAAATTTCGAGCTCGAAAAGTGAGCTTGTGCAGTTTCTTGAAAATCGGTTTTCAGTCTAGTCAAGGACTTGTTCAATTGAATCGAAGGCCTATGTAGGAGTGTGATAGTCTTAGTAGGTTCTGAAGCAGGGCTAATTTTTGTTCTAGGTCGTCTACAAAAAAAGTACTTAGCACGTTGTCAAATTTCGAGCTCGAAAATTGAGCTTCTGCAGTTTCATGAAAAGCGGTTTTCAGTCTAGACAAGGACTTGTTCAATTGAATCGAGGGCCTATGTAGGAGTGTGATAATCCTAGTAGGTTCTGAAGCAGGGCTAATTTTTGATCTAGGTTGTCTACAAAAAAGTACTGAGCAAGTTGTCAAATTTCGAGCTCGAAAATTGAGCTTGAGCAGTTTCATGAAAAGCGGTTTTCAGTGTAGCCAAGGACTTGTTCAATTGAATCGAGGTCGTATGTAGGAGTGTGATAATCCTAGTAGGTTCTGAAACAGGGCTAATTTTTGATCTAGGTCGTCTACAAAAAAAGTACTTAGCACGTTGTCAAATTTCGAGCTCGAAAAGTGAGCTTGAGCAGTTTCATGAAAAGCGGTTTTCAGTCTAGTCAAGGACTTGTTCAATTGAATCGAGGGCCTATGTAGGAGTGTGATAATCCTAGTAGGTTCTGAAGCAGGGCTAATTTTTGATCTAGGTCGTCTACAAAAAAAGTAGTTAGCGCGTTGTCAAATTTCGAGCTAGAAAAGTGAGCTTGAGCAGTTTCATGAAAAGCGCTTTTCAGTCTAGTCAAGGACTTGTTCAATTGAATCGAGGGCCTATGTAGGAGTGTGATAATCCTAGTAGGTTCTGAAGCAGGGCTAACTTTTGATCTAGTCCGTCTACAAAAAAAGTAATTAGCACGTTGTCAAATTTCGAGCTCGAAAAGTGAGCTTCTGCAGTTTCATGAAAAGCGGTTTTCAGTCTAGTCAAGGACTTTTTCAATTGAATCGAGGGCCTTTGTAGGAGTGTGATAATCCTAGTAGGTTCTGAAGTAGGTCTAATTTTTGATCTAGGTCGTCTACAAAAAAAGTACTTAGCACGTTGTCAAATTTCGAGCTCGAAAAGTGAGCTTGTGCAGTTTCATGAAATGCGGTTTTCAGTCTAGTCAAGGACTTGTTCAATTGAATCGAGGGCGTATGTAGGAGTGTGATAATCCTAGTAGGTTCTGAAACAGGGCTAATTTTTGATCTAGGTCGTCTACAAAAAAAGTACTTAGCACGTTGTCAAATTTCGAGCTCGAAAAGTGAGCTTGAGCAGTTTCATGAAAAGCGGTTTTCAGTCTAGTCAAGGACTTGTTCAATTGAATCGAGGGCCTATGTAGGAGTGTGATAATCCTAGTAGGTTCTGAAGCAGGGCTAATTTTTGATCTAGGTCGTCTACAAAAAAAGTACTTAGCACGTTGTCAAATTTCGAGCTCGAAAAGTGAGCTTGAGCAGTTTCATGAAAAGCGGTTTTCAGTCTAGTCAAGGACTTGTTCAATTGAATCGAGGACCTATGTAGGAGGGTGATAATCCTAGTAGGTTCTGAAACAGAGCTAATTTTTGATCTAGGTCGTCTACAAAAAAAGTAGTTAGCGCGTTGTCAAATTTCGAGCTAGAAAAGTGAGCTTGAGCAGTTTCATGAAAAGCGCTTTTCAGTCTAGTCAAGGACTTGTTCAATTGAATCGAGGGCCTATGTAGGAGTGTGATAATCCTAGTAGGTTCTGAAGCAGGGCTAACTTTTGATCTAGTCCGTCTACAAAAAAAGTAATTAGCACGTTGTCAAATTTCGAGCTCGAAAAGTGAGCTTCTGCAGTTTCATGAAAAGCGGTTTTCAGTCTAGTCAAGGACTTTTTCAATTGAATCGAGGGCCTTTGTAGGAGTGTGATAATCCTAGTAGGTTCTGAAGCAGGGCTAATTTTTGATATAGGTCGTCTACAAAAAAAGTACTTAGCACGTTGTCAAATTTCGGGCTCGAAAAGTGAGCTTCTGCAGTTTCATGAAAAGCGGTTTTCAGTCTAGTCAAGGACTTGTTCAATTGAATCTAGGGCCTACGTAGGAGTGTGATAATCCTAGTAGGTTCTGAAGCAGGGCTAATTTTTGATCTAGGTCGTCTACAAAAAAAGTACTTAGCACGTTGTCAAATTTCGAGCTCGAAAAGTGAGCTTGAGCAGTTTCATGAAAAGCGGTTTTCAGTCTAGCCAAGGACTTGTTCAATTGAATCGAGGGCGTATGTAGGAGTGTGATAATCCTAGTAGGTTCTGTAGCAGGGCTAATTTTTGATCTAGGTCGTCTACAAAAAAAGTACTTAGCACGTTGTCAAATTTCGAGCTCGAAAAGTGAGCTTGAGCAGTTTCATGAAAAGCGGTTTTCAGTCTAGTCAAGGACTTGTTCAATTGAATTGAGGGCCTATGTAGGAGTGTGATAATCCTAGTAGGTTCTGAAGCAGGGCTAATTTTTGATCTAGGTCGTCTACAAAAAAAGTACTTAGCACGTTGTCAAATTTCGAGCTCGAAAAGTGAGCTTGAGCAGTTTCATGAAAAGCGGTTTTCAGTCTAGTCAAGGACTTGTTCAATTGAATCGAGGGCCTATGTAGGAGGGTGATAATCCTAGTAGGTTCTGAAACAGAGCTAATTTTTGATCTAGGTCGTGTTACAAAAAAAGTAGTTAGCGCGTTGTCAAATTTCGAGCTAGAAAAGTGAGCTTGAGCAGTTTCATGAAAAGCGCTTTTCAGTCTAGTCAAGGACTTGTTCAATTGAATCGAGGGCCTATGTAGGAGTGTGATAATCCTAGTAGGTTCTGAAGCAGGGCTAATTTTTGATCTAGGTCGTCTACAAAAAAAGTACTTAGCACGTTGTCAAATTTCGAGCTCGAAAAGTGAGCTTGAGCAGTTTCATGAAAAGCGGTTTTCAGTCTAGTCAAGGACTTGTTCAATTGAATCGAGGGCCTATTTAGGAGGGTGATAATCCTAGTAGGTTCTGCAACAGAGCTAATTTTTGATCTAGGTCGTCTACAAAAAAAGTAGTTAGCGCGTTGTCAAATTTCGAGCTAGAAAAGTGAGCTTGAGCAGTTTCATGAAAAGCGCTTTTCAGTCTAGTCAAGGACTTGTTCAATTGAATCGAGGGCCTATTTAGGAGTGTGATAATCCTAGTAGGTTCTGAAGCAGGGCTAATTTTTGATCCAGGGCGTCTACAAAAAAAGTAATTAGCTCGTTGTCAAATTTCGAGCTCGAAAAGTGAGCTTCTTCAGTTTCATGAAAAGCGGTTTTCAGTCTAGTCAAGGACTTTATCAATTGAATCGAGGGCCTATGTAGGAGTGTGATAATCCTAGTAGGTTCTGAAGCAGGGCTAATTTTTGATATAGGTCGTCTACAAAAAAAGTACTTAGCACGTTGTCAAATTTCGGGCTCGAAAAGTGAGCTTCTGCAGTTTCATGAAAAGCGGTTTTCAGTCTAGTCAAGGACTTGTTCAATTGAATCGAGGGCCTATGTAGGAGTGTGATAATCCTAGTAGGTTCTGAAGCAGAGCTATTTTTTGATCTAGGTCGTCTACAAAAAAAGTAGTTAGCACGTTGTCAAATTTCGAGCTCGAAAACTGAGCTTGAGCAGTTTCATGAAAAGCGGTTTTCAGCCTAGTCAAGGACTTGTTCAATTGAATCGAGGGCCTCTGTAGGAGTGTGATAATCCTAGTAGGTTCTGAAGCAGGGCTAATTTTTGATCGAGGTCTTCTACAAAAAAAGTACTTAGCACGTTGTCAAATTTCGAGCTCGAAAAGTGAGCTTCTGCAGTTTCATGAAAAGCGGTTTTCAGTCTAGTCAAGGACTTCTTCAATTGAATCGAGGGCCTATGTAGGAGTGTAATAATCCTAGTAGGTTCTGAAGCAGAGCTAATTTTTGATCTAGGTCGTCTACAAAAAAAGTACTTAGCACGTTGTCAAATTTCGAGCTCGAAAAGTGAGCTTCTGCAGTTTCATGAAAAGCGGTTTTCAATCTAGTCAAGGACTTGTTCAATTGAATCGAGGGCCTATGTAGGAATGTGATAATCCTAGTGGGTTCTGAAGCAGAGCTAATTTTTGATCTACTTCGTCTACAAAAAAAGTAGTTAGCACGATGTCAAATTTCGAGCTCGAAAAGTGAGCTTCTGCAGTTTCATGAAAAGCGGTTTTCAGTCTAGTCAAGGACTTGTTCAATTGAATCGAGGGCCTATGTAGGAGTGTGATAATCCAAGTAGGTTCTGAAGCAGAGCTAATTTTTGATCTAGGTCGTCTACAAAAAAAGTAGTTAACACGTTGTCAAATTTCGAGCTCGAAAAGTGAGCTTGAGCAGGTTCATGAAAAGCGGTTTTCAGTCTAGTCAAGGACTTGTTCAGTTGAATCGAGGGCCTATGTAGGAGTGTGATAATCCTAGTAGGTTCTGAGGCAGAGCTAATTTTTGATCTAGGTCGTCTACAAAAAAAGTAGTTAGCACATTGTCAAATTTCGAGCTCTAAAAGTGAGCTTGAGCAGTTTCATGAAAAGCGGTTTTCAGTCTAGTCAAGGACTTGTTCAATTGAATCGAGGGCCTCTGTAGGAGTGTGATCATCCTAGTAGGTTCTGAAGCAGGGCTAATTTCTGATCTAGGTCGTCTACAAAAAAAGTACTTAGCACGTTGTCAAATTTCGAGCTCGAAAAGTGAGCTTCTGCAGTTTCATGAAAAGCGGTTTTCAGTCTAGTCAAGGACTTCTTCAATTGAATCGAGGACCTATGTAGGAGTGTGATAATCCTAGTAGGTTCTGATGCAGGGCTAATTTTTGATCGAGGTCGTCTACAAAAAAGTACTTAGAACCTTGTCAAATTTCGAGCTCGAAAAGTGAGCTTCTGCAGTTTCATGAAAAGCGGTTTTCAGTCTAGTCAAGGACTTGTTCAATTGAATCGAGGGCCTAAGTAGGAATGTGATAATCCTAGTAGGTTCTGAAGCAGAGCGAATTTTTGATCTAGGTCGTCTACAAAAAAAGTAGTTAGCACGTTGTCAAATTTCGAGCTCGAAAAGTGAGCTTCTGCAGTTTCATGAAAAGCGGTTTTCAGTCTAGTCAAGGACTTGTTCAATTGAATCGAGGGCCTATGTAGTAGTGTGACAATCCAAGTAGGTTCTGAAGCAGAGCTAATTTTTGATCTAGGTCGTCTACAAAAAAAGTAGTTAGCACGTTGTCAAATTTCGAGCTCGAAAAGTGAGCTTGAGCAGGTTCATGAAAAGCGGTTTTCAGTCTAGTCAAGGACTTGTTCAATTGAATCGAGGGCCTATGTAGGAGTGTGATAATCCTAGTAGGTTCTGAAGCAGAGCTAATTTTTGATCTAGGTCGTCTACAAAAAAAGTAGTTAGCACGTTGTCAAATTTCGAGCTCGAAAAGTGAGCTTGAGCAGTTTCATGAAAAGCGGTTTTCAGTCTAGTCAAGGACTTGTTCAATTGAATCGAGGGCCCATGTAGGAGTGTGATAATCCTAGTAGGTTGTGAAGCAGGGCTAATTTTTGATCTAGGTCGTCTACAAAAAGTACTTAGCACGTTGTCAAATTTCGAGCTCGGAAAGTGAGCTTCTGCAGTTTCATGAAAAGCGGTTTTCAGTCTAGTCAAGGACTTGTTCAATTGAATCAAGGGCCTATGTAGCAGTGGGATAATCCTAGTAGGTTCTGAAGCAGAGCTAATTTTTGATCTAGGTTGTCTACAAAAAAAAGTACTTAGCACGTTGTCAAATTTCGAGCTCGAAAAGTGAGCTTGAGCAGTTTCATGAAAAGCGGTTTTCAGTCTAGTCAAGGACTTGTTCAATTGAATCGAGGGCCTATGTAGGAGTGTGATAATTCTAGTAGGTTCTGAAGCAGGGCTAATTTTTGATCGAGGTCGTCTACAAAAAAAATACTTAGCACGTTGTCAAATTTCGAGCTCGAAATGTGAGCTTGAGCAGTTTCATGAAAAGCGGTTTTCAGTCTAGTCAAGGACTTGTTCAATTGAATCGAGGGCCTATGTAGGAGTGTGATAATCCTAGTAGGTTCTGAAGCAGAGATAATTCTTGATCTAGGTCGTCTTCAAAAAAAGTACATAGCGCGTTGTCAAATTTCGAGCTCGAAAAGTGAGCTTGAGCAGTTTCATGAAAAGCGGTTTTCAGTCTAGTCAAGGACTTGTTCAATTGAATCGAGGGCATTTGTAGGAGTGTGATAATCCTAGTAGGTTCTGAAGCAGGGCTAATTTTTGATCTAGGTCGTCTACAAAAAAAGTACTTAGCACGTTGTCAAATTTCGAGCTCGAAAAGTGAGCTTCTGCAAATTCATGAAAAGCGGTTTTCAGTCTAGTCAAGGACTTGTTCAATTGAATCGAGGGCCTATGTAGGAGTGTGATAATCCTAGTAGGTTCTGAAGCAGGGCTATTTTTAGATCTAGGTCGTCTACAAAAAAAGTACTTAGCACGTTGTCAAATTTCGAGCTCGAAAAGTGAGCTTCTGCAGTTTCATGAAAAGCGGTTTTCAGTCTAGTCAAGGACTTGTTCAATTGAATCGAGGGCCTATGTAGGAGTGTGATAATCCTAGTAGGTTCTGAAGCAGAGCTAATTTTTGATCTAGGTCGTCTACAAAAAAAGTAGTCAGCTGGTTGTCAAATTTCGAGCTCGAAAAGTGAGCTTCTGCAGTTTCAAGAAAAGCGGTTTTCAGTCTAGTCAAGGACTTGTTCAATTGAATCGAGGGCCTATGTAGGAGTGTGATAATCCCAGTAGGTTCTGAAGCAGGGCTCGTTTTTGATCTAGGTCCTCTACAAAAAAAGTAGTTAGCACGTTGTCAAATTTCGAGCTCGAAAAGTGAGCTTCTGCATTTTCATGAAAAGCGGTTTTCAGTCTAGTCAAGGACTTGTTCAATTGAATCGAGGGCCTATGTAGGAGTGTGATAATCCTAGTAGGTTCTGAAGCAGAGCTAATTTTTGATCTAGGTCGTCTACAAAAAAAGTACATAGCACGTTGTCAAATTTCGAGCTCGAAAAGTGAGCTTGAGCAGTTTCATGAAAAGCGGTTTTCAGTCTAGTCAAGGACTTGTTCAATTGAATCGAGGGCCTATTTAGGAGTGTGATAATCCTAGTAGGTTCTGAAGCAGAGCTAATTTTTGATCTAGGTCGTCTACAAAAAAAGTAGTTAGCACCATGTCAAATTTCGAGCTCGAAAAGTGAGCTTGAGCAGATTCATGAAAAGCGGTTTTCAGTCTAGTCAAGGACTTGTTCAATTGAATCGAGGGCCTATGTAGGAGTGTGATAATCCTAGTAGGTTCTGAAGCAGGGCTAATTTTTGATCCAGGTCGTCAACAAGAAAAGTAGTTAGCACGTTGTCAAATTTCGAGCTCGAAAAGTGAGCTTCTGCAGTTTCATGAAAAGCGGTTTTCAGTCTAGTCAAGGACTTGTTCAATTGAATCGAGGGCCTATGTAGGAGTGTGATAATCCTATTAAGATCTGAAGCAGAGCTAATTCTTGATCTAGGTCGTCTACAAAAAAAGTAGTTAGCACCATGTCAAATTTCGAGCTCGAAAAGTGAGCTTGAGCAGATTCATGAAAAGCAGTTTTCAGTCTAGTCAAGGACTTGTTCAATTGAATCGAGGGCCTATGTAGGAGTGTGATAATCCTAGTAGGTTCTGAAGCAGCGCTAATTTTTGATCCAGGTCGTCTACAAAAAAAGTAGTTAGCACGTTGTCAAATTTCGAGCTCGAAAAGTGAGCTTCTGCAGTTTCATGAAAAGCGGTTTTCAGTCTAGGCAAGGACTTGTTCAATTGAATCGAGGGCCTATGTAGGAGGGTGATAATCCTATTAGGTTCTGAAGCAGAGCTAATTCTTGATCTAGGTCGTCTACAAAAAAAGTAGTTAGCACCATGTCAAATTTCGAGCTCGAAAAGTGAGCTTGAGCAGTTTCATGAAAAGCGGTTTTCAGTCTAGTCAAGGACTTGTTCAATTGAATCGATGGCCTATGTAGGAGTGTGATAATCTTATTAGGTTCTGAAGCAGAGCTAATTCTTGATCTAGGTCGTCTACAAAAAAAGTAGTTAGCACGTTGTCAAATTTCGAGCTCGAAAAGTGAGCTTCTGCAGTTTCATGAAAAGCGGTTTTCAGTCTAGGCAAGGACTTGTTCAATTGAATCGAGGGCCTATGTAGGAGGGTGATAATCCTATTAGGTTCTGAAGCAGAGCTAATTCTTGATCTAGGTCGTCTACAAAAAAAGTAGTTAGCACCATGTCAAATTTCGAGCTCGAAAAGTGAGCTTGAGCAGTTTCATGAAAAGCGGTTTTCAGTCTAGTCAAGGACTTGTTCAATTGAATCGATGGCCTATGTAGGAGTGTGATAATCTTATTAGGTTCTGAAGCAGAGCTAATTCTTGATCTAGGTCGTCTACAAAAAAAGTAGTTAGCACGTTGTCAAATTTCGAGCTCGAAAAGTGAGCTTCTGCACTTTCATAAAAAGCGGTTTTCAGTCTAGTCAAGGACTTGTTCAATTGAATCGAGGGCCTATGTAGGAGTGTGATAATCCCAGTAGGTTCTAAAGCAGGGCTCGTTTTTGATCTAGGTCGTCTACAAAAAAAGTACTTAGCACGTTGTCAAATTTCGAGCTCGAAAAGTGAGCTTCTGCATTTTCATGAAAAGCGGTTTTCAGTCTAGTCAAGGACTTGTTCAATTGAATCGAGGGCCTATGTAGGAGTGTGATAATCCTAGTAGGTTCTGAAGCAGAGCTAATTTTTGATCTAGGTCGTCTACAAAAAAAGTACATAGCACGTTGTCAAATTTCGAGCTCGAAAAGTGAGCTTGAGCAGTTTCATGAAAAGCGGTTTTCAGTCTAGTCAAGGACTTCTTCAATTGAATCGAGGGCCTATTTAGGAGTGTGATAATCCTAGTAGGTTCTGAAGCAGAGCTAATTTTTGATCTAGGTCGTCTACAAAAAAAGTAGTTAGCACCATGTCAAATTTCGAGCTCGAAAAGTGAGCTTGAGCAGATTCATGAAAAGCGGTTTTCAGTCTAGTCAAGGACTTGTTCAATTGAATCGAGGGCCTATGTAGGAGTGTGATAATCCTAGTAGGTTCTGAAGCAGGGCTAATTTTTGATCTAGGTCGTCAACAAGAAAAGTAGTTAGCACGTTGTCAAATTTCGAGCTCGAAAAGTGAGCTTCTGCAGTTTCATGAAAAGCGGTTTTCAGTCTAGTCAAGGACTTGTTCAATTGAATCGAGGGCCTATGTAGGAGTGTGATAATCCTATTAGGATCTGAAGCAGAGCTAATTCTTGATCTAGGTCGTCTACAAAAAAGTAGTTAGCACCATGTCAAATTTCGAGCTCGAAAAGTGAGCTTGAGCAGATTCATGAAAAGCGGTTTTCAGTCTAGTCAAGGACTTGTTCAATTGAATCGAGGGCCTATGTAGGAGTGTGATAATCCTAGTAGGTTCTGAAGCAGAACTAATTTTTGATCTAGGTCGTCTACAAAAAAAGTAGTTAGCGCGTTGTCAAATTTCGAGCTCGAAAAGTGAGCTTCTGCAGTTTCATGAAAAGCGGTTTTCAGTCTAGTCAAGGACTTGTTCAATTGAATCGAGGGCCTATGTAGGAGTGTGATAATCCTATTAGGTTCTGAAGCATAGTTAATTTTTGATCTAGGTCGTCTACAAAAAAAGTACTTAACACGTTGTCAAATTTCGAGCTCGAAAAGTGAGCTTGTGCAGTTTCATGAAAAGCGGTTTTCAGTCTAGTCAAGGACTTGTTCAATTGAATCGAGGGCCTATGTAGGAGTGTGATAATCCTAGTAGGTTCTGAAGCAGGGCTAATTTTTGATCTAGGTCGTCTACAAAAAAAGTAGTTAGCGCGTTGTCAAATTTCGAGCTCGAAAAGTGAGCTTCTGCAGTTTCATGAAAAGCGGTTTTCAGTCTAGTCAAGGACTTGTTCAATTGAATCGAGGGCCTATGTAGGAGTGTGATAATCCTATTAGGTTCTGAAGCATAGTTAATTTTTGATCTAGGTCGTCTACAAAAAAGTACTTAACACGTTGTCAAATTTCGAGCTCGAAAAGTGAGCTTGTGCAGTTTCATGAAAAGCGGTTTTCAGTCTAGTCAAGGACTTGTTCAATTGAATCGAGGGCCTATGTAGGAGTGTGATAATCCTAGTAGGTTCTGAAGCAGGGCTAATTTTTGATCTAGGTCGTCTACAAAAAAGTACTTAGCACGCTGTCAAATTTCGAGCTCGAAAAGTGAGCTTGAGCAGTTTCATGAAAAGCGGTTTTCAGTCTAGTCAAGGACTTGTTCAATTGAATCGAGGGCTTATGTAGGAGTGTGATAATCCTAGTAGGTTCTGAAGCAGAGCTAATTTTTGATCCAGATCGGCTACAAAAAAAGTAGTTAGCACGTTGTCAAATTTCGAGCTCGAAAGGTGAGCTTCTGCAGTTTCATGAAAAGCGGTTTTCAGTCTAGTCAAGGACTTGTTCAATTGAATCGAGGGCCTATGTAGGAGTGTGATAATCCTAGTAGATTCTGAAACAGAGCTAATTTTTGATCTAGGTCGACTACAAAAAGAGTAGTAAGCACGTTGTCAAATTTCGAGCTCGAAAAGTGAGCTTCTGCAGTTTCATGAAAAGCGGTTTTCAGTCTAGTCAAGGACTTGTTCAATTGAATCGAGGGCCTATGTAGGAGTGTGTTAATACTAGTAGGTTCTGGAGCAGGGCTAATTGTTGATCTAGGTCGTCTACAAAAAAAGTACTTAGCACGTTGTCAAATTTTGAGCTCGAAAAGTGAGCTTCTGCAGTTTCATGAAAAGCGGTTTTCAGTCTAGTCAAGGACTTGTTCAATTGAATCGAGGGCCTATGTAGGAGTGTGATAATCCTAGTAGGTTCTGAAGCAGGGCTAATTTTTGATCTAGGTCGTCTACAAAAAAAGTAGTTAGCGCGTTGTCAAATTTCGAGCTCGAAAAGTGAGCTTCTGCAGTTTCATGAAAAGCGGTTTTCAGTCTAGTCAATGACTTGTTCAATTGAATCGAGGGCCTATGTAGGAGTGTGATAATCCTATTAGGTTCTGAAGCATAGTTAATTTTTGATCTAGGTCGTCTACAAAAAAAGTACTTAACACGTTGTCAAATTTCGAGCTCGAAAAGTGAGCTTGTGCAGTTTCATGAAAAGCGGTTTTCAGTCTAGTCAAGGACTTGTTCAATTGAATCGAGGGCCTATGTAGGAGTGTGATAATCCTAGTGGGTTCTGAAGCAGGGCTAATTTTTGATCTAGGTCGTCTACAAAAAAAGTACTTAGCACGCTGTCAAATTTCGAGCTCGAAAAGTGAGCTTGAGCAGTTTCATGAAAAGCGGTTTTCAGTCTAGTCAAGGACTTGTTCAATTGAATCGAGGGCCTATGTAGGAGTGTGATAATCCTAGTAGGTTCTGAAGCAGGGCTAATTTTTGATCCAGATCGGCTACAAAAAAAGTAGTTAGCACGTTGTCAAATTTCGAGCTCGAAAGGTGAGCTTCTGCAGTTTCATGAAAAGCGGTTTTCAGTCTAGTCAAGGACTTGTTCAATTGAATCGAGGGCCTATGTAGGAGTGTGATAATCCTAGTAGATTCTGAAACAAAGCTAATTTTTGATCTAGGTCGACTACAAAAAGAGTAGTAAGCACGTTGTCAGATTTCGAGCTCGAAAAGTGAGCTTCTGCAGTTTCATGAAAAGCGGTTTTCAGTCTAGTCAAGGACTTGTTCAATTGAATCGAGGGCCTATGTAGGAGTGTGTTAATACTAGTAGGTTCTGGAGCAGGGCTAATTGTTGATCTAGGTCGTCTACAAAAAAAGTACTTAGCACGTTGTCAAATTTTGAGCTCGAAAAGTGAGCTTGAGCAGTTTCATGAAAAGCGGTTTTCAGTCTAGTCAAGGACTTGTTCAATTGAATCGAGGGCCTATGTAGGAGTGTGATAATCCTAGTAGGTTCTGAAGCAGAGCTAATTTTTGATCTAGGTCGTCTACAAAAAAAGTACTTAGCACGCTGTCAAATTTCGAGCTCGAAAAGTGAGCTTGAGCAGTTTCATGAAAAGCGGTTTTCAGTCTAGTCAAGGACTTGTTCAATTGAATCGAGGGCCTATGTAGGAGTGTGATAATCCTAGTAGGTTCTGAGGCAGGGCTAATGTTTGACCTAGGTCGTCTACAAAAAAGTACTTAGCACGTTGTCAAGTTTCGAGCTCGAAAAGTGAGCTACTGCATTTTCATGAAAAGCGGTTTTCAGTCTAGTCAAGGACTTGTTCAATTGAATCGAGGGCCTATGTAGGAGTGTGATAATCCTAGTAGGTTCTGAAGCAGAGCTAATTTTTGATCCAGGTCGGCTACAAAAAAAGTAGTTAGCACGTTGTCAAATTTCGAGCTCGAAAGGTGAGCTTCTGCAGTTTCATGAAAAGCGGTTTTCAGTCTAGTCAAGGACTTGTTCAATTGAATCGAGGGCCTATGTGAGAGTGTGATAATCCTAGTAGATTCTGAAACAGAGCTAATTTTTGATCTAGGTCTACTACAAAAAGAGTAGTAAGCACGTTGTCAAATTTCGAGCTCGAAAAGTGAGCTTCTGCAGTTTCATGAAAAGCGGTTTTCAGTCTAGTCAAGGACTTGTTCAATTGAATCGAGGGCCTATGTAGGAGTGTGTTAATATAGTAGGTTCTGGAGCAGGGCTAATTGTTGATCTAGGTCGTCTACAAAAAAAGTACTTAGCACGTTGTCAAATTTTGAGCTCGAAAAGTGAGCTTGAGCAGTTTCATGAAAAGCGGTTTTCAGTCTAGTCAAGGACTTGTTCAATTGAATCGAGGGCCTATGTAGGAGTGTGATAATCCTAGTAGGTTCTGAAGCAGAGCCAATTTTTGATCTAGGTCGTCTACAAAAAGAGTAGTTAGCACGTTGTCAAATTTCGAGCTCGAAAAGTGAGCTTCTGCAGTTTCATGAAAAGCGGTTTTCAGTCTAGTCAAGGACTTGTTCAATTGAATCGAGGGCCTATGTAGGAGTGTGTTAATCCTAGTAGGTTCTGGAGCAGGACTAATTTTTGATCTAGGTCGTCTACAAAAAAAGTACTTAGCACGTTGTCAAATTTCGAGCACGAAAAGTGAGCTTCTGCAGTTTCATGAAAAGCGGTTTTCAGTCTAGTCAAGGACTTGTTCAATTGAATCAAGGGCCTATGTAGGAGTGTGATAATCCTAGTAGGTTCTGAAGCAGGGCTAATTTTTGATCTTGGTCGTCTACAAAAAAAGTACTTAGCACGTTGTCAAATTTCGAGCTCGAAAAGTGAGCTTCTGCAGTTTCATGAAAAGCGGTTTTCAGTCTAGTCAAGGACTTGTTCAATTGAATCGAGGGCCTTTGTAGGAGTGTGATAATCCTAGTAGGTTCTGAAGCAGGGCTGATTTTTGATCCAGGTCGTCTACAAAAAAAGTACTTAGCACGTTGTCAAATTTCGAGCTCGAAAAGTGAGCTTCTGCAGTTTCATGAAAAGCGGTTTTCAGTCTATTCAAGGACTTGTTCAATTGAATCGAGGGCCTATGTAGGAGTGTGATAATCCTAGTAGGTTCTGAAGCAGAGCCAATTTTTGATCTAGGTCGTCTACAAAAAAAGTTGTTAGCACGTTGTCAAATTTCGAGCTCGAAAAGTGAGCTTCTGCAGTTTCATGAAAAGCGGTTTTCAGTCTAGTCAAGGACTTGTTCAATTGAATCGAGGGCCTATGTAGGAGTGTGAAAATCCTAGTAGGTTCTGAAGCAGAGATAATTTTTGATCTAGGTCGTCTACAAAAAAAGTACTTAGCACGTTGTCAAATTTCGAGCTCGAAAAGTGAGCTTGAGCAGTTTCACGAAAAGTGGTTTTCAGTCTAGTCAAGGACTTGTTCAATTGAATCGAGGGCCTATGTAGGAGTGTGATAATCCAAGTAGGTTCTGAGGCAGGACTAATTTTTGATCTAGGTCGTCTACAAAAAAAGTACTTAGCACGTTGTCAAATTTCGAGCTCGAAAAGTGATCTTTTGCAGTTTCATGAAAAGCGGTTTTCAGTCTAGTCAAGGACTTGTTCAATTGAATCGAGGGCCTATGTAGGAGTGTGATAATCCTAGTAGGTTCTGAAGCAGAGCTAATTTTTGATCTGGGTCGCCTACAAAAAAAGTACTTAGCACGTTGTCAAATTTCGAGCTCGAAAAGTGAGCTTGAGCATTTTCATGAAAAGCGGTTTTCAGTCTAGTCAAGGACTTGTTCAATTGAATCGAGGGCCTATGTAGGAGTGTGATAATCCTATTAGGTTCTGAAGCAGAGCTAAATTTTGATCTAGGTCGTCTAAAAAAAAGTAGTTAGCACGTTGTCAAATTTCGAGCTCGAAAAGTGAGCTTCTGCAGTTTCATGAAAAGCGGTTTTCAGTCTATTCAAGGACTTGTTCAATTGAATCGAGGGCCTATGTAGGAGTGTGATAATCCTAGTAGGTTCTGAAGCAGAGCCAATTTTTGATCTAGGTCGTCTACAAAAAAAGTTGTTAGCACGTTGTCAAATTTCGAGCTCGAAAAGTGAGCTTGTGCAGTTTCATGAAAAACGGTCTAATAGGTTCTGAAGCAGAGCTAATTTTTGATCTAGGTCGTCTACAAAAAGAGTAGTTAGCACGTTGTCAAATTTCGAGCTCGAAAAGTGAGCTTCTGCAGTTTCATGAAAAGCGGTTTTCAGTCTATTCAAGGACTTGTTCAATTGAATCGAGGGCCTATGTAGGAGTGTGATAATCCTAGTAGGTTCTGAAGCAGAGCCAATTTTTGATCTAGGTCGTCTACAAAAAAAGTAGTTAGCACGTTGTCAAATTTCGAGCTCGAAAAGTGAGCTTCTGCAGTTTCATGAAAAGCGGTTTTCAGTCTAGTCAAGGACTTGTTCAATTGAATCGAGGGCCTATGTAGGAGTGTGATAATCCTAGTAGGTTCTGAAGCAGAGATAATTTTTGATTTAGGTCGTCTACAAAAAAAGTACTTAGCACGTTGTCAAATTTCGAGCTCGAAAAGTGAGCTTGAGCAGTTTCACGAAAAGCGGTTTTCAGTCTAGTCAAGGACTTGTTCAATTGAATCGAGGGCCTATGTAGGAGTGTGATAATCCAAGTAGGTTCTGAGGCAGGACTAATTTTTGATCTAGGTCGTCTACAAAAAAAGTACTTAGCACGTTGTCAAATTTCGAGCTCGAAAAGTGATCTTTTGCAGTTTCATGAAAAGCGGTTTTCAGTCTAGTCAAGGACTTGTTCAATTGAATCGAGGGCCTATGTAGGAGTGTGATAATCCTAGTAGGTTCTGAAGCAGAGCTAATTTTTGATCTAGGTCGCCTACAAAAAAAGTACTTAGCACGTTGTCAAATTTCGAGCTCGAAAAGTGAGCTTGAGCATTTTCATGAAAAGCGGTTTTCAGTCTAGTCAAGGACTTGTTCAATTGAATCGAGGGCCTATGTAGGAGTGTGATAATCCTAGTAGGTTCTGAAGCAGAGCTAAATTTTGATCTAGGTCGTCTAAAAAAAGTAGTTAGCACGTTGTCAAATTTCGAGCTCGAAAAGTGAGCTTCTGCAGTTTCATGAAAAGCGGTTTTCAGTCTAGTCAAGGTTTTGTTCAATTGAATCGAGGGCCTATGTAGGAGTGTGATAATCCTAGTAGGTTCTGAAGCAGAGCTAATTTTTGATCTAGGTCGTCTACAAAAAAAGAAGTTAGCACGTTGTCAAATTTCGAGCTCGAAAAGTGAGCTTGTGCAGTTTCATGAAAAGCGGTTTTCAGTCTAGTCAAGGACTTGTTCAATTGAATCGAGGGCCTATGTAGGAGTGTGATAATCCTAGTAGGTTCTGATGCAGGGCTACTTTTTGATCTAGGTCGTCTACAAAAAAAAAGTACTTAGCACGTTGTCAAATTTCGAGCTCGAAAAGTGAGCTTCTGCAGTTTCATGAAAAGCGGTTTTCAGTCTAGTCAAGGACTTGTTCAATTGAATCGAGGGCCTATGTAGGAGTGTGATAATCTTAGTAGGTTCTGAAGCAGAGCTAATTTTTGATCTAGGTCGTCTACAAAAAAAGTAGTTAGCACGTTGTCAAATTTCGAGCTCGAAAAGTGAGCTTGTGCAGTTTCATGAAAAGCGGTTTTCAGTCTAATCAAAGACTTGTTCAATTGAATTGAGGGCCTATGTAGGAGTGTGATAATCCTAGTAGGTTCTGAAGCAGGGCTAATTTTTGATCTAGGTCGTCTACAAAAAAAGTACTTAGCACGTTGTCAAATTTCGAGCTCGAAAAGTGAGCTTGAGCAGTTTCATGAAAAGCGGTTTTCAGTCTAGTCAAGGACTTGTTCAATTGAATCGAGGGCCTATGTAGGGGTGTGATAATCCTTGTAGGTTCTGATGCAGGGCTACTTTTTGATCTAGGTCGTCTACAAAAAAAGTACTTAGCACGTTGTCAAATTTCGAGCTCGAAAAGTGAGCTTGTGCAGTTTCATGAAAAGCGGTTTTCAGTCTAGTCAAGGACTTGTTCAATTGAATCGAGGGCCTATGTAGGAGTGTGATAATCTTAGTAGGTTCTGAAGCAGGGCTACTTTTTGATCTAGGTCGTCTACAAAAAAAGTACTTAGCACGTTGTCAAATTTCGAGCTCGAAAAGTGAGCTTCTGCAATTTCATGAAAAGCGGTTTTCAGTCTAGTCAAGGACTTGTTTAATTGAATCGAGGGCCTATGTAGGAGTGTGATAATCTTAGAAGGTTCTGAAGCAGAGCTAATTTTTGATCTAGGTCGTCTACAAAAAAAGTAGTTAGCACGTTGTCAAATTTCGAGATCGAAAAGTGAGCTTGTGCAGTTTCATGAAAAGCGGTTTTCAGTCTAGTCAAAGACTTGTTCAATTGAATTGAGAGCCTATGTAGGAGTGTGATAATCCTAGTAGGTTCTGAAGCAGGGCTAATTTTTGATCTAGGTTGTCTACAAAAAAAGTACTGAGCACGTTGTCAAATTTCGAGCTCGAAAAGTGAGCTTTAGCAGTTTCATGAAAAGCGGTTTTCAGTCTAGTCAAGGACTTGTTCAATTGAATCGAGGGCCTATGTAGGAGTGTGATAATCCTAGTAGGTTCTGATGCAGGGCTAATTTTTGATCTAGGTCGTCTACAAAAAAAGTACTTAGCACGTTGTCAAATTTCGAGCTCGAAAAGTGAGCTTGAGCAGTTTCATGAAAAGCGGTTTTCAGTCTAGTCAAGGACTTGTTCAATTGAATCGAGGGCCTATGTAGGAGTGTGATAATCCTAGTAGGTTCTGATGCAGGACTACTTTTTGATCTAGGTCGTCTACAAAAAATGTAGTTAGCACGTTGTCAAATTTCGAGCTCGAAAAGTGAGCTTGTGCAGTTTCATGAAAAGCGGTTTTCAGTCTAGTCAAAGACTTGTTCAACTGAATTGAGGGCCTATGTAGGAGTGTGATAATCCTAGTAGGTTCTGATGCAGGACTACTTTTTGATCTAGGTCGTCTACAAAAAAAGTAGTTAGCACGTTGTCAAATTTCGAGCTCGAAAAGTGAGCTTGTGCAGTTTCATGAAAAGCGGTTTTCAGTCTAGTCAAAGACTTGTTCAATTGAATTGAGGGCCTATGTAGGAGTGTGATAATCCTAGTAGGTTCTGAAGCAGGGCTAATTTTTGATCTAGGTCGTCTACAAAAAAAGTACTTAGCACGTTGTCAAATTTCGAGCTCGAAAAGTGAGCTTGTGCAGTTTCATGAAAAACGGTTTTCAGTCTAGTCAAGGACTTGTTCAATTGAATCGAGGTTCTATGTAGGAGTGTGATTATCCTAGTAGGTTCTGAAGCAGAGCTAATTTTTGATCTAGGTCGTCCACAAAAAAAGTAGTTAGCAAGTTGTCAAATTTCGAGCTCGAAAAGTGAGCTTCTGCAGTTTCATGAAAAGCGGTTTTCAGTCATGTCAAGGACTTTTTCAATTGAATCGAGGGCCTATGTAGGAGTGTGATAATCCTAGTAAGTTCTGACGCAGAGATAATTTTTGATCTAGGTCGTCTACAAAAAAAGTGCTTAACACATTGTCAAATTTCGAGCTCGAAAATTGAGCTTGTGCAGTTTCATGAAAAGCGGTTTTCAGTCTAGTCAAGGACTTGTTCAATTGAATTGAGGGCCTATGTAGGAGTGTGATAATTCTAGTAGGTTCTGAAGCAGGGCTAATTTTTGATCTAGGTCGTCTACAAAAAAAGTACTTAGCACGTTGTCAAATTTCGAGCTCGAAAAGTGAGCTTGAGCAGTTTCATGAAAAGCGGTTTTCAGTCTAGGCAAGGACTTGTTCAATTGAATCGAGGGCCTATGTAGGAGTGTGATAATCCTAGTAGGTTATGAAGCAGAGCTAATTTTTGATCTAGGTCGTCTACAAAAAAAGTAGTTAGCACGTTGTCAAATTTCGAGCTCGAAAAGTGAGCTTGTGCAGTTTCATGAAAAGCGGTTTTCAGTCTAGTCAAGGTCTTGTTCAATTGAATCGAGGGCCTATGTAGGAGTGTGATAATCCTAGTAGGTTCTGAAGCAGGGCTAACTTTTGATCTAGGTCGTCTACAAAAAAAGTACTTAGCACGTTGTCAAATTTCGAGCTCGAAAAGTGAGCTTGTGCAGTTTCATGAAAAGCGGTTTTCAGTCTAGTCAAGGACTTGTTCAATTGAATCGAGGTTCTATGTAGGAGTGTGATAATCCTAGTAGGTTCTGAAGCAGAGCTAATTTTTGATCTAGGTCGTTTACAAAAAAAGTAGTTAGCAAGTTGTCAAATTTCGAGCTCGAAAAGTGAGCTTCTGCAGTTTCATGAAAATCGGTTTTCAGTCTAGACAAGGACTTTTTCAATTGAATCGAGGGCCTATGTAGGAGTGTGATAATCCTAGTAGGTTCTGAAGCAGGGCTGATTTTTGATCTAGGTTGTCTACAAAAAAAGTACTTAACACATTGTCAAATTTCGAGCTCGAAAAGTGAGCTTGTGCAGTTTCATGAAAAGCTGTTGTCAGTCTAGTCGAGGGCTTGTTCAATTGAATCGAGGGCCTATGTAGGAGTGTGATAATCCTAGTAGGTTCTGAAGCAGGGCTGATTTTTGATCTAGGTTGTCTACAAAAAAAGTACTTAGCACGTTGTCAATTTTCGAGCTCGAAAAGTGAGCTTGTGAAGTTTCATGAAAAGCGGTTTTCAGTCTAGTCAAGGACTTGTTCAATTGAATCGAGGGCCTATGTAGGAGTGTGATAATCCTAGTAGGTTCCGAAGCAGAGCTAATTTTTGATCTAGGTCGTCTACAAAAAAAGTACTTAGCACGTTGTCAAATTTCGAGCTCGAAAAGTGAGCTTGTGAATTTTCACTGAGCAAGTTGCTCAATATATTTTATTTTTAGAAAAATGTTTGTTAAATATTAAGTTAAATTGTTGATGTTTCAGAATGAACACCCCACAGCTCCTCGTCCGTCGCAATGGCTACGATTTCGTTTTCTATGATTATAACGATAACGAGGATGTACAGACGATGGTGGACTACATGTACTACCTATATCGAGCCATCAATTTCAAAAGACAAGATCGTCTAATTTTCGTTGGAGATAGTAATTTAAAGAATGCTTTCGATCATAGTCAAGAAAACTATAATTTACTAAACTATGATTTTGAAGTATTTCCTCGTGGTGGTTTAAGAGCCTCTCAATTGAGAGAAATATACCCTCGAATTGTACCATTCCGCTATATTTGCATAATGTTAGGTGGAAATGACTTAAATACTACAAGTGACGAAACTTTATTGAGTCATTTCATCAGTTTTATTGAACATCTGCCAGCGGAAAATTATGTGGTCAGAATTGTGCAGTTGTTTTCTAGAAAGGATCAAGATCCTGAAAATGTTAAAGCTTTTAATGCAAAACTTAAAAGGGCTTTACCAAAGTTTTATCATCCCTGCGGGCCTGTCGTGAGAGCTAACTTTCGAGACTCCCCTATACGAGAAAGGTGTCATTTGAAAGCTCATGCATATCATAAATTGATAAAATTGATGGGAATTGTTGCAAACAATATGTTTTGTAATACTCATAATGCTGCCCGCTAAGCTATGCCTTTACTCTAAAACTCATATTTTAAGGTTCTCAAAGCTCGAGACTCTGTTACCAAGTTGCCTCCCCGTTGAAAACTTTTGATTTTTTAGTTGAAAGTTCAAACTCTGAAAGATGGAGCTGATGTATCTGGTACCTTCGTTTTACATAATTATATTCTTTTCTTGGAATGGGGTAAGGAAAGTCAACGATGTAAGGCTTGGTAACAGATATACCTCCCATTCTTATTCAAAAACCTTGTTAAGAACCATAAAACTTCACTTTGTGCGCTTTTTAATTGTTATAAATTCCGAAACTTTCAGTTTGCTTCCAATAGATCTATCTAGCTGTCAGAGAGCGGCTCTTGTGCAAAATTACTTCAGTTCGGCTTATGACTTAATATTGCCTTGGTTTTAATATTGTTTCTACAGATATTAACCTTGTATTTAGTCACTTGTTTTATATTTGTTATAAAGTTTAAACCTTTTAGTTTTCTTCCAATAGACAAAATTAACTGTTAGAAGGCAGCCTTCTGTCGTGCAATTTTTTTACATTCATTTGAGTTCGTCAATTGGCATTTAGCATAATGATTTATTGTTAAGTAGCGGCTTTCTGACAGTCATATCCTTCCTTAGATATTTATTTGTATTGAAAGCCAGAGCACAAATTTTTCAAAAACCGAAAAAAAACTACCAAGTTTAGTTTGATTGATAACAGCCTGTGCTCATTAAAGCTTTTTGTCGGTTTTTCGCTGCGTGGTTTTATGGCCGCCAGGGCTTCTTTTGTAAATTTTTTCTGTGTTTAATTTTTTTTGGTTGGTTTCTCACTAACCATTAGGCTAAATGCAGCTGTGATGAGAAAACCTAGATAATCAAATGAATTTCTAGAGCCCTCTTGCTTTATTTTTAATATTGTTATTATTATTAATATTATTGTTATTATTCTTATCGTTATTATTAATAATAATAATAATAATAAATAATAATACTAATAATAATAATATTTATTATTATTATTATTATCGTAATTATTATTATTCTCATTATTATTTTTATTATTATTTTTATTATTATTATTATTAGTAATATTTTTTATATTATTATTTTTTATTATTATGATTATTATTATTATTATTATTATTATTATTTTTATTATTTTATTATTAAGATTATTATTATTTTTATTATTATTTTTATTATTATTATTATTATTATTATTACTAGTATTTTTGTTATTATTATTATTATTATTTATTATTATTATTATGATTTTTATGATTATTATTAATAATATTTTTATTATATTATTATTATTTTCATTATTATTATTATTATTAGTATTATTATTATGAGAAAACCTAGATAATCAACTGAATTTCTAGAGCCCTCTTATATTATTGTTATTATTGTTGTTATTATTAATATTATTATTGTTATTATTTTTATCGTTATTATTAAAAATAATAATAAAAATAATAATAAATAATAATACTAATAATAATATTTATTATTATCAATATTATCGTAATTATTATTATTATTATTATTATTATTATTATTATTATTATTATTATTGTTATTATAATTATTTTTATTATTATTATTATTAGTAATATTTTTTATATTATTATTATTTATTATTATGATTATTATTATTATTATTATTATTTTTATTATTTTATTATGATTATTATTATTATTATTATTTTTATTATTATAATTACTATTATTATTTTTATTATTATTACTATTATTATTATTATTATTATTATTATTATTAGTTTCATTGTTTTTATTATTATTATTTATTATTATTATTATGATTTTTATGATTGTCATTAATAATTTTTATTATTTTATTATTATTTTCATTATTATTATTATTATTATTATTATTATTATTATTATTATTATTATTATTATTATTATTATGATTATTACTATTATTATTATTATTATTATTATTATTATAATAAATATTACTATTATTATTATTTGTTTTTATTAATGTTATTATGAGTATTATTATTATTATTATTATTATTATTATTATTATTATAATGATTATTATTATTATTATTATTATTATTATTATTATTATTATTATTATTAATATTATTGTTATTATTATTATTATTTTTATTATTATTATTAATGTTATTGTTTTTGAGGGCTCTAATGATGTAAATCTAAGAGTCTGAGCTGCCCCAACTCGTTTTAGCAGATTTTTTGTTTATTATTGACACAGGCAATTGTCTTCTAGTTTCCTTGCTGCTTGGTCTTAGCAGCTCTATTTGTTAGTCTTTTTGTATTGCGTGGTTTTATGACCGCCAGTGCTTTTGAATTGATAGTTACCTGCAAAAGTTTTGTTTTCAGGGTCTTGAAATGTCTCGAAGTCATTCCTATCAAGATTTTGGTGTGGTCTTTTTTACTGGTGATGCCCTCTTCTCTCATCAATTTCTCAGATAGATCTGAACTGCGGGGCAAACTAATCGCTGATGGTGATCAATTTGTTCTGCGTTTTGATGGGGAGCTCAGGATGCGGTTCTGCTTGAATTTAATGTCTGCAATTGGCATATCGTTGTTATTGCACATAATAAGCAGGTGCTTTTTTTGCCTTGGCTTCTAAAGTAAATTTGTGTGCTACCATATTTGTGTAAAATTTTTTTTATTAACCTTTGGTTTTATATTTATTTTGCTTTTTGAAATGCACTAATAAAAGATTTTTTTGTAATTCGTGGTTTTAAGACCGCCATTTACCTCACTGTTTTCTTTGCCTGCGTTGATGATTTTTGCGCGTCAAATTATGAGTCTTTTGGATAATTTTATTTAATAATGCGGCTGTTTTCGAGGCTCTGGTCTGAATTAAATTTCTTAATTCAGAGTTCTGAAATGTCTCAGAGTCACCCCAAGAGAGTAAGCGGAATGTCTTTTTGTACCCGCTGAAATTTATTCCTTGTTTTACTTCCCTAGCGATAATTCGTGGAGCCTTATTGGACTCTCTCATAGTTCCTGGATAGATCTCTCTAAGTGCGAGCGTTCATCTCAATCGGAGACACAGCTAGTTTACGCCATGAGGGTCGGCCTTGTACGGCTGTCCTCATAGCTAAAGGTGACTCAAAGGAAGACTTCGAGGAAAAGCGACTCCTTTTAATAAAGAAAATGAATAATGGGACATTTACGCCAAGCAGATCTTTCCTTGAAGACTTAAATTCTGAGGGCAAAGCTTGCTCCAGTAAAACACCGGTTACTGAAATTGTAAGCAGTAATGTGAATGCGAAAGTAGCTAATAGTACTCCACTGGGGGACGATGTTAATTTAGTTAATAGAAAAGTAAATTCTGGTGAAGATGGAGATGGTAGTGTTTCCGAGTCTAGTGACGATTCACAACACGAAAATCTGGAAACGCCTGTAGATTCTACAGAGCAGAGCAGCAGCTCTGGTTGTATAGCGCTACACAAAGGAACTCTGTCCGTTCTGAAAAAGTTAATCACTAGTCTGGAGCGTAGGAGGAGAGAGGATCGCCGTATGCGGCTACTTTTGTCTAAACATTTGAATGATATGGCAACAGAGACGTCCTCGCCTTTGCAATTAGATCGAGTATATGCAACGAATGAATTGGTTTGTCCCGATACAGGTGAAAATTTACTGGACGTTGTTGGGAGCTCGGCAAGTAAATATGCTTGAAATTTGGCAAGGAAGTTGTTCTGTGAAGCCGAACTGATAGATGGGATGCTAGAGCCTCAGCGTGATTCGCCCCGTGTTCAACTTAATCGGAGTAAAGTTGATTGGATCAAGGCTTGCGTTCGCCATAGGTTTCCGGGAAATGATTGGTGCGCTGTTAGAGACGCGGTAAATCAGTTGGGCCGAGACAAAAAGCGAAAGAGGAAAGCAATACCGCTTGGCAGCTTGGACCAGAACAAGAGATCACAAACCGAATAGACATCTCCGGAAAACGAATGCCATAATAGACTAACTCTGTGCTCTTTGTACTATTTAGCATTTCTCTCGCATAGCTTTTGTGTTTTTGTGTCAGGTGTTTATGATGTCATTGTTATTCGTTGTTGTTATTGTCGCGGAGTTGCTTGATGCTGTGCCTTTTTTTTTCGTTCACTGGCTTTGGTCATTTGACAAGATTACATGAACATTTTCGGCGCTTTTCTTTCTTAAACTAATAATAGCTGGTTCTCGTAATTTTCACGCTTAATTTGTTGCTTGTGTTTCACCGTTCTGTTTTTGTTATTCTGCTTTTGTTGATTTTATGGCGCTATCTCTATGAGATGCTATAATTTTGTCGCAACTCATTCATTAAATAATTTTTAAGTCAATAAACTCATTTTTGACAATATAAGACGTTGTTTTGTGTTCTTTACTCTTCAACAAAACGGATACTATTGTTTTTTTTTCTCTTAAATATTTGCTTGAGAGTATTTGATAATTGAGCTTTCAAAAATTGTCTTTCTTGTAATGTCGACGGAGTAACTTTTTCTTGTAACTGCTCGTTTGACACATAGCGTGACTGTTTGATTGCGAGTATTTTTCTTGATAACTTGAAATGTTATTCAAGCTTTTAGATCACGCTGATTTTCACTCAAATTTTTTTTACTGCTATTGCTTTTGTTTTACATTGCGTATATCTTCACGTCGTCTTGTAAATCGTTTTCGGATCTGCGTAGCCCTATATTATATTTTAGCTCATCCTGCATTGCGTGGTTTCATGACCACCAGTGCCTTGTTTTTTCTCTTCTGAGGTCTAGGGTCTCAAGGATAGTCGACTTCTGGTCTAAATATTGTTACCATCGCTCATTTTCAAGCAAAGCGTGATTTATTGACCGCCTTTGCTTTTATTTTACATTGCGTATATGCTCACGTCGTATTGTTTTGTCGTTTCTCGGTCTGCAAAGCTTCATGCTATATTTAAGCGTTTTCTTCATTGCGTGGTTTCATGACCGCCAGTGCCTTGTGCATTGTAGTGTTAGGACTAAATTGTCAACCATGGTCAATTTTTTGTCTAGATATTCTGGCCACCGCTAATTTTTAAGCAAAGCGCGGTTTGTTGACCGCCTTTGCTTTTATATTTTACATTTCGTATATGCTCACGTCGTATTGTTTGGTCGTTTCTTGGTCTGCAAAGCTTCATGCTATATTTAAGCGTTTTCTTCATTTCGTGGTTTAATGACCACCAGTGCCTTGTGCATTGTAGTGTTAGGACTAAATTGTCAACGATGGTCGATTTCCTGACTAGATATTCTGGCCACTGCTAATTTTTAAGCAAAGCGCGGTTTGTTGACCGCCTTGGCTTTTATAGTTTACATTTCGTATATGCTCACCTCGTATTGTTTTGTCGATTCTTGGTCTGCAAAGCTTTATGTAATGTTTAAGCGTTTTCTTCATTGCGTGTTTTCATGACCGTCAGTGCTTGTGCATTGTAGTGTTAGGACTAAATTGTCAACGATGGTCGATTTCCTGACTAGATATTCTGGCCACCGCTAATTTTTAAGCAAAGCGCGGTTTGTTGACCGCCTTTGCTTTTATAGTTTACATTTCGTATATGCTCACGTCGTATTGTTTGGTCATTTCTTGGTCTGCAAAGCTTCATGCTATATTTAAGCGTTTTCTTTTTTGCGTGGTTTTATGACCACCAGTGCCTTGTGCATTGTAGTGTTAGGACTAAATTTTCAACGATGGTCGATTTCCTGACTAGATTTTCTGCCCACCGCTAATTTTTAAGCAAAGCGCGGTTTGTTGACCGCCTTTGCTTTTATATTTTACATTTCATATATGCTCACGTCGTAATGTTTTGTCGATTCTTGGTCTCTAAAGCTTTATGTAATATTTAAGCGTTTTCTTCATTGCGTGGTTTCATGACCGCCAGTGCCTTGTGTTTGTTAGTCTTGGCTAAGTGTCAACGATGGTCGACTTCTGGTCTAGATATTCTGACCACCGCTTTTTTTATGCGAAGCGCGGTTTGTTGACCGCCTTTGCTTTTATAGTTTACATTTCGTATATGCTCACGTCGTATTGTTTGGTCATTTCTTGGTCTGCAAAGCTTCATGCTATATTTAAGCGTTTTCTTCATTTCGTGGTTTAATGACCACCAGTGCCTTGTGCATTGTAGTGTTAGGACTAAATTGTCAACGATGGTCGATTTCCTGACTAGATATTCTGGCCACTGCTAATTTTTAAGCAAAGCGCGGTTTGTTGACCGCCTTGGCTTTTATAGTTTACATTTCGTATATGCTCACCTCGTATTGTTTTGTCGATTCTTGGTCTGCAAAGCTTTATGTAACGTTTAAGCGTTTTCTTCATTGCGTGTTTTCATGACCGTCAGTGCTTGTGCATTGTAGTGTTAGGACTAAATTGTCAACGATGGTCGATTTCCTGACTAGATATTCTGGCCACTGCTAATTTTTAAGCAAAGCGCGGTTTGTTGACCGCCTTGGCTTTTATAGTTTACATTTCGTATATGCTCACCTCGTATTGTTTTGTCGATTCTTGGTCTGCAAAGCTTTATGTAATGTTTAAGCGTTTTCTTCATTGCGTGTTTTCATGACCGCCAGTGCCTTGTGAACTGTAGTGTTAGGACTAAATTGTCAACGATGGTCAATTTCCTGATTAAATTTTCTGGCCACCGCTAAGTTTTTAGCAAAGCGCGGTTTGTTGACCGCGCTTGCTTTTATATTTTAACTTTCGTATATGCTCACGTCGTATTGTTTGGTCGTTTCTTGGTCTGCAAAGCTTGATGCTATATTTAAGCGTATTCTGCATTGCGTGGTTTCATGACCGCCAGTGCCTTGTGTTTGTTAGTCTTGGCTAAGTGTCAACGATGGTCAACTTCTGGTCTAGATATTCTGACCACCGCTTTTTTTATGCGAAGCGCGGTTTGTTGACCGCCTTTGCTTTTTTTACATTTTGTATATGCTCACGTCGTCTTTTTTGGTGGTTTCTTGGTCTGCAAAGCTTCATGCTATATTTAAGCGTTTTCTTTATTGCGTGGTTTTATGACCACCAGTGCCTTGTGCATTGTAGTGTTAGGACTAAATTGTCAACGATGGTCGATTTCCTGACTAGATTTTCTGCCCACCGCTAATTTTTAAGCAAAGCGCGGTTTGTTGACCGCCTTTGCTTTTATATTTTACATTTCATATATGCTCACGTCGTAATGTTTTGTCGATTCTTGGTCTCTAAAGCTTTATGTAATATTTAAGCGTTTTCTTCATTGCGTGGTTTCATGACCGCCAGTGCCTTGTGTTTTTTAGTCTTGGCTAAGTGTCAACGATGGTCGACTTCTGGTCTGGATATTCTGACCACCGCTTTTTTTTATGCGAAGCGCGGTTTGTTGACCGCCTTTGCTTTTTTTTACATTTTGTATATGCTCACGTCGTCTTGTTTGGTGGTTTCTTGGTCTGCTAAGCGTCTTGCTTTATTTGAGCGTTTTCTGCATTGCGTGGTTTCATGACAGCCAGTGCCTTGTATGCTTTAGTATTAAGACTAATTTGTCAACGATGGGCGATTCCTGGTCTAGATATTCTGACCACCGCTAAATTTTAAGCAAAGCGCGGTTTGTTGACCGCCTTTGCTTTTATATTTTAACTTTCGTATATGCTCACATCGTAATGTTTTGTCGATTCTTGGTCTCTAAAGCTTTATGTAATATTTAAGCGTTTTCTTCATTGCGTGGTTTCATGACCGCCAGTGCCTTGTGTTTTTTAGTCTTGGCTAAGTGTCAACGATGGTCGACTTCTGGTCTAGATATTCTGACCACCGCTTTTTTTATGCGAAGCGCGGTTTGTTGACCGTCTTTGCTTTTTTTACATTTTGTATATGCTCACGTCGTCTTTTTTGGTGGTTTCTTGGTCTGCAAAGCTTCATGCTATATTTAAGCGTTTTCTTTTTTGCGTGGTTTTATGACCACCAGTGCCTTGTGCATTGTAGTGTTAGGACTAAATTGTCAACGATGGTCGATTTCCTGACTAGATTTTCTGCCCACCGCTAATTTTTAAGCAAAGCGCGGTTTGTTGACCGCCTTTGCTTTTATATTTTACATTTCATATATGCTCACGTCGTAATGTTTTGTCGATTCTTGGTCTCTAAAGCTTTATGTAATATTTAAGCGTTTTCTTCATTGCGTGGTTTCATGACCGCCAGTGCCTTGTGTTTTTTAGTCTTGGCTAAGTGTCAACGATGGTCGACTTCTGGTCTGGATATTCTGACCACCGCTTTTTTTTATGCGAAGCGCGGTTTGTTGACCGCCTTTGCTTTTTTTTACATTTTGTATATGCTCACGTCGTCTTGTTTGGTGGTTTCTTGGTCTGCTAAGCGTCTTGCTTTATTTGAGCGTTTTCTGCATTGCGTGGTTTCATGACAGCCAGTGCCTTGTATGCTTTAGTATTAAGACTAATTTGTCAACGATGGGCGATTCCTGGTCTAGATATTCTGACCACCGCTAAATTTTAAGCAAAGCGCGGTTTGTTGACCGCCTTTGCTTTTATATTTTAACTTTCGTATATGCTCACATCGTAATGTTTTGTCGATTCTTGGTCTCTAAAGCTTTATGTAATATTTAAGCGTTTTCTTCATTGCGTGGTTTCATGACCGCCAGTGCCTTGTGTTTTTTAGTCTTGGCTAAGTGTCAACGATGGTCGACTTCTGGTCTGGATATTCTGACCACCGCTTTTTTTTATGCGAAGCGCGGTTTGTTGACCGCCTTTGCT
>NC_134482.1:24237988-24240488 GCF_964194025.1 Convolutriloba macropyga
TCATGTCGCAAAATCAACATTCAAAAGCGAAATCAACCCAACACAACATAAGGGTAGACGAATTCCACTACACCTAGTAGAAAAAGTAGAAAAGGAACTTAAAAAATTAATCAAAGACAAACAAATTAAAAAACTAACATCATGTTCAGACGAATATTTCATTAGCCCAGTAGTAATAACGGTCAAATCAGATCAATCCATCAAAATCGCATTAGACTCAAAAATACTCAACCACGCAATACACAAAAACAAATATCAAATGCAAAGCATAGACCATCTAATGGATGAAATAGCTATGAAAATTTCTGAACTCAAAACAACAGAGCGGACACTATACTTCAGCAAAACAGATCTCAAATACGCTTATAGCCAACTCCCTCTACACCCCGAAACACAAAAACACTGCAATTTCAATATACTAGGGGGCAACGCTACGGGCACTTACAGATTCCTAAATGGCTTCTATGGCCAGACAGACCTACCAGCAACATTCCAGAAAATGATGGATACAGCACTAGACGGATTAGACTCAACAAATGCATTCCTTGACGACATAATAATAATAACAAAAGGAACAATAGAAAAACATGAAAAAGAAATAGATAAAGCACTAAAAAGACTATACCAAGAAAATCTAGCAATAAGCCTTCACAAATGCTACTTTGGCCTAACAGAAATTATCTGGCTAGAATACAAAATAAATTCGGAAGGTATTACCCCAACTAAACGAAAAACAGATGCAATCATCCAACTGGAGAACCCAAAAACGCTAAAACAACTAAGATCATTTATGGGCAGCAGACACCACTTGGTAAAATTCATACCTAGCAGCATTAGGCGCACCGCTCAGACCACTATTAACAAAACCAACAAATAAAACACCCAAAAAATTAGAATGGGAAGAAATACACACCAGTGCATTTAACAAAATAAAACACGCAATTAAAACTATCGTCGAACAAAAACATTTCGACATTAACTGTCAAACACGAGTAGAATGTGATGCCAGCAAAGAAGGCTTAGGAGCTTGCCTCGAACAAAGACAAAACAACATATGGCAACCAATAGCATACGCCAGCAGATTCCTTAACAAAAATGAACAAAGTTATAGCATAAACGAACTAAAACTACTGGCCGTAGTTTGGTCACTCGAACACTTTAAGTACTGCCTATACGGATCACATTTCACTCTCCAAACGGACCACCAAGCACTACTCTCCGCCCTAAAAAATAACAGAGGCAACAAAACATACCAAAGTAGATTAACTAGATGGGTAGACCGATTACTACCATTCCACTTTAAAGTCGAACACATCGCGGGGAAAAACATGGGATTTGCGGACTATTTAAGCCGCCATCCAATAACACAACCAACTGGTGAAAACTTCGACGAAAATCACGTAATAAACACAATAGAAGCAATACATTATACACTTCAGACAACGCAGAGAAAATTAACCAATCAGATCGCTAGAAAACAGAGTGAACTAAATGACGATACAAACCATTCCAATCCAAGCAAACAGAAACAGAACGCTTTTTGCCATTTAAACGCTATAAAACAGTTGCCTCCTAACACATTAAACAATTCAATCAATACAAAATTAACTCAAAATTCTACAAATCCAAATCAAATTATCAGAAATCATTTATACAAATCCTCTATTCATCTTATTACAAATCCTTTATCAACATCTTTATCCAGTAGATCTTACAACTCAATTAACCCTTTATTCAGCAACAAAATACACGTTACAACAAGAAACAACCGACAAGTAGAAACCTTCCAAGTCCCAATCAAAAAACGATATCGAGCACCAAACACAACGAAAACACAAATGATGACAAACCCACAGGAAACAAATACAATTGCCACACAGACAGACGAAACATCAAACATTGGACAAGGACGCCAACCACTAGAAGAAAAAGAGGAATTCAACCCAATCCCAGAACTAGACTACGAAAACACTCCCAACTACCTAAAACAACTACATCGTGTATTCGGAGAAAATTTCATCGCCGAAGCTACACGAAACGACCCACATAGCAAAAATTTACTACAAATCATAGAAGATAAAAACTGGGACTCACTTAAGCACTTCAGCAGATAATGGCACTCCCTCAAACGAGATCTGAGCACGACACCAGCTGGTTGCATACTCTATGACGGGAAAATGTATATACCCACACAACTACGTAAATTAATCATGAACTCCATTCACCGCAATCACCCGGGCCAATCAGGAATGATGCACTTAGCAAACATTATATGGTTCCCAAGAATCCATAGAGAGATAGTAACTCTAACGCAGAATTGCCAACCGTGCATCAAAATAGGTAAGAATTTAAAACCAATAATCCCAAAATCAAAATTAGCAAACCTACCACCACTACACGAACCAAACGAAGAAATCCAAATGGATTTTGCCGGCCTCATACTAGACAAACAAAATAATGATTCGTATATATTAGCCTCGGTAGTTAGATTCTCAAGATA
>NC_134482.1:24254239-24311739 GCF_964194025.1 Convolutriloba macropyga
TTCTATCCATACTTAAAGATAAATCAACAAAGGCACACCAAAGCAGATTAACCCGCTGGTGCGATCGGCTAATCCCATTCCACTTTAATATAGAACATATACCGGGCTCAAAAATGGGCCTCACAGATTACATATCCAGAAACCCCCACGGCGCCGCAAAACCAATTAGCATGTACGACGAAGACTTTATAATAGCACAAATAGATGCTATAGTTAAAACAATTACTGCAATTGGACAACGCGGTAGACCACGAAAATTCCCTATACTGGAATCGCACGACGATTCCAAGACATCAAATACAACGACTGTAATTAAACGTCAAAGAGGCCGGTCGAGAAAAACACCCCTGGAATCGCGGGACGATTCCAAAATCAAAGTGCCTAGAGCACAAAGTCATAAGACAGAAACAAAAGTAGTTCAAAAAGAACATAATTACAGCCTACGCAGACAACATTTTAATCCCAATATAGAAAACCGCGTGACGAGGAATGACGTAATTGAACAAAAAGTCACACAACAAGCGATTGCAAAACCGCATTTGCCAAATAACTCAAATAACAATCAGTTGTTAACACAAAATCAAAATTCTTCAGAAATGCAAGCAGACAAAGACGAAATGCAAAACACTTTCCCAAAGAGCCCAGGAAGATGTCCACTATCATTCACCACCTACCTAAGCCCCAACAAAGAAGAAAACCACCCGCCGCCCCAACAAGAAGAACAAACAACATCAAATACAACACTGGATAAAGCCATCAGGAATGTGTTCAGCTCGACATTAATAGCAGCCATGACCAATAGAGACAGTGTACTAAGAGAGATTCGAGATTGCATAATCCAGAACGACGAACGCCGATGCAAAGCAGTGAGCAAACAGATATACGCCCACTGGAACCAACTGAGCGTAAACGATGGCTGCATACTACTGGACAACCGCCTCACGATTCCCAATGCACTTAAAGAGGTAGTCATTGACGTTCTGCATGCTACCCACCCTGGCTCATGGGGAATGACAGAACTAGCGAATAGACTCTGGTGGCCCTTCATTAACAGAGATCTGATAAACAAGGCAAAAACATGCCGCCCCTGCACTGAATTTGGTAAGAACCTTAAAAACATGATACCAAAAACTAAATGGTCACCAATGAAACCATGCGTCGAACCAAACGAAGAAATCCAGATAGACTTTGGTGGACCAATAGTAGACGGTCAAGGAAGAGAAATATACTTTCTCGCATGCATCGATCGATTTTCAAATTTTCCATCCCTTAAATTATACAATAACGCGAATGCAATAAACGTAGAACACTTTCTAAATAAAAATATGTCCATACATGGGGTACCTAGATCTATACGAATGGACCAAGCTAGATGCCAAAAGGGTAATATAATTGGAGACTTGTACAACAGAAACAACATTAGAATAATATTTGCACCCGCAAACGACCATAGATCGATAGGCCTCGTCGAAAGATTAATTCAAACGGTCAAACGAAGACTAGGGTGCATCAAGCTAGATCCCAAACAACACCCGTTTAATATAAAACAATCCTTAAAACAAATCACACCAGAACTAAGAATATGTCGGAAAAAAAGCAACCAATATATCACCATTCGAAGCGCACTTTGGGCGCCCCGCCCATACGCCAATAACCAATCTAACAACAAAACCTGATAGTAGAAATTTAAAATGGCCAAATGTACAACATGATTATTTAGATGACAACATCATGGGAGCAGACGAGCTGATATCCGACGAACGATGGGAACAAGAGGACCTAGACAGCGACGAGGAGGTACGTACTTCAAAAGAGAGGATGCTCACAGCAGCCAAGAACGACACCGGCGAGATCCCTCGAACATTCCGAATGACCACCCAATCAACGTTGCAACCGATCGCCGAATCCAGTAAAGGTCTACAACTAGCAAGGAAAACAATTGCTTCAACACGCAGCAAGAAACAACTACAAGGCTTGTACGAAGCAATACCAGAAGGGGCAGCACTAGTCAAAACATCCGGCTCAACGCTAACGATTAAATACCCGAGACAAGACGATACCGTTCTCCACAAGTCCGAGGTAGCTAGATTCGGTACGTCCACACAGCCCCAAATTCCCCTAATCCAATTCGCGGCACGAAAGACGGTCATCAATCACCACGAAAAGCTGCAGCGAACAAGGAACATCCACCAAAAAGAGCAAATGACCAAACTGAAAGGCGAACGTGCAATCCGCAAAAGATTACAAGATTCACCTGCCAACCCCAACCTGGCCAACCTCGCAAAAGTCCATCGCACAAAAGTCCCACCGAAAAGGAAATTTGTACAGTCTCCTAAAAAAGGGGACGCGAAGAAACAACACAAAGACCAATACGCATCCTCGCAAGAAGAAGATGGTGACGATACCATCCCAGCCCACGAGGCAACGGCCGAAGCCAACCCAAAAGACGCAGACTATGAACCACAAGAGTCGATAGACATACACGAAATCAACCAAGGCAAAAAGCCACGACGAAGCAATGGACTCAAAAAGAAGACAACAAAATACGGACAGACTGAAACTTTATCCACTGACGACGACACAGACGAGACCCAAACCAGCACTCCAATCAAAGGTCCCAAAGGCATCGCAAACTTCCAACTGGGTTCAAGTGCGCAGGACGATTCCACGCAAGGGCCGGAAGAACGTAGAAGTACCTCACCAGCCATAGGCCAAACACAAGAGCCTACTGAGACTGAGCCGGTATCACCTCTGTCCGAAGGACAGGTGCTGGAAGTATCGCTCCAATCACAAGAGTCAAGAGAGAGAGAGAACTAAGCCCACATGAACTCTGAACAATGCCTTTGCAATCGCATAACAAACTTTTAAAAACTTTGTTATTTCTCCCGAGGGGAAATGTGGTACATGTGTATTACCATTACAAAACAATCTTACTTTACGTATGATATGATGCAGTAAATTAATAATTCCTTCATGCAGTATATATATCTTAACATTTTTAACCATATGCAGTCGTCCGACGATTGTCTCTTATGTTCAAAGTTAACTGGTACTACGCACTAAGTGTGCAGACTGACAAAAGGTCAATTGCAGTTCTGCCTTATCTTTCGCTGAATAAAGTTGTGCGTTGAATATTCTTTTTCGAGTATAGCTTAGATCTTATTCTTATAAGTCTAGCATCACAATTATTATTATTATTATTATTATTATTATTATTATTATTATTATTATTATTATAAGTACTATTGTTTTTATTATTATTATTATTATTATTATTATTATTTTTATTATTATTATTTTTATTATTATTATTATTATTATTATTATTATTGGTATAATCATTATAATAATATTTATTAGTATTATTATTATTATTATTAATATTATTATTTTTATTATTATAAATATTATTATTATTATTTTTATTATTATTATTATTATTGTTATTATTATTATTATTATTATTATTATTATTATTATTATTATTATTATTATTATTATTATTATTATTATTATTATTATTATTATTATTATTATTATTACTATTATTATTATTATTTTTGTAAACCACGTTTTTTCCTTTAAAATGTTTGTTGAAAAACTTTTAAATGAAAAACATTTTAACCCACTGAAAGTTTGCCATTCATTTGCTCGGTTGTTTTTTTTTGTTTTTTTTTTAATTAATTTTACAAAAAAATTTCATCAAATTTGTCACAAATTTATCAAAACTAATCTAAACTAACTCAAAAATGACAAATTAAACAAAAGTTCACCAACTTGTGCCTAAAAACTCCTGAAAATGACCCCTTTACCTTAAAATTAGTTTTTCCCAGCGGATTCAGCACGCTATAATTTTAAACTACTAAAACAGCTTAGAGCCTTTAATGATACTTATTTCCAACTTGGTGTCAGCTGTTTATCTTGAATCCAAAGACAGAGCACCAATACAATCCAGTTTGGAATGTGAAAAAGGATGAAATCTGCCAGATCCAAATTACTTTTATAAAGACAAAATATGCTCACAAACACGCCCAAGTAGAAAAAGGAAATAAATTAAGTTTGGCGGTAGGTAGTTTCAAAATCCCAGTTAAAAGACTAAAGTGGGATCAGATACCTATGTATTGTATAAAATCTATGGCACTGACATATGAATTCCGTATATATTGAAGCACCCCACAAAAGGGATTAATAAGTTAGTCGAAACTCAGCAAAGTTAAATTTATTACTATTATTATTATTATTATTATTATTATTATTATTATTATTATTATTATTATTATTATTATTATTATTATTATTATTATTATTTTTATTATTATTATTATTATTATTATTATTATTATTATTATTATTATTATTAATATTATTATTAATGTTACTATTATTATTATTATTATTATTTTTATTGTTATTATTATTATTATTATTTTTATTGTTATTACTATTATTATTATTATTATTTTCATTATTATTATTATTGTCAAGATGAATAAAAGAGCAGTTTCAAACTTTAGCAATTCAACTGATTTCGTTCACGATTTAGACAAAAAGCGGTGAATAATTTCACGGCTTAGAGGGATAGAGGCGAGACCAGACAATACCTGTCATCGCTATGTACAGATGTTAGAAATTGCAAAAGGTGTTACAACAAGTGATATAAACTTACTGCATACAACGAGAATGATTAAGAAAGAGTTTGAATGATTAAGAAAAGACCGAATGGAGTGAGATAACTAAGTGGGCAGATGCCCGAATGGGTTGATAGATTAATAGTATATGAGACTTAACAGTGTTTATAATAATACTTGAGTCTTGGCTTCCCTGTCGGGTACTTCCGTACCTTACTCCCCTCCTTTCAAAGTTTCGACAATTAGGTGTCGAAAATTTTTTTAAGTTGTTCGATGTCCTCTGGGTCTAATGACGAGATAGGACTTTGCTCTTGAGTTGGGCGATCCGGGATCTAGGAAGGGGCTGTGCTGTAGCTTGAGTGTGGGCTATCGGCTTTTTCTGGGATCTTGCATCTATCGTCGTCTGATAGTGAATGCTCTATGGAGATGTTAATTTCGTTGTCTCCGATTCTTGTGGACTCAGTTGGCGGGGGTTCTTGGTACGCGTGGATGTCGGTCAGTGCTGGTTCCTCTGGCAGGGCATTGTGGTCGGTATCCGACTCTATTAGGATGGTAACCGGTATGTTCTCTGCTGTGTTGGGGTTGTTCTGTGAGCTTTTTGTTGGGTGATGTTCTTGCAAGGCCCGGATGGGCATAGTTATAGTGATTGGTGGTGAGTGAGCCGATTGTTTTGTGTCCCGATTGGGTTCAGTTGGGGTCCCTTTGGTCTGATCCCAGCTTATTGGAAGTTTTTGCACTATTCGTTCCACCGATCCCCGCCCTTTTTTGGATGTGCCCATAAAGTCCTTTGGCGAGCTCGATGTCACTATTGTAATGGATCTGGAGTCGAAGTGTGAGATGTTCGAGCGCTTTGTGGGTTGTTGAGCTTTCCTTCTGGGGCTCCCTGCTTTTCCTTTGCGTTGTTTTTGTCGTTGTTTGATTGTTGTGGTGTCTCTTTTGGCTGCATTGTTTTTGCCTGGATGGGTTTGCTTGCTTGTGCCCGGTTGGGGTCCGTCTTGTTGTTCTTCTGTTTGTTCCGCTGCCAGTTTCCCTTTTTGTTTTTTTCATCTAAATAGAGTTTTTTGATTTTCTCTCTATTTCTTTTGCATTTGCCAACCGTTTTGCATGCTACAAAATTGATTAGTCTAGTTTTATTTGGGGTTGTTTCGGTGGCTATGGCTATGTCGCTTTTTCTGATTACTGTGTCTTTTCTCTTAGGTTTGTCCATGGTGATTGTGTGTGGTGTATAGTGTTTGATTGTCCCGTCCGGGATTATATTACACAATGGTTTAAATGTGCCTCGCGGTTCTTTTACTCTGCGCATTACGGTTTTTCGTGCTACTTGATTTTTTGATTTTACTATGACGGATGTTTTATCTCCGAATGTGATGCTTAATTGGTCGGGAACGATTTTTATTGGGGAAATGGTCTTACGTTTCTGCGCTGTGGGTGCACATTTTGTAAATAGGGGTTCTTCGTCTGAGTCTGTTTCAGCGCAGTTGGATTGGTTTTGTATGTCCAATTGGGGCTCAGAGTCAGAGTCTTTGTTCCATATCCCCGCCTCGCTGAGCATCGCCTGCTTCGGTTTCTTCTTATCTAAATGAAAATTTTTTATCTTATTTTATGACAGGTTTTTGAGATTGGATTTTTTAGTATGTTTGTTAGTTGTGTATTTGCTGTTCTGCCAAAATGTGCTTCGAAAGGGGTGATGCGTGTTGTTGTGTTGGGGTTTAGTGTTATGTTTTCTATTATGTTGTTGATTTTATCCGCTAACGTTTCCTTGTCCCATTTGGGATCTATATTCATTGCTGATAGTCGCATTTTTATTGTTTGTATCATTCGTTCTACGAGTCCTGTTCCTCTGTGTCTCCTGCTGGAGCTAAGATTGGTTTGATGTTGTTATCTTTACAGAAAGTTTCGAATTTTTTCGATTTAAATGCCTGTGCTTGGTCGCACCTTAATGCTCGGGGTATGCCATGAAATGTCATGTAGCTTTTAAGGTACTCTATTGCTGTTTCAGTGTCGCAATTATGGTATGCTTTTGCGTGGTGGTATCTAGAGAATCTATCAGCTGAGATGAGTATGTATGAGTCTTCATTTTTCTCTTGGATGGGTCCTGTAAAGTCAATTTGTACCTCTTCATTAGGTTCTTGTAGATTATTGAGGCGTGTGTGTTTATTTTTTGGAATGACTGGTTTTAGGTTCTTACCGATGAGCGTACATGGTTTGCACCTTTGTGCCATTAGGACAATTTCACTGTGGTTGCAGGGGAACCAGATGAGCTGTGTCATGTACATCATACAAGCTTGTCCCGCATGGGTTTTGTGCCTTGATTGAAGTGTGATATCGCGTAAATTTGGAGGGATATACAGTTTGCCGTCGTAAAGAATGCAACCGTTATCGTTTACAGATAAGTCCTTTTTTAGTGTGTGCCAGTAACGGGAATAATGTTTTAGAGCAAGCCAGTCCTGGTTCTATATCGTTTTACGAATTCTATTGCTCTGATTATCGAGTTTGATGGCCTCCGATATGAAATTTTCATTCATTACTTTATGTAAATTTGATTGGAGAATGTTGGTATCCGATTGGGTGTCATCAAAGCGGTTTTTTACCCGGTTGGGGTCGAGTGGGGTCAATCCTTTTCCTATTTTACATTGGTGATCAGTTTGTGTTGCGGTAGTAATCGGTTTGGGGAGATTTAGTTGTGGGGGTTGGTTGCTAACAGTAGTGTTTTCTTGTATAGGGGTATTGATCATCTTTCTGGTACGGGGACGTTTATGAAATAATTTATCGAAAGTATTGGAGTTTGTGGACTTGGGAATTTGTGGAAAGAGAATTTGAATTTGAAGTTGATTTTGAAATGTGTGAGGAGAAATTATGTAAAGAAGTGTTAGAATAATTGCACGGATGCGACTGATTTGAACAACGAAATTGGCAAAAAGCGTCTTTGCTTTGTTTGTTTAGCTTACTAGTGTTTATTACGTCATAATTTGCGTGCTTTATGTTTGGCGCGTTCTGATTGGCTGAAATTCTTTGCGCATTGTTTAGTATGTGCTTGAATGTGTTTATTAAGTTTACTACATAATTTTTATCGCTTTCGAGCGGTTGTGGTGCTGGGGAAATGGGGTATCTGCTGAAGTAGTCCGCAAATCCCATGTGTTTTCCTGGTATATGTTGTACTGTGAAGTGGAAAGGTAGTAATCTGTCTACCCAACGGGTCAGGCGGCTTTGATAGGTTTTATTTCCCCTGTTGTCTTTTAGGGCTGATAAATGTGCTTGATGGTTTGTTTGGAGTTCAAATTTGGAGACGTATAAGTAGTATTTAAAGTGTTCTAATGACCATTCGACTGCCAGGAGTTCTAGCTGATTAGTACTGTATTTTTGTTCGTTGCAGTTTAGGAATCGACTGGCGTATGCTATGGGATGCCAGTTATTGTCTAGATATTGTTCTAGGCAAGCTCCGAGTCCGTTTTTACTTGCATCACATCTGACCCGTGTGGGTTGTGTTGTGTCGAAGTGTTTGTTTTCTATTATTTGTGTTATTGCGTTTTTAATTTTGTTAAATGCTAAGTCGTGTTCGCTTGTCCATTTTAGTTTTGAGTCTTTGATGCTGTTTTTTGTTGATAATAAGGGTCTCAGGGGTGCTGTTAATTCTGATAGTTTTGGGATAAATTTTATCATATGGTGTATGCTACCCATGAATGATCTAAGTTGTTTTAGTGTGTGTGGTTGGTCCATTTCTGCAATGGATTTTGTTTTCTTTTCTGTTGGTATTATCCCGTTTGGGCTAATTTTGTATCCGAGCCATATGATTTCCATTTGGGCAAATTCGCATTTGTGAAGACTTATAGCTAGATTTTCTTTGTCTAGTCTGGATAATACTTTCATTATCTCTTTTTCGTGATTATCTCTGGATCCTTTGGCGATGATTATGATGTCGTCGAGAAAAGCGTGTGCTGAGTTTATATTATTTACTGTATAATGAATTGCTTTTTGGAATGTTGCGGGCATATCTGTAAGTCCATAGAAGCCATTGATGAATCTGTATGTTTGTGTAGCATTTCCGCCCAGGATATTGAAATTACAGTGTTTTTGTGTATCTTTATGGAGTGGAATTTGACTATACGCATATTTTAGATCGATTTTGGATTTGGTGTCCGTTAGGTGGTCAATGCTTTGCATTTGGTATTTGTTTTTATGTATCGCTTCGTTTAATTCCTTGGAGTCTAGAGCTAATTTTATAGAGTTGTCGCTTTTAACTGTGATTACTACGGGACTTACGAAGTATTCGTCCGAAAATTTCTCTAGTTTGATTATTTGTTTGTCTTCTATTAGTTTTTTAGTTCTTTTTCGACTTTGTCGATTAGGTGTATGGATACCCTTCTTCCTTTATGTTGTATGGGTTTGAAGTATTGTTTGAATGTGGATTTAGCTATGTGATTTTTTGATTTTCCCAATCGGGTGCATAGGTTTGGGAAGTTTTTGAAAATGATGTGTTATTTTTTGTTGTACAGATTTGATGCAGTTAATGGTTTTCTCACCTTGCTTTGTTTGTGATAGGTGGATCCCCAGCTTTTGCAGTATGTCCCTGCCCAGTAGGTTCACTGTGTTGAGTGGCACTACCAGTATTTCGCAGTTCTGTGCGTTTGAGTTTCCAGATGATAGTTGTATTTTGAGTGTGCTGTTTATTTTGATCTTGTTGTTGCTGAAGCATCTGAACTCTCCCACCTTGGAGGCAATGTTTTGTATCTCTTTTCCAAGCTTATTTATTGATGAGTTCGCAGTTGTTTGTGAAACGAAGCTTCTTGGGCTCCCCGTGTCTACTAGCCAATGTATCTTGCATTTTACCGAATGGGTATTTTTATGTATGTATTTTATTTTATGTATTGTACATCAAGTTGTCCTTGTGGGTTTGTGTCGAAATGCGATCTGCCTGGGTTTGTCATTTTTTGTTGGTTTTTTTGGCCTCTTTCTCTTGCCAGGGCATATTGTAATGTTCCGATCGGGTGGCGGTCTTCTGATAACAAGTCCATTTGAATTTGTGGGTTTCGCATGCCTTGAATAAAGATGCTTTTTACTAGGTTGTCCTCTAGGTGTTCCCAGTTGCAAAGTGCTGCTTTTTGCTTTATTCTTGTGTGGAATTTTTCCAGTGGTTCGTTGTGTTCTTGTTTGCAGTTGAAGAATTGGTAACAATCGAATGTTTCGTTTCTTACTTCTTTGAATGTGTCTTTTAGTTGTTCTACAAATGCATCTGTTGTGCATTTGGATATTTCCGTGTGGGGGTTTCTTTGATGGAAGATGTTAGTGGCCTTCTGTCCTAGGGACAGGTAGATGAGGCTTTTTATTTTTGTATCTGCCTCGTCCCACGGGATATTGTCCACGTATGGGCCTTTGTCTTCTACTGCTAAGCATTGGTTTTGCCAATCGACTTTTCTTTTGATGTTTCTTTGCTCTCGTTAACTTTTCTCGGCTGTTGTTTCATCTGCTGTGGGGGGTTCGTACATAGGCTCGTGTGGGTAATCGAGTTCTGCATTTTGTGGTTTGGGCCTTAGTAGTTTTTCTAATTGTATATTTTCTTTGGCTGTTATTGCCAGTTTACTGTTTCGAACCATTTTTCCCACACTGTGTTTGGTTGTGGCCCATTGTCCCAATATAGTGTAACCCCGATTGGGGATTTGGCTACTGCTGACTGCGCCATGTCAAGATGAATAAAAGAGCAGTTTCAAACTTTAGCAAATCAACTGATTTCGTTCACGGTTTAGGCAATATCGGTGAATAAGTTCACGGCTTAGAGAGATAGAGGCGAGACCAGACAATACCTGTCATTGCTATGTACAGACGTTAAAAATTGCAAAAGGTGTTACAACAAGTGATATAAAGTTTACTGCATACAACGAGAATGATTAGGAAAGAGTTTGAGACCGAATGGAGTGAGATAACTAAGTGGGCAGATGCCCGAGTGGGTTGATAGAATAATAGTATATGAGATTTAACAGTGTTTATAATAATACTTGAGTCTTGGTTTCCCTGCCGGGTACTTCCGTACCACAATTATAATAATAATAATAATTATTATTATTATTATTGTTATTTTTATATTTATTATTATAATTATTATAAGTATTATTATTATTATTATTATTATTATTATTATTATTATTATTATTATTATTGTTATTATTATTATTATTATTATTACTATTATTATTATTATTATTATTATTATTATTATTATTGTTATTATTTTTTTCATTATTATTGGTATAATTATCATAATTATTATTATTATTATTATTATTTTTATTATTATTATTATTATTATTATTATTATTATTTTTATTACTATTATTATTGGTATAATTATTATAATTACTATTATAATTATTAATATTATTGTTATTATTTTTATTATTATTATTATTATTGTTATTATTATTATTGGAAACCACGTTTTTTCCTTTAAAAAGATTTGTTGAAAAACTTTTAAATGAAAAACATTTTGACCCACTGAAAGTTTGCCATCCATTTGCTCGGTTGTTTTTTGTTTTTTTTAATTAACTTTACAAAAAAATTTCATCAAATTTGTCACAAATTTATCAAAACTAATCTAAACTAACTCAAAAATGACAAATTACACAAAAGTTCCCCAACTTGAGGCCTAAAAACTCTTGAAAATGACCCCTTTACCTTAATATTAGTTTTTCCCAGCGGATTCAGCACGCTATAATTTTAAACTACTAAAATAGCTTAGAGCTTTTAATGATACTTATTTCCAACTTGGTGTTACCTATTTATCTTGAGTCAAAAGACAGAGCACCAATACAATCCAGTTTTGGAATGTGAAAAAGGATGAAATCTGCCAGATCCAAATTACTTTTATAAAGACAAAATATGCTCACAAACACGCCCAAGTAGAAAAAGGAAATAAATTAAGTTTGGCGGTAGGTAGTTTCAAAATCCCAGTTAAAAGACTAAAGTGGGATCAGATACCTATGTATTGTATAAAATCTATGGCACCGACATATGAGTTCTGTATATATTCAAGTACCCCACAAAAGGGATTAACAAGTTAGTCGAAACTCAGCAAGGTTAAATTTATTTCTATTATTATTATTTTTATTATTATTATTATTATTATTATTTTTATTATAATTATTATTATTATTTTATTATTATTATATTATTATTATTACTAGTATTATTATTATTATTATTATTATTATTATTATTATTATTAAAACTTTTGTTATTTTTTATTATTATTATTATTATTATTATTATTATTCTTATTATTGGTATTATTTTTGTTACTATTATAATAAATATTATTATTTTACTATTTTTATTATTAATATTATTATTATTATTATTATTGTTTTTATTATTATTATTATTATTATTATTATTAATATTATTATTATTATTATTAATATTATTATTATTATTATTATTATTATTATTATTATTATTATTATTATTATTATTATAAGTATTATTATTATTATTTTTATTATTATTATAATTATTATTATTATTATTTTTGTAAACCACGTTTTTTTTTCTTTAAAAAGGTATGTTGAAAAGCTTTTAAATGAAAAACATTTTGACCCACTGAAAGTTTGCCATCCACTTGCTCGGTTGTTTTTTAAATTAATTTTACAAAATTTACAAAAAAACTATAATTGATGCAACACTTATTAGTTCGGATCAATTGGTTGTTTAATGAAGTTCATCTTTTTTCAAAATTGATCTTCCGGGGACTGAATTTGCATAACCTCTGAGTTTTTTTGTGTTTTTCTTCGATGGCTATGGTGAAATAATACGAATTTTGAGGATAGCTTTCCTTTGCTGAAGAATTGGTTCAAACAACGTAGAGCTATTTAATGACAATAATTTTGGTTTTTGAGAGCCTTAATTGTTACCATTATTTGCCTGAACTTTCTCTCAATTCACTATTTTTATGAACATATGCTATTTTTTAAATTATTTCTTTGTTCTAACGGAAATCTCAAAAATGATGCTCTGTTGGGGTTAAGTTTCTTACAATGAAGAAAAAGTGTATTGAGAAGCAAAGTACTCCTCTAATTCTGGATGTGATCGGGTATTTTGCAATTTGCAATGTGAGTGGTTAAGATAACCATTCAAGATAATCATTCGAAGTTGACTGTGACAATCTGATAGGAAATTGCAGCCCATATGGAGGTAACTTTCATTAACCAACTTAAAAACATGACCAATATTTGTCCAGTGAAACACACGTCAGATGGACACAAAACATTTTGGTCATATTGTTCGTAGTTATTATTTTCAGCTGCGCCATAGCGAGGCAAGTCCTCTTCCCTGCATCCCATATTACTCTAGCTCACTGAAAAAAATGAGGCACTGTCAATGTTTTTTTCTCCCTTGGCCTGATTTTCCATCAGGTAGAAATTTCTTTCCTGGCACACACACATACTCTCACGCCGAAATCGTAATAAACAGTTGCTGACTACAGTCGTTTCAAATCTTGTTTTTATGCAAAAACAATCACAAATTGCGTAAAAAAACTAATAATCATAAAAAATTTATGAAAATTCATAAAAAACTAATAAATAGCAATAATAATAATAATAATTATAATAATAATAATAATAATAATAATAATAATAATAATAATAATAATAATAATAATAATAATAATAATAATAACAATAATAATAATAATAATAATAATAATAATAATAATAATAATAATAATAATAATAATAATAATAATAATAATAATAATAATAATAATAATAATATTAATAATAATAATAATAATAATAATAATAATAATAATAATAATAATAATAATATTAATAATAATAATAATAATAATAATAATAATAATAATAATAATAATAATAATAATAATAATAACAATAATAATAATAATAATAATATTAATAATAATAATAATAATAATAATAATAATAATAATAATAATAAAAATAATAATAATAATAATGATAAAAATAATAGTAATAATAATAATAATAATGATAATAATAATAATTATGATAATAATAATAATATTAATAATAATAATAATAATAATAATAATAAATATATTAATAATAATAATAAAAATAATAATAATAGTAATTTTACAATAAAATTATCTTTGCAAAAGACATCAAATTTTTTTGATTGAATTGTTTGTGCTTGATCGCACCTTATTGTTCGTGGAATGCCTTGAAATGTGATACTTTTTTAAGTGTGTTCTTACTGTCTCTTTATCACTATTTTTGTATGTTTTCGCATGTGGGTATCTACCATATCTATCTACTGTTACTAAGATATATGTATCTTTGTTATTTTGTGTGATTGGCCCTGCGAATTCAATTTGGATTTCTTCATTTGGTTCTGAGAGTGGGCAAATCTGCGTATTTAATTTTTGAAATTAATGGTCTTAAATTGTTACCTCTCTGAGTGCAACGTTTGCACTTTTGGGCTAGAGCTACAATGTCCCGATGGGTTTGAGGGTACCAGATCAGTTTTAAGTTAAATAGTCCAAGGTTGTCCTGGATGTGTTTTGAGCACCGAGTCGATAATTGTCTTGAGTAACTGAGTGAGGTTGTATAATTCGCCGTTGTAAAGTATACATTCATTTGGATTGATGGATAGGTCACGGCGAAGGATATGCCAATACTTGGAGAATTTTTTTGCTGTGGAATCTTGCAGCTCCGTAAGTCTGGGTATTTTAGGACTGGTCGAACTGTTCTTTAATACTTCGCCGTGACCTTAGAGCTTTTAATGATACTTATTTCCAACTTGGTGTTACCTGTTTATCTTGAATCAAAAGCCAGAGCACCAATACATTCCAGTTTTGGAATCTGAAAAAGGATGAAATCTGCCAGATCCAAATTACTTTTATATAGACAAAATATGCTCACAAACACGCCCAAGTAGAAAAAGGAAATAAATTAAGTTTGGCGGTAGGTAGTTTCAAAATCCCAGTTAAAGGACTAAAATGGGATCAGATACCTATGTATTATATAGAATCTATGGCACTGACATATGAGTTCTGTATATATTCAAGTACCCCACGAATGAAATTAACAAGTTAGTCGAAACCCAGCAAGGTTAAAATTATTATTATTATTATTATTATTATTATTATTATTATTTTTATTAATATTATTATTATTTTCATTATTATTATTATTACTATTATTATTACGAGTATTATTATTATTATTATTATTATTATTACTATTATTCTTATTATTATTATTACTATTATTATAAGTATTATTATTTTTTTAATATCGTTATTATTATTATTATTATTATTATTATTATTATTATTAATATTATTATTATTAATATTATTATTATTATTGTTACTAGTATTGTTTTTATTATTATTATTATTATTATTATTATTATTTTTATTAATATTATTATTATTTTCATTAATGTTATTATTATTATTATTATTATTATTATTATTATTATTATTATTACTATTATTATTATTATTATTATTATTATTACTAGTATTATTATTATTATTATTATTATTATTATTATTATTATTATTATTATTATTATTATTATTATTATTATTACTATTATTCTTATTATTATTATTACTATTATTATAAATTTTATTATTTTTTTTATTATTATTATTATTATTATTATTCTTATTATTATTATTATTAATATTATTATTATTAATATTATTATTATTATTATTATTATTATCATTATTATTATTATTATTATTATTATTATCATTATTATTATTATTATCATTATTATTAATATTATTACTATTATTATTATTATCATTATTATTATTATTATTATTATTATTATTATTATTATTATTATTATTATTATTATTATTATTGTTATTATTGTGGTACATGGGTAACCACTTAACCTCAAAACTATTATATCCTTGAAGCAGTAAATTAATACTATCATATGCAGTATGTAATTCATCATGTTTTGTTAACCATTGGAATCGCCGCGCGATTCTTCATAGTGTTGAAAGTGACAGGTATTTACGCACTAACAGACTAACCACGAAATGGTCAATTGCAGTCTGCCTTAAGTAAACGTAAATTCAAGTTGTGCGTTAATCTTCTCTTTGTACGATATTCAAGCTACTTAGTTAAGCGTGAAGGAACTAAGTACCACATGGCGCAGTCAGCGGAAAAAGGAAGAACAATATTAGGACTGGAACCATTTTGGGAACGACCCAGCTCCAACCCCCCCATCCCATGGGAAAAGTGGAGAAGTCAACTCAAGATGGCCCTCGTCGCAAAGACAAACATGGAACTAGATGAACTCCTAAGAGAGAAACCGACAATAGTCATATATCCCCCGGAACCAGTGGAAGAACAACCAGTGAATAATCCAACACAAACAATGGAGAGGGAGAGACTCACTAGATATAGTCAGGCAGTAGCCAAATGGAAAAACGAGTGCAACCTAATCGATAGAATAGGGGTGTTGTGCGGCGACAAGCCATGGGACATTGCAGACAAGAAGGCAAAATCAATGGTGTATCTAACAATTGGAATCGAAGGACGCAGGATGCACACCCGAAAATACCCACACACAAACGTCGAGAACATCACGACACAATAACTGTGGGAAGAATTAGAGTTGACATTCATAAGACCAAGGAATGTCACCTTTGACTGGTATCTGTTGCTAACCAGACGTCAACAAAAAGGTGAAACCATGGAACAGTTCCATTCGGCCCTACGATCCCTAGCAGAATTCTGCCAACTAGGAGCTCTAGTAGACTGATTGCTAAGAGACATCTTCACAGCCAACATGAATGATCCAGAAATACAAAAAGAACTCTTGAAGATAACACTGGAACCAGAAAAGGCACTAGAATTAGCCATCAGTATTGAATTAGGCGCACGAAGCCAACTAGCCATACAGGCAAAATCCACAACAGACCCATCAATGGTATCAATAGTAGGACGATCGGAGCCCGTCCTAGCAATCACCAGTTCAAGGTACCGAGGAAACTTTAGAGGCAACTATAGCCAGCCCAGAGGCACATTCACACAGTCCAGAGGCAACAATAACAACAACACTCAGTCAACCAGACAACAGGTACAACACAATTGTAGGAATTGCGGACAACCCTGGACACAAGACCACAGAGCCAAATGTCAAGCACTAGGCCAAACATGCAGAAGATGCAATAAGCCCAACCATCTTGCCAAGGTATGCCGCTCAAACCTAAACAGAAACAACAATAGAAACATTAACGAAATCGAAGAAATACACAATACACAACACGAGGACAACATAAACATGGTCTCCTTAAACAACGAAATAGAGAGCATAAGAGACGACTCAGAAGAAGACTACAGTGTAAACCTAGTCTCCCCAACGGAAGGATCAACAACCCCCACCAAACTAAACGTGACATTCGGAAACAACAAATATTGGGTAATGGTCGACTCCGGGAGCTCTAACAGCTTAATCACAGAGCGGATGGCCCACGAGATAGAAGAGCGAGACAAAAATAGTTGGTGGAGTCGTAAGACGAATCCAACCAACCTAAGAAGCTTCACGAACACCCCAATCAAAAACAAGGGAACCGTGTACTGTGACGTTCAATGCAACGGGTGGAACGCAGGAAGAGCCGACCTCATCGTGGTACCAAACAACCATAGAGCACTAATAGGCAGAGACCTCTTCCAAGGACTAGGCATTCAAGTCAACCAACAGACATCCCCAAAAGCGGAAGGTAAGAATGTTGCGATGATAGAAAATCTGGATAGCCAAAACTTAAAACAATTAATAGCCAAACAATTCCCCGGTCTCATAAAAACGGATAGGACGATCAGTAAACCACACAGTAAAATCCAATTTTAAAACCAACTTCACCCCTATTCACCAACGAGGTCGGAGAGTACCAATACACTTACAAAACCAGGTCGAACAGGAACTCAAAAAATTAGAAGAGAATGGCAACATAATAAAACTGGAAAAATGCAGCGACAAAAACTTCATATCGCCAATTGTAATAACAGTCAAAAGAGACAAAACGATAAAACTAGCCATGGACTCTAAAGTCATAAACAAAGCCATACATAAAAACAAATATCAGATGCAAAACATAGATTGCTTAGTGGACAACATTGCTCAATCAATCTCGGAATCGTCGCACGAAGGCGAGGTGCTTTTTTCAACAATCGACTTACGGTACGCATACAGCCAACTACCGCTAGATGAAGCAACAGCAAAACAATGCAATTTTAATGTAGTAGGCGGCCAAGCCACCGGAACGTACCGATTCATAACAGGCTTTTACGGCCTAACTGACATGCCGGCAGAATTCCAAAAAGCCATCGACAGCACACTAAAAGTTCTTAGAGACACATATAGTTTCTTGGAAGACATAATTATAGTCTCCGGCGGAGGAACTAAAACTCATAAGGAAAAAGTTTTCAAATGCCTACAAAAACTCGACAAAGAAAACCTCAGCATAAACTTAGAAAAATGCCACTTCGCAAAAAATAAGATAGAATGGTTAGGATTCGAAATCAATCAAAACGGAATAAAGCCACTCGTCAAAAAGCCCCGAACACATGCAAACAACTAAAATCGTTCCTCGGAAGCGTCCACCACCTAACTAAATTTGTTCCAAATCTAGCAATCCAGTGTAGAGTCTTTAGAGAACTTCTGAAAAAAGACAACAAATATAAGTGGGAACATAAACACCAAGCAGCATTCGAAAATATAAATTTACACATAAAAAACATAACAGAAAATACGCACTACGATTCCACCCGAAAAACGAGAGTCAGAACAGACGCATCACGTTCCGGACTCGGAGCCGTGCTAGAACAAGAATCGAACGAAGGGTGGGAGACAATAGCATATGCCTCACGTTTCCTAAATAAAGCCGAAGAAAAATATAGCATAAATGAACTAGAACTTTTAGGTGTAGTGTAGGCACTCGAACATTTTAAACATTACCTCTACGGCCATTATTTTACAGTACAAACAGATCATAGAGCACTTTTATCCATATTGAAAGAGAGATCTACGAAAGCCCATCAAAGTAGACTAACACGTTGGTGTGATAGGTTAATCCCATTCCACTTCCAAATTGAACACATACCAGGATCAAAGATGGGATTAACAGATTACATTTCAAGAAACCCGAATAACAAAGCTAAGCCAATAAGCCGATACGATGAGGACTTTGTGATCGCGCAAATAGACGCAATTAAGCAAACCATATATGCAATAAGACAACGTGGGAGGCCGCGAAAAACAGACAAGCTGGAATCGTCGAACGATTCCGAAGCACTAACTAAAAAGCCGAAAATTAAGCGACAAATAGGCCGTCCACAAAAATTACCCCTGCAATCGCAGGACGATTCCAAAATCAAAGTGCCTAGAGCACAAAGTCACAAGACAAAACCACAAACTTTGCAAAAGTTGCACAGTTACAGCCTACGCAGAAACAAAGATTTAACAAATATAGAAAACCAAGTGACGATAGATGACGCAACTTTACAAAAACTCACACAGCACACCACTGCAAAAGCGCATTTTCCGAATAACTTAGCTACAGATAAGTCACTACCTAATTCCAACTCTAATTTCGAAATGGATAGAAAACAACACACAATCCAACAAACCCCGCCTACATCGCCAGCTAAGAACCCAATCTCTTTCTCGACCTACCTTAGCCCAGACAAAGAAGATCGCCCCACCAAAACAGACACACAACTAGACAAAGCAATACGAGATGTCTTCAGTTCAACACTAATCGCGGCCATGACGAACAGAGACGCAGTTCTAAGGGAGATAAGAGACTGCATAACACTAGGAGATGAACAAAGATGTAAGGCAGTAAGCAGGCAAATCCACACCCATTGGAAACAACTCAGTGTGAATGACGGATGCATCCTCCTAGACAATCGGCTAACCATCCCGAAAGCAATGAAAGAAGCAGTGATAGACGTCCTGCACGCAACCCACCCAGGCCCTTGGGGGATGACCGAACTAGCCCACAGATTATGGTGGCCGTTCATAAACAGAGATCTTATTAAAAAATCAAAAACGTGCCGCCCATGCACCGAATTTGGTAAGAACCTTAAAAGCATAATACCAAAAACCAAATGGTCACCACTAAAACCTTGCGTCGAACCAAACGAAGAAATACAATTAGACTTCGGGGGCCCAATACTAGACGGTCAAGGAAGAGAAGTATGCTTCCTTGCATGCATTGATAGATTTTCTAAATTCCCTACGCTTAAATTATACAACAACGCTAATGCAACAAACATAGAACACTTCCTAACAAAGTACATTGCTATCCAAGGGGTACCCAGATCCATACGAATGGACCAGGCTAGATGCCAAACAGGAAATATAATCAAAGAATTCTGCAATAGAAATAATATCAAGATAATATTCGCCCCAGCAAACGATCACCGATCGATAGGTTTAGTCGAAAGACTAATACAAACGGTAAAACGCCGCCTAGGTTGCATTAAACTAGATCCGAATCAGCGCCCTTTCAACATAAAACAGTCACTAAGACAAATGTCACAGGAATTAAGAATATGCCGCAAAAAACCGACCAATATTTCCCCTTTCGAAGCTCACTTCGGTCGCCCGGTAAACACACCAATAACTAACTTAACCTCATGTGCGGATAGTCGAAACTTGAAATGGCCAAACATTAAGTCTGATTATTTAGATGACAACATTATGGGCAACGACGAGCTTATCTCAGATGAACGCTGGATACAAGAGACGCTGGATAGCGACGAAGAAGTGAAACAATCAAAGCAGCGAATGCTATCCGCGGCACTGAATGACAAAGGCGAAATCCCCCGCACCTTCGGTATGGCACCACAGACATCGCTACAACCCCTCGCCGAAAACAGCAAAGAGTTGAAACTAGCCAGGAAGACCCTCGCCGCCAACCGAAGCAAGAAACAGCTGCAAGGACTCTACGAAGCCATCCCTGAAGGAGCGGCACTGGTAAAAACGTCCGGCTCCACCATGACTATCAAGTACCCCGGCCAAGACGATACAGTGCTGCACAAATCGGAAGTCGCACGCTTCGGAACACCAGCGCAACCGCAGATCCCACTTATACAATTCGCAGCTCGAAAGACCGTAATCAACCACCACGGTAAAATTCAAAGACAGATGAACGTACACCAAAAAGATCAGTGTGCAAAACTCAAAGGCGAGAAAACAATCAGAAAGAGATCTAATGATTCACCAACGAACCCCAACCTCGCCAACCTATTGAAAGTGAACCGCACCAAGATTCCCCCAAAGAGGAAATTCATACAATCACCCAAGAAGGGAAAGACCGAGGCAAAAAGCCAAGGAACACAAACACCGCCTGATTCCCCATTCGAAGACGAGGATTATGAAAAGCAAGCACAAAGACAGGACACACTGGACAATAGCGAGGATCCAGACTATGATCCACAGGAAGATATAAATGTCCAGAAAATTGGGGCACCAAAGAAACCAAGAAGAAGTAAAAGGACCACAAAGAAGCCCAAAAAATACGGCCACAGCAACTGTCCCCAAACAGAGTACGATACGGAGACCTCGGAAATAGACTCCCCGGAAAAGCAATTCACTGGAATTGCAAATTACCAACCAACGACCACAACACAAGAGGTCCCGCAAGCATCGAAGGTGGACACACAACCAGCCGGCCCTTCACATTCTCCCCACGAAGGGGACCACGAGAGCGCACTGCCACAACATGAACCAGCACAATCGCTGGACGATACCCTGCCGTTCCAGCAGGCTGAGGAAGAGAGAGAACTAGACGCTCTCGAACTGTAGACAATCTTTAAAAACTTTGTTTTTCCCCGAGGGGAAATGTGGTACATGGGTAACCACTTAACCTCAAAACTATTATATCCTTGAAGCAGTAAATTAATACTATCATATGCAGTATGTAATTCATCATGTTTTGTTAACCATTGGAATCGCCGCGCGATTCTTCATAGTGTTGAAAGTGACAGGTATTTACGCACTAACAGACTAACCACGAAATGGTCAATTGCACTCTGCCTTAAGTAAACGTAAATTCAAGTTGTGCGTTAATCTTCTCTTTGTACGATATTCAAGCTACTTAGTTAAGCGTGAAGGAACTAAGTACCACAATTATTATTATTATTATTATTATTATTATTATTATTATTATTATTATTATTATTATCATTATTATTATTATTATTATTATTATTATTATTATTATTATTATTATTATTATTATTATTATTATTATTATTATTATTATTATTATTATTATTATTATTAATATTATTGTAAACCACGTTTTGTCCTTTAAAAAGGTTTGTTGAAAAACTTGATAAAAATAATAATTATTATTATTATTATTATTTTTATTATTATTATTATTATTAATATTATTATTATTATTGGTATTATTATTATTATTATTATTATTATTATTATTATTATTATTATTATTATTATTATTAGTATTATTATTTTTATTATTATTATTATAAGTATTATTATTATTATTTTTATTATTATAATTATTAATATTATTATTTTTGTAAACCACGTTTTTTTCTTTAAAAAGGTATGTTGAAAAGCTTTTAAATGAAAAACAATTTGACCCACTGAAAATTTGCCATTCATTTGCTCGGTTGTTTTTTTTAATTAATTTTACAAAATATACAAAAAAGCTATAATTGTTGAAACACTTATTAGTTCGGATCAATTGGTTGTTTAATGAATTTTATCTTTTTTCAAAAATTGATCTTCCGGGGACTGAATTTGCATAAATTCTCAGTTTTTTGTGTTTTTCTTCGATGGCTATGGTGAAATAATACGAATTTTGAGGATAGCCTTCTTTTGCTGAAGAGTTGGTTCAAACAACGTAGAGCTATTTTATGACAAAATTTTTGGTTTTTGAGAGCCTTAATTGTTACGATTATTTGCCTAATCTTTCTCTCATTTCACTATTTTTATGAACATATGCTGTTTTTTAATTATTATTTCTTTGTTCGCACGGAAATTTCAAAAATGAAAGTGTATTGAGAAGCAAAGTACTCCTCTAATTCTGGATTTGATCGGGTATTTTTCAATTTGCAATGTGAGTGGTTAAGATAACCATTCAAGATAATCATTCGAAGTTGACTGTGACAATCTCATAGGAAATTGCAGCCCATATGGAGGTAATTTTCATTAACCAACTTAAAAACATGACCAATATTTGTTCGGTGAAGTACACGTCAGACGGACACAAACCATTTTGGTCATATTGTTCGTAGTTATTACTTTCAGCTGCGCCATAGCGAGGCAAGTCCTCTTCCCTGCATCCCATATGACTCTGGCTCAATGAAAAAAATGAGGCACTGTCTATGTTTTTTCTCCCTTGGCTTCATTTTACATCAGGTAGAAATTTCTTCCCTGGCACACACACATACTCTCACGCCGAAATCGTAATAAACAGTTGCTGACAACAGTCGTTTCAAATCTTGCTTTTATGCGAAAACAATCAGAAATTGCGTAAAAAACTAATAATTATAAAAAAAATAAAACTTCAGAAATTGTTTAAAACAATAATAATAACAATAATAGTAATAATAATAATAATAATAATAATAATAATAATAATAAAAATAATAATAATAATAATAATAATAATAATAATAATAATAATAATAATAATAATAATAATAGTAATAATAATAATAATAATAATAATAATAATAATAATAATAATAATAATAATAATAATAATAATAATAATAATAATAATAATAATAATAATAATAATAGTAATAATAATAATAATAATAATAATAATAATAATAATAATAATAATAATGATAATAATAATAATAATAATAATAATAATAATAATGATAATAATAATAGTAGTAATAATAAAAATAATAATAATGATAATATTAATAATAATGATATTAAAAATAATAATTGATATACAGGAGAAACCTGTAAAGCGGAGTCAGCAACCAAGTACTTAAACTATTTACGTATAAACACTTATTGCTTATTCTATCTATCTATTGTCTATGTGAATATGTTACCAATCGGTGTGAACTGCTCACTTAAAGTTACCGGTCAGTTGTTACGTTAAAGTGTTAGTAACACTTAAGTTCTGTGCAGACGAGATAAACGATAGCTATGATTCAGTCGCCTCGTGGCCAAATACATATTACTGCACAATCTAATTTTCCCTCTTCATCTATTGCGAATAACATAAATCAGGATTCAGATAGTTCACTTCTTACATCCTCACACACACAAAACATAGATTCCACCAACCAACTGGTTTGGTCAAATCCCATTCGTAATTCCTTACATCCACAAATACTACGCCAACTGGCATTCTCTGACAATCTTCTTATCATGGCGCAGTCTGCAAAAACTCCGTTAGGAGCAAACCCATTTTGGGAATCAGGGGCGACACCACCAATAGAATGGAAGCAGTGGTTCGCAACACTGAAGATGGCGATTGTAGCTCGCGATAGCATAGATGTAGACAAATTACTCCGTTTGAAACCTCATCCAACAAATTTATTTTATCCAACACTACCAACATATAAGGAGGAGTTTGAAGGAGAAACCGAGGATGAAGCCAGACAGAGAGAGCAAAGAAACGAGAGAAGACGAGTAGACTTTGAGAACGAATGCAAAGTGATTGAACGAAAAGGAGCACTAGTAGATAGAGTACCGTGGGATGAAGCTGATACAAAAGTCAAAAGCCTTATATATTTATCACTTGGAGCAGAAGCCAGAAGAACATTTCACCAGAAAAACCCACACACACAGATAGAAAAATGCACCACTCATGAACTAGTACACGAACTCAACATCACATTCATAATTCCCAGAAACACAACATTCGACAGATTCAAATTTTTCAAATCAATGCAACAACCACATGAATCACTAGAAACTTTCTATAGCAGAACAAGAGAGGCAGGTGCTATATGCAAATTTAAAGATCTAGAAGAAGACCTAGTCAAGGATCTGTTCATCTCTAACATGACAAACACATCAATACAAATGGACCTACTATCAGAAGTACTCGCACCACAACAAGTACTCAACATTGCCATCAACAGAGAAAGAGGTCAAGCAAATCAACAAGAAATAATCCGGGCACACTAAAATAATACCAGCTGGTCTCAGGTATCATACATCAGAAACAGACCAAGACCAAACTTCCAACAACGCTCACCACAGCAACCCATACTACCAACACCAACATCCGGAAAAATAGAACCATGCTATAAATGTGGTCATCCTTTTATAAAAAACCACCTAAACATGTGCAAGGCTCAGAATTTCACCTGCAAAATATGTAAAAAGATAGGCCACTTTACATCCATGTGCAAAGCACCAATGCCCGAGCGTAGAAATCTACAATTTAGACAGAACACGAGAGAGTATACACAACAACAAAACACCCCACAGACGAGAAGAGTCAGGCACGTCAAAGAACAACAGAGCATTGAAGAAGATGACGAAGCGGAAAACGAAGAAACAGTTGATGCAGAAGCAGCACTCTACATTAAAGAATTGATAGAAGATTGGTCATTAGTAAACACAGTGAGACCAACTGGCCCAGACACAGTGAACAATGTAGCACTTAGTAAAGAATCTGGAGGAGAATTTTGGGTAAACACGAAATATAACGACCTAAACCTAGATTGGCTAGCAGACACAGGTTCACCCAGATCCTTTATACAATACTCAAAGACCCAAGAAATCGTAGACATTCATCCAGAAAGTAAAATAACAAACTTCAAAGAAAAAACAAGATACAAATGCTTCAACAATCAAGAAATAAAAATATTAGGCGTACTACAGATAACACTCAAATCGGGAGCGTGGACTGCGAGAAACTGCAACATCCTACTGGTAAACAACCTCCCCCAAAACGTGATGGGCAGAGATATACTCCGACAACTGGGGATACAACTAACAGCGACAAAACCAACTGGTAAGACAATTGGTTTAATATCAGACATATCAACAGAACAAAACATCATAAAATGGATATTCAAAAAATACCCACACCTCTGCACACGTCCAGGCCGATCAAAAAATCATATGGCAAAATCCATATTTAAAGAAAACTTCACACCAACACAACACAAAGGTCGACGAGTACCACTTCACCTTTTAGAACGCGTCGAACAAGAATTAGAAAAACTAGTCGAGGATAAACAGATAATCAGACTCGAAAACTGTTCTGATAAATATTTTATTAGTCCAGTAGTAATAACAGTTAAAAAAGACAAAAGCATCAAAATAGCCTTAGATTCCAAAGAATTAAACGACGTCATACATAAAAACAAATATCAAATGCAAAGCATTGACCACCTTATTGACGCGGTAGCAAATTATATCTCCGAACGGAGCACAGAACAAGGAACTCTTTACTTCTCAAAAATAGACTTGAAATATGCATACAGTCAAATCCCATTGGACCCACAGCTCCAAAAACACTGTAACTTCAATATATTAGGAGGAAAAGCCACTGGAACATACAGATTCATAAACGGTTTTTATGGATTAACAGACATGCCGGCAACATTTCAAAAAACCATAGACGTCACACTTAGAAATTGTCACAACAATTTTGCATTTCTCGATGACATCCTAGTAATAACAAAAGGTAGCATCACGGATCATGAAAAAGAACTGGATAAAATTCTATATCTCTTAGATAAAAGAATCTAGCAATAAAATTACAAAAATGCGAATTCGCCAGAAAGCAAATAACCTGGTTGGGATATCTAATAACACCAACTGGCATAACACCAACCAAGAAAAATTGCGAATCAATAAACAAACTAGAAACACCAAAAACACTAAAACAACCCAGATCATTCATAGGATGCATACATCACCTAATAAAATTTACACCCCAATTAGCAGAAATGTCCGAACCACTAAGACCACTCTTATCAAAAAACAACACAAAAGCACAAAACAAATTAGATTGGAAGAATGAACACACATTCGCATTCGATAAGATCAAAAAACAGAAATCAACATAACGGAGAACAAGCACTTCGATATAAATAAAGAGACGAGAATTAAAAGTGACGCCAGCAAAAAAGGGCTAGGAGCATGCTTAGAACAAAAACACGGTCAGATTTGGAAACCAGTCGCCTATGCAAGTAGATTGTTGAACAGATTAGAAGAAAGATACAGCACAAACGAACTAGAACTACTAGCCATAGTATGGGCACTGGAACATTTCAAATATTATTTGTATGGTAATAAATTCACTTTACAAACAGATCATCAAGCATTGCTTTCAGCACTTAAAAATAACAGAGGAAACAAAACATATCAAAGCAGATTATCTAGATGGGTTGACAGATTACTCCCATTCAACTTCAATATCGAACATATACCGGGGAAAAACATGGGATTGGCTGACTACCTCAGCAGAAATCCATCGGGCCCCCCCGTACCAGTAAATGATGACGATGAAAAATTTGTCACAAATGTAATACAGGAAATAAAACACGCAATCTTAAACCAACGCATCAATCCACTTAGAGCAATTAAACCAAGTGGCAATATTAACCAGTCAGAAAGCAACACTCAAAATGAACGAAATGACGTCATGCACGATAAACTAAACACACACAATAATGAGAGCGCTTTTTGCCGTCGTAGTCATAAGAACAAGTCGCCTCATTATTCAATTAATTCATTTCCAAAATCAAAACAACAACTTATTGCTATTACCACACTCGCAAACCCTAACACAAATACATTTGAAAAAACCATTATTAAACGTCATAGAGCCCCAAACAAAAAGAATCTCCAAATGGAGACGCAAATCCAAAACAAATTAATGTGTGATACAAGCACACAAACTGATCCCCACTCAAACAAAGGCAAAGGCCTTTCTGTATTAGACGAGAGCAAACACGCCGATTTATTTACGGCTATTGATAATACCCCCAACCCCGATTACCGATTAAACCTTATGAGAGTCTTCAATGCAGAATTTATCGCCGAAAATTCAAAGAAAGACCTTGGCCCCATTAATGACCTAGTAATCAAAAAGGATTGGAATACATTAAAGAAAGTTAATTCCATCTTTTACAAAATTCATCGTGACCTATCCGTTACTACATCAGGTTGCCTATTATATGACAACAAACTTGTCATACCAACAAAACTTCGACCAATGGTGCTTCAAACTATCCACAGTAAACACCCCGGACAAGCGGGAATGTTAGCACTAGCAAAACTGGTCTGGTATCCTCACATACACAGCGAAATCGTGGCCCAAGCGCAGAGTTGCAAACACTGCATAGAAAAAGGTAAAAATTTAAAACCCATCATCACAAAAAATAACCTAGGCATACTGCCAAACTTAGTCGAACCAAATGAAGAAATTCAACTAGATTTCGCTGGTCCCATCCCATATAAAGATAACACAAAAAACAACTATATCCTAGTATCAGTAGATAGGCTCTCAAGATTTCCCCATGCGGAGACGTTCAATAATTGCGACACAAACACAGCAATAGAATACCTGGAAAGCTACTGCAAACTACACGGCATCCCACGTTCCATCAGGTGGGACCAAGCACAAGCATTTAAAGCAAATAGTTTGATATATTCTGTAAAAATAAAAACATAAAACTAATACTAGCACCAGCTGGTGACCACCGAGGAACCGGCATGGTCGAACGACTAATACAAACAATAAAAAGAAGATTGACAGTACTAGATATCGACCCCAATTGGTCAAACTCAACACTAACAAACAGACTAGCAAACATAATAGAAAAAATTCGCCTAATCCCAAACACTACAACAAAAATCACACCATTTGAAGCAAACTTCGGCAGAAAACCAAACACCGCAATATCAAACATCACAACAAAAACATCACACAAAAACCTATCATACAAAAAATTAACAAAATACTGTTTAGACAAAAAAAGATGCTCAAGCAGAACGCCCTCACAATGGAGGAAATTTGGAGGCGAGACGGGGAATCTGAAAATGAGTTAGACATCAGATACAGAAGCGAGGAAGACGACATACAACAAAGCCCCGCAAGCAACCCGGAACCAACTGGTAGCAAAGAAAATCCCGAAAGCATCCAAAGCGACGATTCAGAAAATGTACCCTTGGCATTAACACCTAAAGCAAAAAACTCGCCACGTAAGATATACCCTTCCGAAGTTCATTTCACATTAGGAGATAAAACAGTAAAATTCATAAAATCACGCAAAAACATCGCACGAAAATCACTCGCAAGAAAACCAAAAGACCCACGACACACACTTGCACCACAATGGAACATAATACAAGACGGCACCATCACTGGTTACACACCACACACCATCACAATAGACACACCACTTAGAAAAAACACGGTAATAAGAAAAAATGACCTTGCGATAGTCACCGAACAAAAACCTATACCAGAGTTAACAAAGGAACTACAAAAACCAAGACTAATTCATATGGTAGCTTGCAAAACACTTGCAGAATATAAAAGAAACCAAGAAAAAATTAAAAAGTTCTGTTTAGAAGAAGCCAAGCAACTAAAAACAAGAAACAAAGAACATCTTGGAGAAACATCCCAACGAGCAAGCACCAGGAACAACCCGACAAAAGGATCTCCAACTGGAGCCCAGCGAAAGTAAGGAGAACTGCTGCACACAACCAGAAGAAACAAAAAAAACAAAAAGCCCAGTGAGGCTTAAGTTCTTTCTTAAGTTCTGTGCAGACGAGATAAACGATAGCTATGATTCAGTCGCCTCGTGGCCAAATACATATTACCGCACAATCTAATTTTCCCTCTTCATCTATTGAGAATAACATAAATCAGGATTCAGACAGTTCAGTTCCTACATCCTCACACACACAAAACATAGATTCCACCAACCAACTGGTTTGGTCAAATCCCATTCGTAATTCCTTACATCCACAAATACTACGCCAACTGGCATTCTCTGACAATCTTCTTATCAGTAATAATAATAATAAATATATTAATAATAATAATAACAATAATAATATTAGTAATATTACAATCAGATTATCTTTGCAAAAGACATCAAAGTTTTCTGATTGAATTGTTTGTGCTTGATCGCACCTTATTCTTCGTGGAATGCCTTGAAAAGTGATGCTTTTTTTAAGTGTGTTCTTACTGTCTCTTTATCACTATTTTTGTATGTTTTCGCATGTGGGTATCTACCATATCTATCTATTGGTACTAAGATATATGTATCTTTGTTATTTTGTGTGATTGGCCTTGCGAAGTCCATTTCGATTTCTTCATTTGGTTCTGAGAGTGGACAAATCTGCGTATTTAATTTTTGAAATTAATGGTCTTAAATTGTTACCTCTCTGAGTGCAACGTTTGCACTTTTGGGCTAGAGCTACAATGTCCCGATGGGTTTGAGGGTACCAGATCAGTTTTAAGTTAAATAGTCCAAGATTGTCCTGGATGTGTTTTGAGCACCGAGTTGATAATTGTCTTGAGTAACTGAGTGGGGTTGTATAATTCGCCGTTGTAAAGTATACATTCATTTGGATTGATGGATAGGTCACGGCGAAGGATATGCCAATACTTGGAGAATTTCTTTTTTGCTGTGCAATCTTGCAGCTCTCTAAGTCTGGGTATTTTAGGACTGGTCGAGCTGTTCTTTAATACTTCTGCGATTTATGCCACTCCTATTATTTTGTAAAAATTAATTAAGTAGTTGGCTAAGTACTCAATTGTAGTGTCGTCGAACGGATTTTTTGTTATTTGGGAATTTATTGGTTTTAATACTTGGCCAATGTTAGAACTGATATCGGTCTGTGTGCCGATAGTAATGCTGTTAGGGGATTATTCTCTGGAGAGTTGTGTGAATATTCAAGCGTATCCATTTTTTAATTGTGCTCCTGAATCTGTTTGGGATCAGTTGATCAACTGTTTTTTTTTGTATGGTTTGTGTCGAGTATAGACGTTATCAAAAGATTTGTAAGAGTTTGTGTTTTGAAAAAAAATTTGAAGCAAAGAATGAGACCGATTTGTGTGTAATGAATGGTTAAAAGCATTTTGTTTTTATTGTTTGTGCGGAATAGTATCCATGACGTCAATGCGTTCTTTTTACAGTTCTGTTTTCTTATTGGTTGAAGTACTGTCTGCTCATTTAATAAGAATTTGTTACCTCGGCTGTCTTTTAAAGTTGACAGCAAGACTTAGTGGTCCTTTTGGAGCATGAATGTTGAGCCGTATAAATAGTATCTAAAATGCTCTATTGCTGAATGCTCTAGATGTTGTATTTTTGTTCATTTGTATTAAGAAACCTAATTGCGTATGCAATGGGATGCCATTCGTTTTTGTATTTTTGTTCTAGACATGCACCTAGAATTCTCTGCTTGCGTCGCATCTTACGCGTGTTTGTCGGTTGGTGTCGAAGTGTTTATTTTCTACTATCTGTTTGATTCCAAGTTTTTTTCTGTGGAATGCTTTTGTGAGATTGTCCTTCTAATCTAATTTTTTATATTTTTTAATTTGTCTTTGTTGGAGAAGGGAAGGCGAAGGGGAGAAGATAGTTGTGATAGGTTAGGTATAAATTTTAAGGAACCTTTTGTTTTTTTATGATATTGTCTATAAAAGCATTTGCTGCAGGAATGTTTGTTGGTGTTAAACCCATTGTTTTTTGGAAGGTTGTGGGCATGTCTATGAGTCCGTAATATCAGTTTATGAATCTGAGCGTTCCTGTTGCGTTCCCCCGAGTGTATTGAAATTGCAAAAATTTTGTGTGTCCTAATGGAGCGGACTTTGGCCGTACGCATATGTTGAATCAGTTTTGGAGAAGTAGAATGTGCATTCGTTTTGTTTGAGCTCTGTTATTTTACATGCAGTTGTGTGCATTAGGTGATCGATACTCTGCATCTGATTTTTATTTTTATGTATTGCGTCATTCAGTTTTTTCGAGCCGAGTGCTGTCTTGATTGGTTTGCCGTGTTTGACTGTAATGACTCCAGGGGCAATGAAACCTTGTCCGAAGTTCTATAGTTGAAGCGGTTAAGTGGGATTCTCCACAATTAGGTGAAGTGGGATTCTGCTTTTTCTATAGTGTATCGGGTGGAATTATTGTTTGAATGTTGAACTTGCGAAGTGGTTTGAGTTTCCTAGTTTGGTTCATAGACGGGACTGTTTTGGAATACTCATTTTGCAGGGAATGAGTTTTGTTTTGTAGGGAATATATATTATGTATTTTCTCACCTGGGTATTTGTATGTAATGTAGATGCCCAGTCTTTAAGGGATGTCTCGACCTAGCAGATTGCTGGTGTTGTGTGGCTCTACAAGTAATTAACTTTTGTTTGCTACAGTGTTGCCAGATTTTAGATCCATTTGGATTGTGTGATCTATGTGGATTTTGTTATTGTTGAAACAGCTGGTTTCCCCAATATTTTTGTGTTTGTTTATGATTTCTCGTCCTTTTTTCGATGAGTTTTTGAGCTGTTTGGAGACGTAAATTGTTTTGGTCTGCCTGTTTCTACTAACTAGTTTATCTCTTCGTTTTTGCATGATGTTTTTAGCCGGAGTTCAGTGATGTTTTGTTAACTGAGGTGAAGATCAGATTTCCAGTCCTTCATCAATTCCCTTATGTTACAAAGCTTTCGGTGTCGATTGTTTCTATTTCATTTTCTTCTTCCTAATTTATTGTGTCGTTTCGCGGTTGCGCTGCTTGTAAGTTGCGTGCTCGTCTTGCGTTAACTTATTGTTTTTGTGTGTCTTGTTAGTGTGTTTTGTTGTAACTGTAACTTGTGTTACTTCTTGATATATTTTGTGTTTGTAATTCCGATCTTCTTGGCGGCATCTCGGACCTGCATACCTTGGTATAGTGTCCTTTTTCTTCAAAAATTTTTCAGATTATTTTTTTAGCTGCGCAATTATATATGTGTTTTTGAATGAATTTGTAGCCAGATCTCCAGCAATCTGAAATTTTTTTGTTTGATGGTGTTTGTAAAATGCTTCTTTTTTGTGTTTGTTGACGTGTGCGTTGGATGAAGTTTATATCAGATCATTGAGGAATTCGTGCGTGGGTGTTGCTTATTCGTTGCTGGTTCTCCTGATCGCGTTCTCTTGTGAGATTATAATTGAGTGTTTCTACTGGATCTCTATCTTCTGATAGCAGATCTTTTTGGACTTGTGGATTAGCCATCCCCAGTATCAAAATACGTTTTGCTATGCTGTCTTCCAGTTGCAAAGTGCTGCTTTCTGTTTCATGTGTGAGTGGAATTGTTCAATTGATTCTCCTGAGTTCTGTCTACAACTGAAATCTATCAAAGGTTTCATTTCCGATCTCTTTGAATGTTTCCTGCAATTGTATAATTATAGCGTCCGTGGTGCATTTTTCTAAGCCCGATTTGGGGTTTCGTTGGTGAAACCCATTTTGGGGTTTCGATGTTATCTACCTCGTCCCATTTTAGATGTTCTAGCTCTGGGCCCTGATCTTCTATTGTTTTGCATATTTTCTTCAACTGCACCTTTCTCTTTATGTTTCTTTGCTCTCGCTGGAATTTCTCTGCTGTTGTTTCACCAGGGAATGCTGGTTCATATATAAGATCTTGTGGGTAAATCAGTTCTGCTGTTGTACTCTTGGGCGGAGCAATCTTTCTACCTGAAGATTTTTTTGTCGTTATAGTAGTGGCGAACCACTTATCTCATGTTCTGGTGGTTTGAGCTCCATTTTCCCAACAAAGGGCTACGCCTATTGATAACGCTGACTGTGCCATGTTGTGAGCGATCGTTTGAAACAAAAAGAACAGTTGATTAATACTGAATTCGAGACTGAAATCTATATCGGTTTTTGGCGAAAAAGCACTTTTCTATCACCTTTAATGTGACCAAAAGTACCTGTCCGCTAGCTTGCAATAAAGTAACATAACATTTTAACATAAAATACTATGCGCAACACAAATGAAACTTACTGCTGAAATGTCCAGTATGAATACACTTTATAGACTGCATTCCTTGTGGAATGACTATTCTAAAAATTATAGTTTAACAGTATTTATAATAATACGTCTATAATCTTGGTCTCGCAACTCCTCTACCACAATTATTGATATTAATTTTATTATTATTATTATTATTATTATTATTATTATTATTATTATTATTATTATTATTATTATTATTATTATTGTTACTAATATTATAACTATTATTATTAATAATATTCTTATTAATACACCTATAATTTTTTATTATTATTATTATTATTCTAACTATTAATTTTATTGTTATTATTATTTTTATTATTAATATTATTATTATTAACAATACTATTAGTATTATTATTCTTAATATTATTATTATTATAACTGTTATTATTATTATTATTATTATTATTATTATTATTATTATTATTATTATTATTATTATTATTATTTTAGTTTTCGTTATTATTATTATTGTTATTATTATTATTATTATTATTATTATTATTATTATTATCATTATTATTAATATTATTGTTATTATGATTATTATTTTAGTATTCGTTATTATTATTATTAGTATTATTATTATTATTATTATTATTATTATTATTATTTATTTTGTTATTATTATTATTATTATTTTTACTATTATTATTTTTATTGTTATTATTATTATTATCATTATTATTATTATTATGATTATTTTTTTTATTATTATTATTAATATTATTATTTATATTATTATTATTATTATTATTATTATTATTATTTTTATTAATTTTTTTATTACCATTTGTAATGAATGATAAAAATGCCAGGGGGTTATTACTGAAATAACTCAAGTTCCGAGGGATTCCGTTTACTTCTTTTCAATAGCTGTCTAACTGTTACATATGAGTTTACGTAAACACAAGGGATTCTAGACGGTACCTGTCCGTACCAGTGTATGATTGTACAACAATGAAATGAGTTCAACTAATATAAGTACACACCGATGAAGATGTTAAGAGAATCTAAAATGGCTAATGCACATAATGCATGAAACAGTAAAAAAAAATGTGATATTTAAGGAAAGAGTTCTTGAGTTTCTAGTAATCCCTGTGGGAATCTTGTCCTCCGTAACACAACCCCACCTGTAGAAATTTTGAGTAGAACTCAAAATTCTGAAGGGTTGTAAAAGTCGCTCGCGTGCAGGCTTGAGATTGAACTTTTTGGCTGGCGATGTAGTTGCCGGGTTGTGTTCCTCTTCTATGTTTTCTATGTTTGTGTCGGCAGGTGCTTGCTCATGATTGTTTGCTTGCTCAGTGTTGTCGTCGTTTCCCGGGTTTGTTTGTTCCTCTGTGCTTTCCCGGTTAATTACTTGTAATTTCTTAGTTGGTTGCCCTGGGAAACCGTCCTTGGATGTATGTTCTATCGTTACTACAGAAATGTTTTCTCGATTTGGGGGGAAAGTTAAAAGTTTTCTCCTCTGAAGGTTGTTGTTTTTCCATATCTTGTTCAAGATTTTGTCAACTTTAGGAGTTGACTTCATTATACCTTTTGTTTGGAGTACATCGGGTGAGCTGGGGAGTGTATATGAGCAGGATGGTTCACTTGATTTTTGGTAATGATTTTGGTGGTTTGTATTCAAGAAATTGTCGGAATTTGCCGATGTGATAATATTGTACGATGGTGTCCCTGGGGATTCAGATGGTATGTTGAATACCTTCACAGTTGGTGAGAACTTTAGAGTGTTTTTGTCAATTGTTGTGATGCTTTTATTGTCCGATGAGCTGGAGTATAGCATCTTTCTAGCATCAGTTGCTCTTTCTTCTTTTTTGGTAGTGTGCTGCTTCTTTGGACTTGTTGTTAACAGTCATTCACAGGAGTTCTTGGAGAGTCTTTGGCTAGCGTTTTTTAGCCATTGTGGTCGCTTAGTAATCCCGCGGCAATTCGATTGTGTGCTGGCTACTTGTTTGTGAGGTTGCTTTGTGTGGCGAGTGCTGTGGCTTCTTTTCTGCGCTTGTTGATTGCGAAGGGCGAGTGCGATTACTTCTTCATGGCCCATTGGTCTGTGGTTAACCGGGTTTTTTCGCGTTGCTGTGGTGGACTGCAGTGGTTGTGCCCTAGGTTGTTTTGTTGTGCATTGGTTGATGTGTCCGGGTGTGAATATTCCCCCACATCTCCAGCACAATTTTTTGTTTGTATTTGTTGGCTGTGCTGTTTGTTGTTGTCTTGTGTTGGTGCGGCCAGTGTCGTTTGAAACAGCGCTTACCTGATTGTTTCAGTTTGGAGCCCAGGAACGTAGGATTTTTCTTTGGTTTTCTGTCCTTTTTCTCTGGATAAAGCAAAATTGAGTACTTGAGCGGGTGTGCGTACTTCCGATAGAAGCTCCATTTGTATGGCGCTACTGTTCATTCTGGCAATGAAGAAATTCTTTATAAGGTCTTCTTCCACTCCCCCAGCCACAATTAGAAACTAACTCTCTCAATCGTCTGAAAAAGGTTTCCATGTTTTTGTTTGTATTTTGATGGACTGTGATGAGTTGAAATCTATCAAATATTAGATTGCATGGGCGTGAAAAGGATATAGCTAACTCGTACACCAATTCGTTTGTTGAGCAGATGTCGATCATCGTGTGTAGATTTCTTTGATGAAAGATTCGGGCTGCTTTTGTCCCGAGGGAATAGTATATTACGTTCTTCACCTTTAAATCTGCTTCATCCCATGTGTATCTGTGATCATAGGGCTCTATTTTGAATGTGCTTGCATTCGTTTGCCCAGTCGACTTTCCGTCGTTCATTTCTGATTTCTCTTTTTTCTTCTTCTTCTTCGCTTGAGTTCTAGACTTTTTCCTCATATGTGGTAATTGTTGAATAGAAGAGGTCATTTATTGTTGGTTTGAGACGCAGTAGTTGTTCGACATGCATTTGTTTTTGCCATCACTGCCATTTTGAATGTGGAGAACCAAGTCTGCCACTCGATTGTGGGGTTTGTTCCGCTTTCCCAAAATAGGGGTTCACCAATTGGTGATTTCATTGACTGCGCCATGTTTTGAGCGATAAAAACTCAAGGGGTTTAATACTTAATAAACTCAAGTTCCGAGGGATTAAGTTTACTTCTTTTCAATAGCTGTCTAACTGTTAGAAATGAGTTTACGTAAAGACAAGTGAACCTAGACGGTACCAGTCCGTACCAGTCTATGATTGTACGGCAATGAAATGAGTTCAACTAAAATAAGTACACTTCGATGAAGATGTTAAGAGAAGGTAAAATGGCCAATGCACATAATGCATGAAACAGTAAATATAATGTGATGTTTAAATAATTAGTTCTTCACTCTCTAGTAATATTTGGGGGAATCTTGGTTCCTCCGTCAGATTATTATTATTATTATTATTATTATTATTATTATTATTATTATTATTTATTATTATTATGATTGTTATTATTATTACTTTTATTATTATTATTATTATTATTATTATTATTATTTTTTATTATTATGATTATTATTATTATTATTACTTCTTTATTATTATTATTATTAAAATTATTATTATTATTATTAATTTTATTATTATTTTTATTATTATTATTATTATTATTATTATTATTATTGTTGTTGTTGTTGTTGTTGTTGTTATTATTAATATCAATCTTATAATTATTGTTAAGATTATTATATTATACATTATTATCAATATTATACCTTATATTATTATTATACGTGTTTAAATTTTAGAATAGTAGCAAAATCACTTGCATTAAGATTACTTGAAAAGGTGATTCTCAATATTACTGACAAAATTTCAATAAAAAAAGAAACCTCTGTAAAATCTACATTTGTAGAAGACAAATTGTAAAAAATACTAAAACAATTGCTATCAACTTGATTTGATCAGGGAACGCTTTTGAAAGTAATTTTTGGGGCCGTTTTTAAAATCATAATTTTTTACCCTCCTGTATCTAGCCTCTTTTCCTAGCAGTAAAAGAGATTATTATTATTATTATTATTATTATTGTTGTTGTTGTTGTTGTTGTTATTAATATCAATCTTATAATTATTGTTAAGATTATTATATTATACATTATTATCAATATTATACTTTATATTATTATTATACGTGTTTAAATTTTAGAATAGTAGCAAAATCACTTGCATTAAGATTACTTGAAAAGGTGATTCTCAATATTACTGACAAAATTTCAATAAAAAAAAGAAACCTCTGTAAAATCTACATTTGTAGAAGACAAATTGTAAAAAATACTAAAACAATTGCTATCAACTTGATTTGATCAGGGAACGCTTTTGAAAGTAATTTTTGGGGCCGTTTTTAAAATCATAATTTTTTACCCTCCTGTATCTAGCCTCTTTTCCTAGCAGTAACTTCTAAACAGCATACACTCAAACTGTGTATTTTTGACAGAAGTGTCCTTCTTTATCTTCCTTTTAATTAAACGTTTAGTAAAAAAAATTGAGGCTGTAAATAACTATAATGTGGAATTATGTTCACCAATATTTTATGTTTTTAAAATAATTTTTTCATCGATATACACTTAACACTTTTAGACTGTCTTTTAGCAGTCTTTTTTTAGACTGCTACTTCTTGCTATGGTTTTTTATGTGTCTTTTTAGTAGAATTTTATTTTGATTTTCAAAACAATGGCCAGAATGTGCACAGGATTGCTTGGTTTTAAAGTGAAAGGACTTTAGTTCTGAATCTAAACTGACTTCAGACTGGACCTTAGAATTGTGACTGGCCGTCGGGTTCCAGTTTTTGGTATTTATCAGTCATGCGAACAATATTTGACCCATAATTCTTACCGGCAAAGTTGGAATTTTTCATTAGCTATCTAAATAGACAAATTTAGAGTGTGTCATGATTTCTAGAACCTGTGAGGTTTTTTCATCAAAGTCGGCTTACAATAATTTTCATTATTGCGACAAAGTGTTTGATCTTCTATCATTTATATAGCTAAAACACACTCTTTCTAGCAAATTTTTGGACATTTCTTAACGGAGTACATTTCTAAATAACATCGCGTAAGAATATGCCCATATAAATTTAGTAGACCATAGAATGGCTGTGGTATAAAAATCACCCGGATGTTAGCCAAAAATTACAAAAGAAAACTTCTAAAGTTAATATGTCTGGCTTAAAATAGTTAATGTACTTCGCGCCAGGCTTTTGTCTGTGTAATCTTTGTTTGCTAGCGGGCTTTTTTACCCCCATGAAAGAATATACCTTGTTCCATTCTAAAAATAGCCCTGAGGTTGAGCGTGCCAGATAGCGAGATAGCCTCTCATCAATTGTTGGGTTATTCTGTCGTCTGAGATTTGAATTCCCCGGACTTAGAACAGGATATTCAATACTATCCTTGAACTGGTTTAATCAATCAAGCTGTCCTTCAAACGCGGCGATGCGTTGTTTGAATCGATTATGGCCTTAAAATTGAAGCTTATGCCGCCTAGAATGAATTATTCGCACTGTACTACAATTTTATTCAAATCAAGCGGAAAATTATCCTTCCATTCTACCCAAATCCTACCTACCCAAATTCTAAATAAATATGGTCAGGGCTTTTTCTACTACCGCTAAAATGAGTTATCGCTTTGCTAATTCAACAGTAATAAAAGCGGGCCCTCAAAAATTTAAGTTGATTTTTAGTGTTACAATTTATTTCGGTACGTTTCCTCAGGTTATAGGTTCTTTTACGGCTCAAATTTTTGTTTTATTTAATGGAAAGTTGATGGAGAACGCTTAGCAATCCATTTAGAAAAATAATGCTAATTTATTCTTCCATTTGAAATTCTTTTTGTTTTTATTTACTTTTCCCTTGTGAAAGACCTGTTTTTATTTGCCAAATTGAGGAAAAAATACAGTATAGATAGATATTTTTTGCCGAGAGAAGAAAATAATCAATTTGCATGAGACCACTTGAGGCTAATTTAGCGCGTTAAAATTAATTGAAATGATGTCTGAAAAGAACTGCTGGCAATTGCAGCCAGTTGTTCATGTTTTATGTGCAAAAGTAGTGCTTACGTCACAATTTTTGACTTCCAATTTTTGCGCGCGTAACTTGTGTTTCTGGGATTGTTTATTTGCTGGTTTATTTTGTGAGGGCATTTTTTTGTCTTAAATGTTAATTCGCTTTTGTTACAAGGATCTCTTTTATAAGAAAAAACAGTTATATTCAGTTCTAAATTTTGATTTCAAATTTGATTTAAACATTTGCAGTTATTTCTCGGAAAATAATTTTTTTTACTTATTTTATACCCACTGGGTGAAAAGCGTTGATTGTCATCCTCAATCTTACTGGGTGAGTTTTATGAAAGATGGAAGTGGTATTTAAAGAGCTTGTATAATTTAAGTAAACACAATTTTTTTTAATCAGCTGGACGCAAAAAAGGCTTCTAGTTGTTAGCGTGGAAGAGGTGTTATAAAGAAAGACAAGCGCGGGCTTTTAGACGCTAACCGATTAATTGATTATTTAAACGGCTTTTCCCAACAGATTAATTGATCCAACTTTTTTTTTCAAAAATGGGCGTAAATCAATGCGAGGCCGGCATTCTTCTTCAGTCAATCTTTCAAATTTTTTTACCCATCTTAGGGAAAAAACAACATTTTTTAGCCCTTAGAGGCTAGTTTCGATCTTTATCTTATATTGCAAGTCTAGAAAGAGGAGCTACTCGAAAAAATGAAAGGAAATATGAAAAAGGAAAAGGAAAATGAATTGTTTGAGGAGGATACCAAATTACAAAAGTTACAGAAGTTGCACAATTATATCTGCTAGAATTAAATAACTGTGATTATATTAAATTATGCAAGTAAAATTGAAAAAAATGAAGCCAAAACTAAGTTTTCAGAAGAAATAAAACTTTAAAAGAGTTTTTTTCTGAAATTTTTGCAAGCCTTCTGTCCTTCTTGCTACACTCTATGGTTAGTAGGTTTTAAGATTTTTGTAGCCCAATAGATTTTTGATTTAACCAACCAGACACCCTTTAAGGAATACAGGAATCATAAAATTAAAGAGACGCTATAATTTTTTTTGAGAAAGAGGAAGAAAAGAAAACATACAATTTCTTTTTTCGTTGAAGCCATTTATTCCCCTGTAGCTAATTCCTCGGATTTCATTTTTGCCGGAAGCAGTCTTCACAAGGAAAACTGTGGGACTCCGTATGTACTATAAAACAAGTTAAGACAATTTCTCTAGAAAAGAATGAAAAATTAAATAAAGATGAAAAAGATATCGTTTATCATTTTTGTGGTTTCTCCGGACTCTTAGACAAACGTGTTTTTGTTCAAATTAAGCCTTCTAAACATAGATCAATATAAAATTTTATCATTTAGGACGGAGGTGTACACCATTCACAATTCTCAGGATATTCCCCTAGAGCGGAAAAACTACTGGAAGAGGTAGTAACTTAACAAACCTACTGCTCTTAATTAGAGTAAGGGGTTATACCAAGCCCGTCGTTCAATTCCTAAATGAACTGTTTTGAGGCGCTATAGAACTGTGCTCACTTGCCAATAAAAATAATGATGTTAGAAAATGTCTGAAATGCCTCTCTAAATTACCTGATATTTCAGATCTTAAGAAATTTTCTTACCAAAGTAAATAAAAGGTTGACTCTCGGATTGAGAATCATACCAGGTCCTCAAATCATTTAACTAAATAGTCGATCAACCAATATACTTAAACAAGATGGAAGATGACGTGAAGAGCTCGGCGGTGTTCAATCCATAAACCAAACAGACGAGTATTAACAAAGTTGATAGAACATAAAATCTTCGCCCATTTACTTCAGCTTACTGCACACCTTTTTAATTGTCTACTTGTTTCACCATTTCATAATACATAGGTTGACATAACTTGTTAAGTCAAATACGAGCAGGTAGCCTTACCATCAGAGGGGCTTCACTATGAGGTCTCCTGGAAGGAGCTAGGTCGATTAATACTCTCAGTAATCAATTGTCTTGATGTTGTTTTTGGCCTCAGTGTTGTCCTCCAGTTTCGTTTCCTAACTTAACATACTTATCGATTGGTTTATCACTATTTTTAATAACCAAAAAACTAAGACATATCCATACAAATTGAGTCAGAATTAGGAATTTGCCTTAGATTTTTAAGGGTGTAATGTGAAGTTACTAAATCTGTTGAAACGTAAAAATTTAATTCACAGGAAAAACTGCAATTAGTTAGCAATTATCGAAGAATTAAAAAATAATAGGTTCCGGCTCATGTAGAACAAATAGTGTAAATTTTCCCTATTTCTCAAGTAATAAAACGTATAGTTTTTATTTAATGCATACCGGCTAAGTTTCTACTATATTATACTAAAGGGCCCAGAATAAGAAAGGTGTTGATAAGTTAATTTTAGCGAAAAGTATAGATACCCCAATACACTAAGTTCAACAAATAATACAATTTTCAGTACCGCGACAGAGATCTGTTAACTCGCACTTCAACGCTGTAATTTTGACTATCACAACAATTTAGTTTTTTTGAGAGTGGATGTGTTACAACAATTAGCCGAAAGTGAGCTTTATATAAATTGCTTATCTATGTTTGGATATGATATTTTAACCCTATTTTTAACAAATATTTCTGATCGCTGTGTGAAAAGTGCTTTTTTGGAAACCTTTTTGGAAAGTCATGCGTATCTTTGATATCTTCCCTAATATAGGTTTTTAATCCTCCAATGCGTGTGTGAAAAATTGGTGGTAGACCTATAATAGAGTCTTTATCAGAATGAATATTTACTCATTCAATTGTTCTCCTCAGTTTCTTTGCCATTGTTATCTTTGCACAGTTGCAAATATAAGAAATTGCTTCTATACTGGGGAGTAATTTCAGGTCAGCTTTAATTTAATTTTGTTTCCGAAAAACGCCTAGGTTCAACTATCCGTTCCGACACAGGAATAAAAAAGATAAACAGACGCTGAAAAAATTTTCAAAAAGAAGAAGATAAGAAAACAAATAATTTTTTAAACCATTTTTTACTTTGTAGCCTATATCCCTGATTTCATTTTGTACTCCTATCGACCAATAACTACAGTTGCAATACAAGCTAAAAAAGAAAAAAATATTGTAAATATAATTTAAATTTATTTAAATTTAAAAAAACCAAGAAAGTGTTCTCAAAACGTAAAAAGTCATATCCTGTGTAAATTTTTGCAGAAATCTGTGCTATAATTCTATCCGCCTCTCAATGCAGTTAAAAATTTTAGTTCATTAATTTACAGTCAACCACATGTCAATTGTAATGGCAATCAGATGAGAGAAATATCAGAAAATTTTTTTCAAACTCTTTACTTTAGACTGATTTTTACTTTCATGGTTGCAGCACTCGAAAATGTAGTTACCATAATGAGTCACGTTTGATGATTGCAGAACCAAAGAGTACTTTATATTATTTCATTCAAAAACTATAAACAGGCAAAATTCTTTTGAATGAAATAGGATTTTTTTATGAACCGACGAAATGATGATTTGTGGGTATTTTAATACGATAAGAGCAGAACAAATCAGACAGTACAGACCTAAACGACGAACAATGTTATCTTTGCCAACACTGCAGTCGTTTTCCAAACTCCTGCTCGGTTGAACTAAAAAAATTTTCTCAAGTCGACTCAAAATTGCCAGAATCACCAATTTAGTGAATCCACTTGCATGAGGTAATTAATAGTTCGATAAACATCGGTATCTTATTACCATGAAAAATAGAAATTTCTTGTTCATATCTTGTAAATAATGAAAGAAAATGTTTCTATTTGTCATGTAACGTTTTATTGGGTTAAAATAGTTCAAAAATATCAATTTTCCGGTTGTAGGTTAGATAAAATGAAAAAATTTTAAACAGATTTCCTACCAATAAGAGAAATGATAATCAATCAACTTAGTTTTAACCAAGTTTTCCTGTATTCGGTGACACTTTTTTGAGAAAAAACTTTCAGCTGGATCTTCAATTTAACTAAGATGTTAAGAATTCATTAGATGAGCATATGTTTACCGCAATGATTTATTCCTGTCCCTTTTCTGGTGTGTGAATTAATTGCAGAGTTTTTTTTGAAATGCTCTATGTGTTTGTTTAATATAAAATAATCTTTGCGTCTGATTGTTCTCCTTGAATTTCACTTCTGAGAGAAACTGCTTTATAATGAGAAACTGTTGACAACGCATGTGGTTTAAAACGGTGTGACTTTCTTCATTTTTTTAATCAAAAAAGTTGTCATCTGGTTTCCTCCGGAAAAATTGCTTCAATCTAAGAATCTCAAAAGCTTAGTCAAAAAACTTTTCCTCTCAGATAAAAAATAAATTGTTGACATGTATATAATTTATGTTGGAAAAATCTGGTATTTAGTTTTATGGGCTCAATTACATATAATCTACGAAACAAAAAAGAGAACACTCAATAATAAAGTTGACAAATTGGTATACAATTTTGTAGTGTATGTCAGTATTTATCAAAGATAGTTAATCAGTTAGAGATGTGTCTTGCATAGAAGAAGAGAAATACATCAGAAATAAGTCAGCGTTCAAATCTTAAATCCTTCCATGGAAGTCTGTACGCTATCTGTTTTGAATACTTCATAAATTCGGCAGGAAAATGGGCGTATAGCCGTTTTTTGAAAGCCATCATACTGGTTTTGTTGAATTTGAGGTTTGATTTAAGCGTTACATTGTTCCATAAATCACAAAAATTACGAAAAAATGATTTCTGAAAAATTAGGCAGTTGAACCGTATAGGGTTGTACCACAAACTGATAGAGTCAAAAGCTTTGAAGAGAACCAAAACAAGCAGTAGAATCAAATTTTTTGTCGTTTATTTCCTTTCGAATATTTTCTGTGCAATATATCAGTGCTTCAGTAGTTGAGATTATTTTTCTGAAGCCAAACTGTAAATCGTTGTAAAGTTTTTCATTAAGCATATATTCCTCTATTTGATTATATAAACATCGCTCGAATAGTTTGGATAATGCTCCTGTTACCGAAATTGGCCTGTAGTTTTCTCGATTGTCTGGAGTCCCTTTTTTGTAGAGCGCTGTAACAAAAGCTTGTGTTAAATCAGTGGAAAATCTCTTTTCATAAATAAATCTTTTGATTAAAAACGTTAATGACCTATGACGTTTTCCATCCTTCATTGCCCAAGCTGATACACTGCTGGGTCTTTGGGCTTTCCGCGGATTTCATGTTCTTAAAACATTCTTACTCTCAAAACCGGTGATAAAACGAAAAGAATTTGGTTAAAGAAGTATTATGATAAATATTTTTTTTACGAGTTTTTGATGTTGAAGGAAATGTATTATGTAGTTTTGAAAACTTGTATTTCAAAAAGTTAGCCATTTGCTTTGGCTAACTTAAAAAACCGTTTAAACTATTGCTATGAGAGTTTGTTGAGCATGCTGAATTACCGGAACTTCATACGTTGTTGATAAGTTGCCATTTATCTTGCTCAGTTGTTCTATCATACGTTTTCCGGATGATATCTTGTGCTGCGTACTTTATTGGATTTTTGATGTTCCTGATGAAAATTTTTTTGAGTGGGCCGCAATTTTGGATTACTGTTGAAAAATCAGAAACAAATTCCTTAAACATGATTTCTGCGTTATCACACCTATAGAAAGGTATCCAATCAATTTGTTCTAAAAATTTTTGAAGTTGCTCTGCTGAATAGTTTCTTTTTTCATAAACTGTTTTTTGTAGGCTTACTTTTGTAGAATACCTTGTTGTTGAGTACTAGAAAACTGCTTTTGATCAGTTTCAAAACAAGAATCGCCATCGAAAAAAAAGTGATCTCTACAAAAGAATCTTCTAAAAAGTACTCGATTAAACTGTGACGGTTATTCGTTGTTTTGGTTGCGTCACGGTTATTTGAAACAATTAAATCATATGGAGTTAGCATTGTATCCAGTTTAGCTTTTTCAAGAGGGTGCGGGTAATATTTGTAGAAATCTTCCATTAACATAACTGATTTGTTCTTTGTGACAGCATGACCAATTTCTAAAGCTATGTCTTCCAGAAACCTGTTTGTGGTAGATTTATTAGGATTATAAGAGATGTTGATTAAATTTTTCTGCCTGCTTTGTGTAATAGAGGAAATTTCAAATTCTATCCACAGGTCTTCAAAGTAGTTGCTGATTGCACCGAGGTAAGTTTTTCCCTTTCGGATTAAACGCCTTTGGAATAAGCAGCATAACTCTCCCACCTTTGGTTTTTTTTTAGTTTCTGTCGCGTTGCAATCACAACGAAAAACGACAAATTTTGTGCTATCTATGCTCCATAGATTGACGTCATTTGTTTTATCAAGTCAAGTCTCACTTAGACCTATTATCGTGTTTTCATTGAAGTCACTGAGAAGTTGTTTGGCAATTGAGATACATATTTTTCAGATTCCTATCGTACTGTTTGAGAAACTTCCGAATTTCATCATAGCGATAACTGTTTGGGCCGGGGTTTTCTCTATATCACCCCACTCAAAATTAGAAAGATCAAGAGAAGTTAAGATTAAAATTGGATAGGTAACGAGAGTTAAATTTCAATCTCTTTCTCTTTATTGGTTCGTCTATTAAGAGTATTCATAGCGTACGGTAAAAAGTATTCATCACTTGCGTTGAACAAAGTAATTATCACAGATATGCTTATGAGAGGAACAGAGAAGTTCATTTAAAACGAAAAGATATTTTTCAACAACTTTGAAACCTAAACTAAAGCATAAGTACCTTTAATTGATGATAATGAGGTAGTTATGCGGCCCTCTAGCAATCCTGGAGATATGCTGATGTGACGTCAAGTTCTCGGGTCGTGTGTACCACAGTAAAGCTTGACTGTAAATCCAACTGAGTCTTCTGTTGAATTTTGATCCGCAAGTAAGGGATTTTGCGAACTATGTTCGTACAATGAATCGGTTAGCGAAATATTCTGCCTTTTTCGGATGCGTTTTGAGGGAGGTTTTGGGGACGTATACCTCTGTCATTTTTTGCTAATTCTACCAGATGAAGTTGAAGTTCATGTGGGATGAAATGGTGAGGCGGGCACTATATAAACCTGATTGCCTCATAACTGATCTGGTCTTTGAGTTTGACTGATGCCTTGGAAGTCAGTCTAACACAACGGCTCTAGGAAGATTTTATTTGCTGATGGAAATTCTTGTTTGCATTATGGTCTTGACAGCTATGTTTAATCTTGGCATTAGTTTCCCATTTACGGTTCAGGTTTTTAGAATGAAGCGAAACTTGTTCTTCAGTATTTTTGCTTCGCCGTTTGGTGGATTTCGTTTTGCATAGATGTGAGAATCGTATAGTACAATCGTATAGTACAATTGGGACGACCTGCTTCATTAGTTTAGAAAGTTGTTTAGTTTGATTTTCTATGACAACTGAGACAGGATCGAGGACACCAGACAAGCCGTCTGAACTCTTTCGGACCATTCTCTTCTCTGCAAGCATATTTTGTAAAGATTTTTTGGATCTATTCTGTCCCCCCCCAAGTGTTTCTTATGACCCTCCAATTACAATTTATGTGTGTTATATAGCACGTTACTATGTAAAAATAATGCACGTGCGACTTGGGGTCATAAAACATATATTCCCACTAAGCGGGGGGGGGGGACTGAATAGATCCAAATTTTCTGTGCACGGCATTGGGAATCCGAGGTTTATGTGTTCTATCATTCGTGATTGGCTTCGGTAATCATTGAGATTTCTTGCATTGGGCTTTTGCTGATCTTCCGTTTTTAAAATCTCCAAATCACCATAACCGTAAGATTTTGCGTGCCATCATCTTTCACGACGGAAATTGTCCGCGAGTATTTGTTTTTTTAGTCCTAACATTCAAATAAATTATTTTCCTTTGTTAATTTAAATGTATCACGCTAAGTTTTTATATTACTATGAGTTGCGCTTGTTATGCGTCTGAAGTGGGCTGACATGGAATGGACATGGATCGAATGATATGGAATTCCGTTCGGTTTTACATTAAAACAAGGAGACTCGGTAATGTGCGATCGCACATAAGGTTCCGACCCCGCTCCTCCACAATTTTGACATAATTGTCTACCAAATTAGGAACAGATAGAAAAACCCAAAATTTACTTTTGGGAATCCTAAAAAAACCCAAAAAAAAAACAAAAAAACCCAAAAAACCAAGTATTTTAAAAAAAGTGTATGAACGAAAAAATAGCCTCCAAAGCAAATAACTCAGTGGAGTAAAAAAGGATGCACTAGATTGATGAGATATGCTAATATTAAGAAAGCGAGTTAAAACGAACAGCAAATTCAAACAACAACAACAAAGATTATTTACATTAAAAACTTTAGGTCCGTTTTAAAAAACAAAACTTAACACCAAAGTCAATATACCGTCAGATAAAACAAAATCTAAACACACTAACTGAGAAGTTTCCAGAAAAAATATGGAACCAGTTAATAAAAAGGTTTGGTAACAATTAGACAGAAAGAACAAAAACAGTAAAGTTAAAAAATTCGCTGAATTTTTTTTAAAACAATTAACATCAAGTAATGAAAACCATTAGAAATGAAGTAAAATGTCCCAAAAATTAAGGCTACAAATTTTTCCATAGAATGGCATTAAGAAATGTCTTTATTCAATTTTTTATGCGGCCAAAAACAGACTATGCGAACAACAAACAGAAAACAAACAAAAATTCAATTAAACTTGCAAGAAAACGCTGTCGAAGCCGTAAAGCCATCTTTTGGCCCTCAAAATGTGTTAGATTACGCCTTTTTTAAACACTGATAAATTAGTTTATGGTTTTTTGTTAATGAGACTAGGTAGCAAGTAGACAAAAAAGAAAAGGTTAAAAGAGGGTACTACTTTAGATTTTTTTTCGAAACAAAATTAAATTCCAAAGTCAAGAAAGCCAATAATTACAAAAAACATAATTAAATAGGTTCGTTTATTCGTCCAAAGGAAGCACATGATAGCTGCAATTATCCAGAATATGTCTTACGTCCAGAAAAAGAACGTCAAACATGACAAAAATCAAAATAAATTACATTTTTTTTGAAAAACCGTTGTCGAAGCTAGTAAGGTCATAACGAATTCTTTGAAAATATTAGATTTTTTGACAACAATACCTTTTGACACTTTCCCCTGTCAACAATAACATCATATTTGACTTGGATTTAACGAGAGTAGATGACAAAAAGACAACAGAAAGAACAAAGTTACGAAGTTAAAAAGTTTTTTTTTTAATTTTGGGAAATAATTGTTTTGAAAGTCATGAAAGCCAACAGCTATCTAATAATATCAAAAATTCGGCTCCTATTTTTCTCAATGAGACGCCAATGAAATATACCATTGTACAGGAAATTTCATGCGACTAGAACGACAAATTAAAAACGACATTTAAAGACAAAATTTAAAAAATCAATTAAACTCTTCAAGAGAGAAGTGTCGGAGCCGTTAAAACAATTATCCATATCTTTCAGGAATTTAATATATTCAATTGTGCTTTATTTTGAACGCCAATAATGTGATATGGGAACTTTCAAAAATGTGATAATGTGACAAAACTAGGAAACGTGAACAACTGGCAAATTCAGAAAATATCTAAAAGTAAAAAAAAATCTGAAATCTAGTAGTACAAAGCCAGAAAACAAAAACTTAACGCTTAAAGCCGCAATAGATATTGAGTTTTTGAATCGTTAGAAAGAAGCAGCATTCTTTCTTTGCTGACTGTAAGCTACAAGTTGTCCAAATTAGGAAAAAAATAGAAGAAAAAAATCATTAAGCCAGATTTATATAAAAATCAATTATTTCTGAAAGTCAAAACGACCATAAGCTTTCAAGTAAAAAACTAAATGCATTAAGTTGAAGCTGCTCTGGAAGTCTATTGGACCTATCACTCCTGAGCTTTGATTTTATGTGCTCTGTTTTTTGATTAATATAAAAATGGTCAATTTTTTTTTTGAAAAAAGACGACCTGATTACAATCCGAATTCTTTTGGATTGCAACAGTCCGAGATTGGTCCATAAATAGACCCGCTAAATCTCATCGTCCATTAGGAACACTTTATTTTTCGAATGTTATAGATATAGATAATTTGATAGTTAATTTAGAAAATAAATTCTGCCTTCTTGATAATCAACGAGTAAAGTTAGCAAAAAACGGCAAAGTTTCAATTACAGAGCACTCTCAACAGACGTTGAAGTAGGAATAGCCTCCTTTTGAGTCCAAAAAGATTGTATTAGTTTTTTGTGGAGTTGTATTTCCGTCAAATTTAATCAAAGTGGACTAAAGAAATTTTTTTGTGCTGTTTTCGATGAAAAAGGCTGAATTTTGAAATATTTGATCCAATACTTTGACAAAAAAATTAAATCAAAATGATCAACAACAGTTTTTTTGTCTTTAAAAATAAAATTAACAACGCTTTTCTTTAAAAATTTTACAAATTTTAGCAATATTGACGAAAATTTAGGCAAAAGTTCCGGAAAATGTGAATAAAAACAACGGAATTCACTCTACTTTTCTCAAAAGTTTAAATCTCAATAATTCCATATTCTATGCTGGACGAGCTTTCTAATGATACCAGTCTCAACTCTCTACGATGAATATATCGATTGGCAAAAATTGTCTGAACAAAAAAAAACTCATTTGAGTATATAGTTCCTCCCCCCTCAAGAGGGGTCGGAACAATAATCTCTATTGGTTAATTTCATGCAACTCAGGCGTCGTTGGACTACAACATTTTACTAATCCGATTGAACGATGGCTGTGTATAGGCGCTTCAAGTATATAGATGTTTTCCAATAGAAGCGATTTGCCGACCAATTTGACAACACAATTTTCAACCAAGCGAATGGCTTTGAGGAAAACATAGCATGAGAAAATATGTTTCTGAGAACTTTGGACATTATTATTTTTCGTTTTCACAATTACTTCCCCAGTTGAATATTTAGGTATAGAAAATGAACTTTTTAGAAAAATGCTTTACCTGTTTATTAGCCAAGAACTATGAATATGATTAGAGATTTGCTTGAATCTGTCCTCATTTTTGTTACGGACGCAATATCATGTAAGGCCTCCTCACTAGAACAGTAAAGTTAAAAAATTCGCTGAATTTTTTTTAAAACAATTAACATCAAGTAATGAAAACCATTAGAAATGAAGTAAAATGTCCCAAAAATTAAGGCTACAAATTTTTCCATAGAATGGCATTAAGAAATGTCTTTATTCAATTTTTTATGCGGCCAAAAACAGACTATGCGAACAACAAACAGAAAACAAACAAAAATTCAATTAAACTTGCAAGAAAACGCTGTCGAAGCCGTAAAGCCATCTTTTGGCCCTCAAAATGTGTTAGATTACGCCTTTTTTAAACACTGATAAATTAGTTTATGGTTTTTTGTTAATGAGACTAGGTAGCAAGTAGACAAAAAAGAAAAGGTTAAAAGAGGGTACTACTTTAGATTTTTTTTCGAAACAAAATTAAATTCCAAAGTCAAGAAAGCCAATAATTACAAAAAACATAATTAAATAGGTTCGTTTATTCGTCCAAAGGAAGCACATGATAGCTGCAATTATCCAGAATATGTCTTACGTCCAGAAAAAGAACGTCAAACATGACAAAAATCAAAATAAATTACATTTTTTTTGAAAAACCGTTGTCGAAGCTAGTAAGGTCATAACGAATTCTTTGAAAATATTAGATTTTTTGACAACAATACCTTTTGACACTTTCCCCTGTCAACAATAACATCATATTTGACTTGGATTTAACGAGAGTAGATGACAAAAAGACAACAGAAAGAACAAAGTTACGAAGTTAAAAAGTTTTTTTTTAATTTTGGGAAACAATTGTTTTGAAAGTCATGAAAGCCAACAGCTATCTAATAATATCAAAAATTCGGCTCCTATTTTTCTCAATGAGACGCCAATGAAATATACCATTGTACAGGAAATTTCATGCGACTAGAACGACAAATTAAAAACGACATTTAAAAACAAAATTTAAAAAATCAATTAAACTCTTCAAGAGAGAAGTGTCGGAGCCGTTAAAACAATTATCCATATCTTTCAGGAATTTAATATGTTCAATTGTGCTTTATTTTGAACGCCAATAATGTGATATGGGAACTTTCAAAAATGTGATAATGTGACAAAACTAGGAAACGTGAACAACTGGCAAATTCAGAAAATATCTAAAAGTAAAAAAAAATCTGAAATCTAGTAGTACAAAGCCAGAAAACAAAAACTTAACGCTTAAAGCCGCAATAGATATTGAGTTTTTGAATCGTTAGAAAGAAGCAGCATTCTTTCTTTGCTGACTGTAAGCTACAAGTTGTCCAAATTAGGAAAAAAATAGAAGAAAAAAATCATTAAGCCAGATTTATATAAAAATCAATTATTTCTGAAAGTCAAAACGACCATAAGCTTTCAAGTAAAAAACTAAATGCATTAAGTTGAAGCTGCTCAGGAAGTCTATTGGACCTATCACTCCTGAGCTTTGATTTTATGTGCTCTGTTTTTTGATTAATATAAAAATGGTCAATTTTTTTTGAAAAAAGACGACCTGATTACAATCCGAATTCCTTTGGATTGCAACAGTCCGAGATTGGTCCATAAATAGACCCGCTAAATCTCATCGTCCATTAGGAACACTTTATTTTTCGAATGTTATAGATATAGATAATTTGATAGTTAATTTAAAAAATAAATTCTGCCTTCTTGATAATCAACGAGTAAAGTTAGCAAAAAACGGCAAAGTTTCAATTACAGAGCACTCTCAACAGACGTTGAAGTAGGAATAGCCTCCTTTTGAGTCCAAAAAGATTGTATTAGTTTTTTGTGGAGTTGTATTTCCGTCAAATTTAATCAAAGTGGACTAAAGAAATTTTTTTTGTGCTGTTTTTGATGAAAAAGGCTGAATTTTGAAATATTTGATCCAATACTTTGACAAAAAAATTAAATCAAAATGATCAACAACAGTTTTTTTGTCTTTAAAAATAAAATTAACAACGCTTTTCTTTAAAAATTTTACAAATTTTAGCAATATTGACGAAAATTTAGGCAAAAGTTCCGGAAAATGTGAATAAAAACAACGGAATTCACTCTACTTTTCTCAAAAGTTTAAATCTCAATAATTCCATATTCTATGCTGGACGAGCTTTCTAATGATACCAGTCTCAACTCTCTACGATGAATATATCGATTGGCAAAAATTGTCTGAACAAAAAAAAACTCATTTGAGTATATAGTTCCTCCCCCCTCAAGAGGGGTCGGAACAATAATCTCTATTGGTTAATTTCATGCAACTCAGGCGTCGTTGGACTACAACATTTTACTAATCCGATTGAACGATGGCTGTGTATAGGCGCTTCAAGTATATAGATGTTTTCCAATAGAAGCGATTTGCCGACCAATTTGACAACACAATTTTCAACCAAGCGAATGGCTTTGAGGAAAACATAGCATGAGAAAATATGTTTCTGAGAACTTTGGACATTATTATTTTTCGTTTTCACAATTACTTCCCCAGTTGAATATTTAGGTATAGAAAATGAACTTTTTAGAAAAATGCTTTACCTGTTTATTAGCCAAGAACTATGAATATGATTAGAGATTTGCTTGAATCTGTCCTCATTTTTGTTACGGACGCAATATCATGTAAGGCCTCCTCACTAGATACACTTTGGTACCAAAAAATTACGTACTGCAGAATTTGTGGGCTTTTAGCGTTACTTTTGCTCAAAACATTTGGTTCTCGCTAAAACGCGAAGAAAGGCGTAAAACTTAAGTTTTAAACGCGTTTTCATTGCCATTTTCTCCGCTTATACAGGAAAGAATGTTAAGCCACTTTGTTATTATATTGTTTGCCACGCTATTGCGATCAAAACTGTCCAATTTTGGTGGTCAGAAAACAAGAGTAACTCAGCTTAATATCAAGACAGCAGTATCAAGATAGTTCACAGCACAGCATGCATACAAACTACAGCAAAATTTAACAAGCTCAGTTCATCTCTAGCGAAGGAATTGTTCGAGTTGATCGGATTTCTTGGCAGCATTTTGAGTTTGCACAAGCAATCACTTATCTCATGGGTAAAACATCAGATGAGCGGGCACTGTTTGTTGTATAGATGATCAAAAAATCTAAAGCGCCTAGTTTGCTAGGAATCGTTGAAAAAACTTCGAAAAAATAAAGCATTTTCAAAACCTTATTTTTCAACTAGTTGATGATTCTGAGCACAAAGCAAATATTGTCATCAAATTCTTCAAAGAACGGAAGCGGGAGATTCTGGAATTGTCGTCAAATAGTCCCGATCTATATCCAATGGAAAATTTACGGGCTATTGTGACGCAAGAATTACAATAATCAAAAGTTCTCCAGGAAAAATTGGAAGAAAATTGTCCAAAACTTGACTCAGGTGTACTTAAAAAAATGTCTGAAAACTTCATGAACTCTCTACCATATACTAGAAAAACTAAAAAACTAAAAAAGTGACTTTTCGTTATTAGAGAACTGATTTGAACTCAAAATGTTGTATTGTTTGATGTTTATGCAGCTTTTTAACAATTCTCTGGGTGTAGTTTTTTGGTACTATAGTGTAGTGGGGGGAAAAGTGTTTTATTAGGGACTGTTGGCGAGGCCAAGTGGAGGAGATCCAGGTATACTGAAGATAAAGCATTATGGATTGACAAAGGAGTGGATTTGCCGGGCGTGCGAATCGTATCCTCTAGATGTAAATGTTGTAGTAGGAGATAGTGCTGCTTTTTCGTTAGAGTCTTTGTCAGGGCTAATGAATCCGATTAAAGCTGTTTTGTTTCTATGGAAAGTGATCAGGCGAGCTTCACCTCATCAGTCTGGCAAGTTCAAGATTTATTCGAAAATTTTTGGATATCTTATTTGAGACGATGACTGTTCGTTTGTGTTGTTTTGTGAAAGAAGCCCAGTTTCAATTTTGCGTTCGCTTTTTATAATTACTGCGGTGTTCTGCATACTTGGTGCTACATATGCAATATAAGTGTGGAATGGTATTTTTTTAGATTATGATGCATTTTCAGATCCTGGAAATGATGGTACTGGGTTATTTTTGTTTGATTGTTCGATTTGATGATGTGATTTGTTTAGTAGAAGTAAATTGATAACTAGTTAAGGTTACTGCTTTCCGTTGCATTATCAATTCGTTCCTTAATGGCTTCAATATGCCATCCAGGTTTTTGTTACAGAAAATATGCTTGAAATCTCTTTCAAAATGTCTCAGCGTATGGCATTGACATATTTTGGTTATAAATTCTGCAATGTGGTTATAAATTCTCCCATGGATCCCTAAAAGGATCAAAGTCTTTTCAGCGTTTTTGGTATGTTTAAAGCCTAAATTGCATCTGTTTTCGTTTCTAATGGATGGGTTTGAGCTTCTAAGTTTATAGGATCGGCAACTCATCATATATTTCAAAAAAATTGCATTTTTGGAGACATTTCTGGAGACATTTTTGGAGAAAAAATTGCATTTTTGAGGAAAAAAATTGCATTTTTGAGGAAAGTCTTCATCAATTAATCGTTCGAGACATTGATCTCCTAATTTCAAATTGATCTACTAATTTCTCACTACTGACAATCTGAACACCATCTACAAAACAATGTCTTTTTGGGGCCATTTAGTGTATAGTTCATTGCTTTTTGTAAATTGGCTGGCCTATCTGTCGATCAGTGAGCGGAAAAATAATTGTTTGAACTTACTTGTATGAGTCTCATCACCACTACTAACAGCTTTGAAATTGCAGTTTCTTGCTTTTTCAGGTTGGAAGTTTAGTTCGCTATATCTATATTTTGAACTGTTTTTCATGAATTTACTTTGTTTTGCGTTGCTCTTCTAATAAAACATTGAAAGTTTGTATCTAAATTTTGTTCGGATTTCAGCATCTGGTATGTTTTCATTACATATTTTGGAGTTTGTAGTTTTTTATTAGAACAATCTCGTTTGACTGTGATTACGACTGATAATAAAAATTTTTAGGAATTTACTTTTTCGATACTTTTCGACAAGAAAGTTTTCTATTTAATTTCTTACCATGGACTGCATATTGACTGGGATACTTCTACCTTTCTGGTGTCTTCTTTGGAAGTTTTTATGGGATTTCGCTTGATTGATGTGTTGGTTTAACTTCCTATTTCTCTTCAAAAAAACAAAAATTTTTTAGCAAACTTTTCTTTGATCGGACGTCTATATACGATATTTTTTCATTTAGAGTTACTCTCGACGGATTAGATTTACTGTCCACATTAGGTTGTTGTCCGTTATTCGTTACAAGATGGTCTTGTCTATCTTCCAATCATTGTAATTGATAGGTGAACCATATAATTCCATTTTTTTTATCACTGGCAAATTTCATAGATTTTGCAGCGCGTGTTTAATCTATTTGGACTGCGTACAGTATAGCATGAATGGTTTAACAACATTGTGAGTAATTTTGGTACAGGGAATGCACGAATTGATCAACATTTTAAACATCGTCTGACCTATTCGAGTACTTAATTTTAGTGGTTCAAATTTTCAATCTTTCTGATTGTTTTTTTTTATATAACTGCCTCTTTGGAGTATTTATATTAAAAATCAAATATTTTGCTGTGTTTTTGCAAATAGTTGACTTCACTATCAACTGCGTGCTCAACTGCATTATAGTTGTTAATTTTTTTGTTAAGACCCCTCTTGAGGGAGGGGACTATACACTCAAATGGGTTTTATTGTTAAGTTAATTTTGACCGATCGATATATTCATCGTAAAGAGTTGTGAGTGGTATCATTAAAAAAAGTCCGGCATCGAATATGGAGATGAATTTTTTTTGAGTTTAGTTTTTTTGAACGAGTTTTCGTGGTTAAAATTGTTGTGACTATTAGACTTTTTTGCAATATTTTCATTCACATTTTCAGGAACTTTTCTCTAAAATTTCGTCAATTTTGCTAAAATATGTAAAACTTATTAACGATAGTACTGTTGATTTTATTTTTAAAGACAAAAAAGTACTAATGACTATTTTGATTTATTTTTTTGGCTAAAATTTGGGCTGAATTTTTCAAAATTCAGCCATTTTCATAAAAAATTGTCCGAAATATTCTTCTTTATTCTACTTTGATTTAATTTGCAGGAAGTACACATCCAAAAACAACTAACACAATTTTTGAAAAACTACAGAAGGAGCTAGTGCTACTGTTGCTTCAATTGAGAGTAGTCTCGAATCAAAATTTTGCCAATTTTTGCTAACGTTACTCTATTATTACCAAAAACGCAGTATTTGTTTTTGCTCGTTTCACTAACAAATTACCTAGATCTACAATATTGGAAACAGTTGATTGTTCTCATTGGAGAAAAAGGAAGAGCAAGGCTGTTTTCGGTCCAATCATGGACTGCTACAATCCAATAATAGTTCGGATTGTAATCAGTCGGTCTTCTATTTTTAAAAAAACATTGATCATTTTTACGTTAATTAAGGAATAGAACAATTCAAATCAAAGCTCACTGTTGATATATCTAAATGGCGTCCTAAGTAGTTGCAAATCAATGTTTTTAGTTTATTTACTCGAAAGATTATGGTTGCTTTGACTTTTAAAAATATTTGAGTTCTTAGTAAACAATGGCTTATTAAACTTTGCCACCATTTTTCTCTTAATTTGTTCAACTTGTAGCTTATAAACAGCAAAGAGAAAATGCCTCTCCTTACTATTCTTGCTAATGAAATATAATTTAATCCTTTTGCGGTTTTATTTGTTAACTTATGGTTTTCTGTCTTTTATACGACTAGAGTTCATATATATTTTTTTACTTTTATGCATTGGCCCATTTTTCACATTTGTCTCCCGTTTTGTCAAGTTATTGTCAACTTATCAAATTTTTGACAGTTTACATATTATAATATTATCGTTCGAAAGAAGAA